>NC_066581.1:363048965-363382034 GCF_024323335.1 Lathyrus oleraceus | reverse complement strand
ATGAGACAAACAAATTTAGATATCCAATAATTAATCTAATTATTTATCTGAATTCCAGTTTATTATTCGGATCACAAATAAACCTAATGTTATATTTTTATGCAATTTTATATTTTTATACGTATACTTTTCTACTATCCCAATTTTAGTATTTACAAAAATTTAAAAGAGAAAGTGGAGTACAAGTTAGGTGTTTTCATGGAAACAAAAAAATTGGAGAGTATATTTGGGTTGTGAGTTAAGTTGAAGCTTTGAAACGCTAGCGGTATTTTTGTTAGGTTCTTAAAATTTAATTTTGGTGAGGTTTCAGTTTAATGTTTTGAATCTAAAGGTAATATTGCTTAGGTTGTCTGTGTTTGGTTGGATCTATTCACAGTTGGCATATTGAGTATCAATTGGTAAATTTATTTTTAATATTAAATCTCTCCACTCTCTATTTGACATTTTTATCATAAAACCTACTAAGTCAAAGCTAATGCACGTTTTTTTTTCTAATGCACTTATTTTTTTCTATTCTATTGTATAAAATAAGTTTAGATAATAAAGGTTTTATTATATTATAATGAGAAATAACAAATATCTAAAAAGGTCTAATATAATATCCATAATAGAATACCACTCACTATTCTAACATCGAGATATTAATAAAGTACCACTTAAATACTTCTCCTTCCTCTCAAATCAAAGATTAACTTAGTTGTAACTAATTATTATTTTATATAATAAATAATAATTAATAATTTAAATAGTAATATAATCAATAGAGTTAATTACTTGACTTTACTATTGTATATTATTTATGGAAGGATGAGTTAAATCAGGCCGTTGATAAAATAAAGTATATAAATGAGGCAAACAAATTTAGATATCCAATAATTAATCTAATTATTTCTCTGAATACCCGTTTATTATTCGGATCACAAATAACCCAATGTTATATTTTTATGCGTATACTTTTCTATTATCCCAATTTTAATATTTACAAAAATTTAAAAGAGAAAGTGGAGTACAAGTTAGGTGTTTTCATGGAAACATTAAAATTGGAGAGTTTATTTGGGCTGTGAGTTAAGTTGAAGCTTTTAAACGCTAGCGGTATTTTTGTTACGTTCTTAAATTTAATATTGGTGAGGTTTCAGTTTAATGTTTTGAATTGAAAGGTAATATTGCTTAGGTTGTCTGTGTTTGGTTGGATCTATTCACAGTCGGCATATTAAGTATCAATTGGTAAATGTATTTTTAATATTAAATCTCTCCACTCTCTATTTGTCATTTTTATCATAAAACCTACTAAGTCAAAACTAATGCACATTTTTTTCTAATGCACTTTTTTTTTCTATTCTAATGTATAAAATAAGTTTAGATAATAAAGGTTTTATTATATTATAATGAGAAATAACAAAGATCTCAAAAGGTCCAATATAATATCCATAATAGAATACCACTCACGATGAGTAAAATCAAGCCGTTGATAAAATAAAGTATATTTATGAGACAAACAAATTTAGATATCCAATAATTAATCTAATTATTTATCTGAATTCCAGTTTATTATTCGAATCACAAATAACCTAATGTTATATTTTTATGCAATTTATATTTTTATACGTATACTTTTCTACTATCCCAATTTTAGTATTTACAAAATTTAAAAGAGAAAGTGGAGTACAAGTTAGGTGTTTTCATGGAAACAATAAAATTGGAGAGTATATTTGGGTTGTGAGTTAAGTTGAAGCTTTGAAACGCTAGCGGTATTTTTGTTAGGTTCTTAAAATTTAATATTGGTGAGGTTTCAGTTTAATGTTTTGAATCTAAAGGTAATATTGCTTAGGTTGTCTGTGTTTGGTTGGATCTATTCACAGTCGGCATATTGAGTATCAATTGGTAAATTTATTTTTAATATTAAATCTCTCCACTCTCTATTTGACATTTTTATCATAAAACCTACTAAGTCAAAGCTAATGCACGTTTTTTTTTCTAATGCACTTATTTTTTTCTATTCTATTGTATAAAATAAGTTTAGATAATAAAGGTTTTATTATATTATAATGAGAAATAACAAATATCTAAAAAGGTCTAATATAATATCCATAATAGAATACCACTCACTATTCTAACATCGAGATATTAATAAAGTACCACTTAAATACTTCTCCTTCCTCTCAAATCAAAGATTAACTTAGTTGTAACTAATTATTATTTTTATATAATAAATAATAATTAATAATTTAAATAGTAATATAATCAATAGAGTTAATTACTTGACTTTACTATTGTATATTATTTATGGAAGGATGAGTAAAATCAGGCCGTTGATAAAATAAAGTATATAAATGAGGCAAACAAATTTAGATATCCAATAATTAATCTAATTATTTCTCTGAATACCCGTTTATTATTCGGATCACAAATAACCCAATGTTATATTTTTATGCGTATACTTTTCTATTATCCCAATTTTAATATTTACAAAAATTTAAAAGAGAAAGTGGAGTACAAGTTAGGTGTTTTCATGGAAACATTAAAATTGGAGAGTTTATTTGGGCTGTGAGTTAAGTTGAAGCTTTTAAACGCTAGCGGTATTTTTGTTACGTTCTTAAAATTTAATATTGGTGAGGTTTCAGTTTAATGTTTTGAATTGAAAGGTAATATTGCTTAGGTTGTCTGTGTTTGGTTGGATCTATTCACAGTCGGCATATTAAGTATCAATTGGTAAATGTATTTTTAATATTAAATCTCTCCACTCTCTATTTGTCATTTTTATCATAAAACCTACTAAGTCAAAACTAATGCACATTTTTTTCTAATGCACTTTTTTTTTCTATTCTAATGTATAAAATAAGTTTAGATAATAAAGGTTTTATTATATTATAATGAGAAATAACAAAGATCTCAAAAGGTCCAATATAATATCCATAATAGAATACCACTCACGATGAGTAAAATCAAGCCGTTGATAAAATAAAGTATATTTATGAGACAAACAAATTTAGATATCCAATAATTAATCTAATTATTTATCTGAATTCCAGTTTATTATTCGAATCACAAATAAACCTAATGTTATATTTTTATGCAATTTTATATTTTTATACGTATACTTTTCTACTATCCCAATTTTAGTATTTACAAAAATTTAAAAGAGAAAGTGGAGTACAAGTTAGGTGTTTTCATGGAAACAATAAAATTGGAGAGTATATTTGGGTTGTGAGTTAAGTTGAAGCTTTGAAACGCTAGCGGTATTTTTGTTAGGTTCTTAAAATTTAATATTGGTGAGGTTTCAGTTTAATGTTTTGAATCTAAAGGTAATATTGCTTAGGTTGTCTGTGTTTGGTTGGATCTATTCACAGTCGGCATATTGAGTATCAATTGGTAAATTTATTTTTAATATTAAATCTCTCCACTCTCTATTTGACATTTTTATCATAAAACCTACTAAGTCAAAGCTAATGCACGTTTTTTTTTCTAATGCACTTATTTTTTTCTATTCTATTGTATAAAATAAGTTTAGATAATAAAGGTTTTATTATATTATAATGAGAAATAACAAATATCTAAAAAGGTCTAATATAATATCCATAATAGAATACCACTCACTATTCTAACATCGAGATATTAATAAAGTACCACTTAAATACTTCTCCTTCCTCTCAAATCAAAGATTAACTTAGTTGTAACTAATTATTATTTTTATATAATAAATAATAATTAATAATTTAAATAGTAATATAATCAATAGAGTTAATTACTTGACTTTACTATTGTATATTATTTATGGAAGGATGAGTAAAATCAGGCCGTTGATAAAATAAAGTATATAAATGAGGCAAACAAATTTAGATATCCAATAATTAATCTAATTATTTCTCTGAATACCCGTTTATTATTCGGATCACAAATAACCCAATGTTATATTTTTATGCGTATACTTTTCTATTATCCCAATTTTAATATTTACAAAAATTTAAAAGAGAAAGTGGAGTACAAGTTAGGTGTTTTCATGGAAACATTAAAATTGGAGAGTTTATTTGGGCTGTGAGTTAAGTTGAAGCTTTTAAACGCTAGCGGTATTTTTGTTACGTTCTTAAAATTTAATATTGGTGAGGTTTCAGTTTAATGTTTTGAATTGAAAGGTAATATTGCTTAGGTTGTCTGTGTTTGGTTGGATCTATTCACAGTCGGCATATTAAGTATCAATTGGTAAATTTATTTTTAATATTAAATCTCTCCACTCTCTATTTGTCATTTTTATCATAAAACCTACTAAGTCAAAACTAATGCACATTTTTTTCTAATGCACTTTTTTTTTCTATTCTAATGTATAAAATAAGTTTAGATAATAAAGGTTTTATTATATTATAATGAGAAATAACAAAGATCTCAAAAGGTCCAATATAATATCCATAATAGAATACCACTCACGATGAGTAAAATCAAGCCGTTGATAAAATAAAGTATATTTATGAGACAAACAAATTTAGATATCCAATAATTAATCTAATTATTTATCTGAATTCCAGTTTATTATTCGGATCACAAATAAACCTAATGTTATATTTTTATGCAATTTTATATTTTTATACGTATACTTTTCTACTATCCCAATTTTAGTATTTACAAAAATTTAAAAGAGAAAGTGGAGTACAAGTTAGGTGTTTTCATGGAAACAATAAAATTGGAGAGTATATTTGGGTTGTGAGTTAAGTTGAAGCTTTTAAACGCTAGCGGTATTTTTGTTAGGTTCTTAAAATTTAATATTGGTGAGGTTTCAGTTTAATGTTTTGAATTGAAAGGTAATATTGCTTAGGTTGTCTGTGTTTGGTTGGATCTATTCACAGTCGGCATATTGAGTATCAATTGGTAAATTTATTTTTAATATTAAATCTCTCCACTCTCTATTTGACATTTTTATCATAAAACCTACTAAGTCAAAGCTAATGCACGTTTTTTTTTCTAATGCACTTATTTTTTTCTATTCTATTGTATAAAATAAGTTTAGATAATAAAGGTTTTATTATATTATAATGAGAAATAACAAATATCTTAAAAGGTCTAATATAATATCCATAATAGAATACCACTCACTATTCTAACATCGAGATATTAATAAAGTACCACTTAAATACTTCTCCTTCCTCTCAAATCAAAGATTAACTTAGTTGTAACTAATTATTATTTTTATATAATAAATAATAATTAATAATTTAAATAGTAATATAATCAATAGAGTTAATTACTTGACTTTACTATTGTATATTATTTATGGAAGGATGAGTAAAATCAGGCCGTTGATAAAATAAAGTATATAAATGAGGCAAACAAATTTAGATATCCAATAATTAATCTAATTATTTCTCTGAATACCCGTTTATTATTCGGATCACAAATAACCCAATGTTATATTTTTATGCGTATACTTTTCTATTATCCCAATTTTAATATTTACAAAAATTTAAAAGAGAAAGTGGAGTACAAGTTAGGTGTTTTCATGGAAACATAAAATTGGAGAGTTTATTTGGGCTGTGAGTTAAGTTGAAGCTTTTAAACGCTAGCGGTATTTTTGTTACGTTCTTAAAATTTAATATTGGTGAGGTTTCAGTTTAATGTTTTGAATTGAAAGGTAATATTGCTTAGGTTGTCTGTGTTTGGTTGGATCTATTCACAGTCGGCATATTAAGTATCAATTGGTAAATGTATTTTTAATATTAAATCTCTCCACTCTCTATTTGTCATTTTTATCATAAAACCTATTAAGTCAAAACTAATGCACATTTTTTTCTAATGCACTTTTTTTTCTATTCTAATGTATAAAATAAGTTTAGATAATAAAGGTTTTATTATATTATAATGAGAAATAACAAAGATCTCAAAAGGTCCAATATAATATCCATAATAGAATACCACTCACGATGAGTAAAATCAAGCCGTTGATAAAATAAAGTATATTTATGAGACAAACAATTTAGATATCCAATAATTAATCTAATTATTTATCTGAATTCCAGTTTATTATTCGGATCACAAATAAACCTAATTTATATTTTTATGCAATTTTATATTTTTATACGTATACTTTTCTACTATCCCAATTTTAGTATTTACAAAAATTTAAAAGAGAAAGTGGAGTACAAGTTAGGTGTTTTCATGGAAACAAAAAAATTGGAGAGTATATTTGGGTTGTGAGTTAAGTTGAAGCTTTGAAACGCTAGCGGTATTTTGTTAGGTTCTTAAAATTTAATTTGGTGAGGTTTCAGTTTAATGTTTTGAATCTAAAGGTAATATTGCTTAGGTTGTCTGTGTTTGGTTGGATCTATTCACAGTCGGCATATTGAGTATCAATTGGTAAATTTATTTTTAATATTAAATCTCTCCACTCTCTATTTGACATTTTTATCATAAAACCTACTAAGTCAAAGCTAATGCACGTTTTTTTTCTAATGCACTTATTTTTTTCTATTCTATTGTATAAAATAAGTTTAGATAATAAAGGTTTTATTATATTATAATGAGAAATAAAAATATCTAAAAAGGTCTAATATAATATCCATAATAGAATACCACTCACTATTCTAACATCGAGATATTAATAAAGTACCACTTAAATACTTCTCCTTCCTCTCAAATCAAAGATTAACTTAGTTGTAACTAATTTTTTTTATATAATAAATAATAATTAATAATTTAAATAGTAATATAATCAATAGAGTTAATTACTTGACTTTACTATTGTATATTATTTATGGAAGGATGAGTAAAATCAGGCCGTTGATAAAATAAAGTATATAAATGAGGCAAACAAATTTAGATATCCAATAATTAATCTAATTATTTCTCTGAATACCCGTTTATTATTCGGATCACAAATAACCCAATGTTATATTTTTATGCGTATACTTTTCTATTATCCCAATTTTAATATTTACAAAAATTTAAAAGAGAAAGTGGAGTACAAGTTAGGTGTTTTCATGGAAACATTAAAATTGGAGAGTTTATTTGGGCTGTGAGTTAAGTTGAAGCTTTTAAACGCTAGCGGTATTTTTGTTACGTTCTTAAAATTTAATATTGGTGAGGTTTCAGTTTAATGTTTTGAATTGAAAGGTAATATTGCTTAGGTTGTCTGTGTTTGGTTGGATCTATTCACAGTCGGCATATTAAGTATCAATTGGTAAATGTATTTTTAATATTAAATCTCTCCACTCTCTATTTGTCATTTTTATCATAAAACCTACTAAGTCAAAACTAATGCACATTTTTTTCTAATGCACTTTTTTTTTCTATTCTAATGTATAAAATAAGTTTAGATAATAAAGGTTTTATTATATTATAATGAGAAATAACAAAGATCTCAAAAGGTCCAATATAATATCCATAATAGAATACCACTCACGATGAGTAAAATCAAGCCGTTGATAAAATAAAGTATATTTATGAGACAAACAAATTTAGATATCCAATAATTAATCTAATTATTTATCTGAATTCCAGTTTATTATTCGGATCACAAATAAACCTAATGTTTATTTTTATGCAATTTTATATTTTTATACGTATACTTTTCTACTATCCCAATTTTAGTATTTACAAAAATTTAAAAGAGAAAGTGGAGTACAAGTTAGGTGTTTTCATGGAAACAATAAAATTGGAGAGTATATTTGGGTTGTGAGTTAAGTTGAAGCTTTGAAACGCTAGCGGTATTTTTGTTAGGTTCTTAAAATTTAATATTGGTGAGGTTTCAGTTTAATGTTTTGAATCTAAAGGTAATATTGCTTAGGTTGTCTGTGTTTGGTTGGATCTATTCACAGTCGGCATATTGAGTATCAATTGGTAAATTTATTTTTAATATTAAATCTCTCCACTCTCTATTTGACATTTTTATCATAAAACCTACTAAGTCAAAGCTAATGCACGTTTTTTTTTCTAATGCACTTATTTTTTTCTATTCTATTGTATAAAATAAGTTTAGATAATAAAGGTTTTATTATATTATAATGAGAAATAACAAATATCTAAAAAGGTCTAATATAATATCCATAATAGAATACCACTCACTATTCTAACATCGAGATATTAATAAAGTACCACTTAAATACTTCTCCTTCCTCTCAAATCAAAGATTAACTTAGTTGTAACTAATTATTATTTTTATATAATAAATAATAATTAATAATTTAAATAGTAATATAATCAATAGAGTTAATTACTTGACTTTACTATTGTATATTATTATGGAAGGATGAGTAAAATCAGGCCGTTGATAAAATAAAGTATATAAATGAGGCAAACAAATTTAGATATCCAATAATTAATCTAATTATTTCTCTGAATACCCGTTTATTATTCGGATCACAAATAACCCAATGTTATATTTTTATGCGTATACTTTTCTATTATCCCAATTTTAATATTTACAAAAATTTAAAAGAGAAAGTGGAGTACAAGTTAGGTGTTTTCATGGAAACATTAAAATTGGAGAGTTTATTTGGGCTGTGAGTTAAGTTTAAGCTTTTAAACGCTAGCGGTATTTTTGTTACGTTCTTAAAATTTAATATTGGTGAGGTTTCAGTTTAATGTTTTGAATTGAAAGGTAATATTGCTTAGGTTGTCTGTGTTTGGTTGGATCTATTCACAGTCGGCATATTAAGTATCAATTGGTAAATATTTTTAATATTAAATCTCTCCACTCTCTATTTGTCATTTTTATCATAAAACCTACTAAGTCAAAACTAATGCACATTTTTTTCTAATGCACTTTTTTTTTCTATTCTAATGTATAAAATAAGTTTAGATAATAAAGGTTTTATTATATTATAATGAGAAATAACAAAGATCTCAAAAGGTCCAATATAATATCCATAATAGAATACCACTCACGATGAGTAAAATCAAGCCGTTGATAAAATAAAGTATATTTATGAGACAAACAAATTTAGATATCCAATAATTAATCTAATTATTTATCTGAATTCCAGTTTATTATTCGGATCACAAATAAACCTAATGTTATATTTTTATGCAATTTTATATTTTTATACGTATACTTTTCTACTATCCCAATTTTAGTATTTACAAAAATTTAAAAGAGAAAGTGGAGTACAAGTTAGGTGTTTTCATGGAAACAATAAAATTGGAGAGTATATTTGGGTTGTGAGTTAAGTTGAAGCTTTGAAACGCTAGCGGTATTTTTGTTAGGTTCTTAAAATTTAATATTGGTGAGGTTTCAGTTTAATGTTTTGAATCTAAAGGTAATATTGCTTAGGTTGTCTGTGTTTGGTTGGATCTATTCACAGTCGGCATATTGAGTATCAATTGGTAAATTTATTTTTAATATTAAATCTCTCCACTCTCTATTTGACATTTTTATCATAAAACCTACTAAGTCAAAGCTAATGCACGTTTTTTTTTCTAATGCACTTATTTTTTTCTATTCTATTGTATAAAATAAGTTTAGATAATAAAGGTTTTATTATATTATAATGAGAAATAACAAATATCTAAAAAGGTCTAATATAATATCCATAATAGAATACCACTCACTATTCTAACATCGAGATATTAATAAAGTACCACTTAAATACTTCTCCTTCCTCTCAAATCAAAGATTAACTTAGTTGTAACTAATTATTATTTTTATATAATAAATAATAATTAATAATTTAAAAAGAAATGTAATCAATATAATTAATTACTTGACTTTACTATTGTATATTATTTATGAAAGGATGAGTAAAATCAGGCCGTTGATAAAATAAAGTATATATATGAGACAAACAAATTTAGATATCCAATAATTAATCTAATTATTTCTCTGAATACCCGTTTATTGTTCGGATCACAAATAAACCTAATGTTATATTTTTATGCGTATACTTTTCTACTATCCCAATTTTAATATTTAAAAAAATTTAAAAGAGAAAGTGGATTACAAGTTAGGTGTTTTCATGGAAACATTACAATTGGAGAGTTTATTTGGGCTGTGAGTTAAGTTGAAGCTTTTAAACGCTAGCGGTATTTTGGTTACGTTCTTAAAATTTAATATTGATGAGGTTTCAGTTTAATGTTTTTAATTGAAAGGTAATTCTGCTTAGGTTGTCTGTGTTTGGTTGGATCTATTCACAGTCGACATATTGAGTATCAACAGGTGAATTTATTTTTAATATTAAATCTCTCCACTCTCTATTTTACATTTTTATCATAAAACTTACTAAGTCAAAACTAATGCACATTTTTTTCTAATGAACTTTTTTTTCTATTCTACTATATAAAATAAGTTTAGATAATAATGGTTTTATTATATTATAATGAGAAATAAAAAACATCTCAAAAGGTCTAATATAATATCCATAATAGAATTCCACTCACGATGAGTAAAATCAAGTCGTTGATAAAATAAAGTATATTTATGAGACAAACAAATTTAGATATCCAATAATTAATCTAATTATTTATCTGAATTCCCATTTATTATTCGGATCACAAATAAACCTAATGTTATATTTTTATGCGTATACTTTTCTACTATCCCAATTTTAATATTTAAAAAAATTAAAAGAGAAAGTGGATTAAAAGTTAGGTGTTTTCATGGAAACATTACAATTGGAGAGTTTATTTGGGCTGTGAGTTAAGTTGAAGCTTTTAAACGCTAGCGGTATTTTGGTTACGTTCTTAAAATTTAATATTGATGAGGTTTCAGTTTAATGTTTTGAATTGAAAGGTAATTCTGCTTAGGTTGTCTGTGTTTGGTTGGATCTATTCACAGTCGACATATTGAGTATCAACTGGTGAATTTATTTTTAATATTAAATCTCTCCAATCTCTATTTTACATTTTTATCATAAAACCTACTAAGTCAAAACTAATGCACATTTTTTTCTAATGAACTTTTTTTTTCTATTCTACTGTATAAAATAAGTTTAGATAATAATGGTTTTAATATATTATAATGAGAAATAAAAAACATCTCAAAAGGTCTAATATAATATCCATAATAGAATACCACTCACGATGAGTAAAATCAAGCCGTTGATAAAATAAAGTATATTTATGAGACAAACAAATTTAGATATCCAATAATTAATCTAATTATTTATCTGAATTCCCGTTTATTATTCGGATCACAAATAAACCTAATGTTATATTTTTATGCAATTTTATATTTTTATGCGTATACTTTTCTACTATCCAAATTTTAGTATTTACAAAAATTTAAAAGAGAAAGTGGAGTACAAGTTAGGTGTTTTCATGGAAACAATAAAATTGGAGAGTATATTTGGGTTGTGAGTTAAGTTGATGCTTTTACACGCTAGCGGTATTTTTGTTAGGTTCTTAAAATTTAATATTGGTGAAGTTTCAGTTTAATGTTTTGAATTGAAAGGTAATATTGCTTAGGTTGTCTGGGTTTGGTTGGACCTATTCACAGTCGGCATATTGAGTATCAATTGGTAAATTTATTTTTAATATTAAATCTCTTCCATCTCTATTTGACATTTTTATCATAAAACCTACTAAGTCAAAGCTAATGCACGTTTTTTTTTCTAATGCACTTATTTTTTTCTATTCTATTGTATAAAATAAGTTTAGATAATAAAGGTTTTATTATATTATAATGAGAAATAACAAATATCTCAAAAGGTCTAATATAATATCCATAATAGAATACCACTCACTATTCTAACATCAAGATATTAATAAAGTACCACTTAAATACTTCTCTTTCCTCTCAAATCAAAGATTAACTTAGTTATAACTAATTATGATTTTTATATAATATATAATAATTAATAATTTAAAAAGTAATATAATCAATAGAATTAATTACTTGACTTTACTATTGTATATTATTTATGAAAGGATGAGTAAAATCAGGGCGTTGATAAAATAAAGTTTATATACGAGACAAACAAATTTAGATATCCAATAATTAATCTAATTATTTCTCTGAATACCCGTTTATTATTCGGATCACAAATAAACCCAATGTTATATTTTTATGCGTATACTTTTCTACTATCCCAATTTTAATATTTACAAAAATTTAAAAGAGAAAGTGGAGTAAAAGTTAGGTGTTTTCATGGAAACATTAAATTGGAGAGTTTATTTGGGCTGTGAGTAAAGTTGAAGCTTTTAAACGCTAGCGGTATTTTTGTGACGTTCTTAAAATTTAATATTGGTGAGGTTTCAGTTTAATGTTTTGAATTGAAAGGTAATATTGCTTAGGTTGTCTGTGTTTGGTTGGATCTATTCACAGTCGGCATATTGAGTATCAATTGGTAAATTTATTTTTAATATTAAATCTCTCCACTCTCTATTTGACATTTTTATCATAAAACCTACTAAGTCAAAACTAATGCACATTTTTTTTCTAATGCACTTTTTTTTCTTTCTATTCTAATGTATAAAATAAGTTCAGATAATAAAAGTTTTATTATATAATAATGAGAAATAACAAAGATCTCAAAAGGTCTAATATGATATCCATAATAGAATACCACTCACTATTCTAACATTAAGATATTAATAAAGTGTCACTTAAATACTTCTCCTTCCACTCAAATCAAAGATTAACTTAGTTGTAACTAATTATGATTTTTATATAATATATAATAATTAATCATTTAAAAAGTAATATAATCAATAGAATTAATTACTTGACTTTACTATTGTATATTATTTATGAAAGGATGAGTAAAATCAGGGCGTTGATAAAATAAAGTTTATATACGAGACAAACAAATTTAGATATCCAATAATTAATCTAATTATTTCTCTGAATACCCGTTTATTATTCGGATCACAAATAAATCTAATGTTATATTTTTATGCGTATACTTTTCTACTATCCCAATTTTAATATTTACAAATATTTAAAAGAGAAAGCGGAGTAAAAGTTAGGTGTTTTCATGGAAACATTACAATTGGAGAGTTTATTTGGGCTGTGAGTTAAGTTGAAGCTTTTAAACGCTAGCGGTATTTTGGTTACGTTCTTAAAATTTAATATTGGTGAGGTTTCAGTTTAATGTTTTGAATTGAAAGGTAATATTGCTTAGGTTGTCTGTGTTTGGTTGGATCTATTCACAGTCGGCATATTGAGTATCAATTGGTAAATTTATTTTTAATATTAAATCTCTCCACTCTCTATTTGACCTTTTTATCATAAAACCTACTAAGTCAAAGCTAATGCACGTTTTTTTTTTCTAATTCACTTATTTTTTTCTATTCTATTGTATAAAATAAGTTTAGATATAAATGTTTTATTATATTATAATGAGAAATAACAAATATCTCAAAAGGTCTAATATAATATCCATAATAGAATACCACTCACTATTCTAACATCAAGATATTAATAAAGTACCACTTAAATACTTCTCCTTCCTCTCAAATCAAAGATTAACTTAGTTGTAACTAATTATTATTTTTATATAATAAATAATAATTAATAATTTAAAAAGTAATATAATCAATAGAATTAATTACTTGACTTTACTATTGTATATTATTTATGAAAGGATGAGTAAAATCAGGCCGTTGATAAAATAAAGTATATATATGAGACAAACAAATTTAGATATCCAATAATTAATCTAATTATTTCTCTGAATACCCGTTTATTGTTCGGATCACAAATAAACCTAATGTTATATTTTTATGCGTATACTTTTCTACTATCCCAATTTTAATATTTAAATTTTTTTTAAAGAGAAAGCGGAGTAAAAGTTAGGTGTTTTCATGGAAACATTACAATTGGAGAGTTTATTTGGGCTGTGAGTTAAGTTGAAGCTTTTAAACGCTAGCGGTATTTTGGTTACGTTCTTAAAATTTAATATTGGTGAGGTTTCAGTTTAATGTTTTGAATTGAAAAGTAATTCTACTTAGGTTGTCTGTGTTTGGTTGGATCTATTCACAGTCGGCATATTGAGTATCAATTGGTAAATTTATTTTTAATATTAAATCTCTCCACTCTCTATTTGACATTTTTATCATAAAACCTACTAAGTCAAAGCTAATGCACGTTTTTTTTTCTATTCTATTATATAAAATAAGTTTAGATATAAATGTTTTATTATATTATAATGAGAAATAACAAATATCTCAAAAGGTCTAATATAATATCCATAATAGAATACCACTCACTATTCTAATATCAAGATATTAATAAAGTACCACTTAAATACTTCTCCTTCCTCTCAAATCAAAGATTAACTTAGTTGTAACTAATTATTATTTTTATATAATAAATAATAATTAATAATTTAAAAAGTAATATAATCAATAGAATTAATTACATGACTTTACTATTGTATATTATTTATGAAAGGATGAGTAAAATCAGGCCGTTGATAAAATAAAGTATATATATGAGACAAACAAATTTAGATATCCAATAATTAATCTAATTATTTCTCTGAATACCCGTTTATTGTTTGGATCACAAATAAACCTAATGTTATATTTTTATGCGTATACTTTTCTTCTATCCCAATTTTAATATTTAAAAGAGAAAGTGGAGTAAAAGTTAGGTGTTTTCATGGAAACATTACAATTGGAGAGTTTATTTGGGCTGTGAGTTAAGTTGAAGCTTTTAAACGCTAGCGGTATTTTGGTTACGTTCTTAAAATTTAATATTGGTGAGGTTTCAGTTTAATGTTTTGAATTGAAAGGTAATTCTGCTTAGGTTGTCTGTGTTTGGTTGGATCTATTCACAGTCGACATATTGAGTATCAACTGGTGAATTTATTTTTAATATTAAATCATCCACTCTCTATTTTACATTTTTATCATAAAACCTACTAAGTCAAAACTAATGCACATTTTTTTCTAATGAACATTTTTTTTTATTCTACTGTATAAAATAAGTTTAGATAATAATGGTTTTATTATATTATAATGAGAAATAAAAAACATCTCAAAAGGTCTAATATAATATCCATAATAGAATACCACTCACGATGAGTAAAATCAAGCCGTTGATAAAATAAAGTATATTTATGAGACAAACAAATTTAGATATCAAATAATTAATGTAATTATTTATCTGAATTCCTGTTTATTATTCGGATCACAAATAAACCTAATGTTATATTTTTATGCAATTTTATATTTTTATGCGTATACTTTTCTACTATCCCAATTTTAGTATTTACAAAAATTTAAAAGAGAAAGTGGAGTACAAGTTAGGTGTTTTCATGGAAACAATAAAATTGGAGAGTATATTTGGGTTGTGAGTTAAGTTGAAGCTTTTAAACGCTAGCGGTATTTTGGTTAGGTTCTTAAAATTTAATATTGGTGAGGTTTCAGTTTAATATTTTGAATTGAAAGGTAATATTGCTTAGGTTGTCTGTGTTTGGTTGGATCTATTCACAGTCGGCATATTGAGTATCAATTGGTAAATTTATTTTTAATATTAAATCTCTCCACTCTCTATTTGACATTTTTATCATAAAACCTACTAAGTCAAAGCTAATGCACGTTTTTTTTTCTAATGCACTTGTTTTTTTCTATTCTATTGTATAAAATAAGTTTAAATAATAAATGTTTTATTATATTATAATGAGAAATAACAAATATCTCAAAAGGTCTAATATAATATCCATAATAGAATACCACTCACTATTCTAACATCAAGATATTAATAAAGTACCACTTAAATACTTCTCCTTCCTCTCAAATCAAAGATTAACTTAGTTGTAACTAATTATTATTTTTATATAATAAATAATAATTAATAATTTAAATAGTAATATAATCAATAGAGTTAATTACTTGACTTTACTATTGTATATTATTTATGGAAGGATGAGTAAAATCAGACCATGATAAAATAAAATATATAAATGAGGCAAACAAATTTAGATATCCAATATACAATCTAATTATTTCTCTGAATACCCGTTTATTATTCGGATCACAAATAAACCCAATGTTATATTTTTATGCGTATATTTTTCTATTATCCCAATTTTAATATTTACAAAAATTTAAAAGAGAAAGTGGAGTACAAGTTAGGTGTTTTCATGGAAACATTAAAATTGGAGAGTTTATTTGGGCTGTGAGTTAAGTTGAAGCTTTTAAACGCTAGCGGTATTTTTGTTACGTTCTTAAAATTTAATATTGGTGAGGTTTCAGTTTAATGTTTTGAATTGAAAGGTAATATTGCTTAGGTTGTCTGTGTTTGGTTGGATCTATTAACAGTCGGCATATTGAGTATCAATTGGTAAATTTATTTTTAATATTAAATCTCTCCACTCTCTATTTGACATTTTTATCATAAAACCTACTAAGTCAAAACTAATGCACATTTTTTTTCTAATGCACTTTTTTTTCTTTCTATTCTAATGTATAAAATAAGTTCAGATAATAAAGGTTTTATTATATTATAATGAGAAATAACAAAGATCTCAAAAGGTCTAATATGATATCCATAATAGTATACCACTCACTATTCTAACATCAAGATATTAATAAAGTGTCACTTAAATACTTCTCCTTCCTCTCAAATCAAAGATTAACTTAGTTGTAACTAATTATGATTTTTATATAATAAATAATAATTAATAATTTAAAAAGTAATATAATCAATAGAATTAATTACTTGACTTTACTATTGTATATTATTTATGAAAGGATGAGTCAAATCAGGGCGTTGATAAAATAAAGTTTATATACGAGACAAACAAATTTAGATATCCAATAATTAGTCTAATTATTTCTCTGAATACCCGTTTATTATTCGGATCACAAATAAACTTAATGTTATATTTTTATGCGTATACTTTTCTACTATCCCAATTTTATTATTTACAAAAATTTAAAAGAGAAAGTGGAGTACAAGTTAGGTGTTTTCATGGAAACATTAAAATTGGAGAGTTTATTTGGGCTGTGAGTTAAGTTGAAGCTTTTAAATGCTAGCGGTATTTTTTTTACGTTCTTAAAATTTAATATTGGTGAGGTTTCAGTTTAATGTTTTCAATTGAAAGGTAATATTGCTTAGGTTGTCTGTGTTTGGTTGGATCTATTCACAGTCGGCATATTAAGTATCAATTGGTAAATTTATTTTTAATATTAAATCTCTCCACTCTCTATTTGACATTTTTATCATAAAACCTACTAAGTCAAAACTAATGCACATTTTTTTCTAATGCACTTTTTTTTTTCTATTCTAATGTATAAAATAAGTTTAGATAATAAAGGTTTTATTATATTATAATGAGAAATAACAAAGATCTCAAAAGGTCTAATATAATATCCATAATAGAATACCACTCACGATGAGTAAAATCAAGCCGTTGATAAAATAAAGTATATTTATGAGACAAACAAATTTAGATATCCAATAATTAATCTACTTATTTATCTGAATACCCGTTTATTATTCGGATCACAAATAAACCTAATGTTATATTTTTATGCAATTTTATATTTTTATGCGTATACTTTTCTACTATCCCAATTTTAATATTTACAAAAATTTAAAAGAGAAAGTGGAGTACAAGTTTATGTGTTTTCATGGAAACAATAAAATTGGAGAGTATATTTGGGTTGTGAGTTAAGTTGAAGCTTTGAAACGCTAGCGGTATTTTAGTTAGGTTCTTAAAATTTAATATTGGTGAGGTTTCAGTTTAATGTTTTGAATTGAAAGGTAATATTGCTTAGGTTGTCTGTGTTTGGTTGGATCTATTCACAGTCGGCATATTGAGTATCAATTGGTAAATTTATTTTTAATATTAAATCTCTCCACTCTCTATTTGACATTTTTATCATAAAACATACTAAGTCAAAACTAATGCACATTTTTTTTCTAATGCACTTAGTTTTTTCTATTCTATTATATAAAATAAGTTTAGATAATAAAGGTTTTATTATATTATAATGAGAAATAACAAATATCTCAAAAGGTCTAATATAATATCCATAATAGAATACCACTCACTATTCTAACATCAAGATATTAATAAAGTACCACTTAAATACTTCTCCTTCCTCTCAAATCAAAGATTAACTTAGTTGTAACTAATTATTATTTTTATATAATAAATAATAATTAATAATTTAAAAAGAAATATAATCAATAGAATTAATTACTTGACTTTACTATTGTATATTATTTATGAAAGGATGAGTAAAATCAGGCCGTTGATAAAATAAAGTATATATATGAGACAAAAAAATTTAGATATCCAATAATTAATCTAATTATTTCTCTGAATACCCGTTTATTGTTCGGATCACAAATAAACCTAATGTTATATTTTTATGCGTATACTTTTCTACTATCCCAATTTTAATATTTAAAAAAATTTAAAAGAGAAAGTGGATTACAAGTTAGGTGTTTTCATGGAAACATTACAATTGGAGTGTTTATTTGGGCTGTGAGTTAAGTTGAAGCTTTTAAACGCTAGCGGTATTTTGGTTACGTTCTTAAAATTTAATATTGATGAGGTTTCAGTTTAATGTTTTTAATTAAAAGGTAATTCTGCTTAGGTTGTCTGTGTTTGGTTGGATCTATTCACAGTCGACATATTGAGTATCAACAGGTGAATTTATTTTTAATATTAAATCTCTCCACTCTCTATTTTACATTTTTATCATAAAACCTACTAGGTCAAAACTAATGCACATTTTTTTCTAATGAACTTTTTTTTCTATTCTACTATATAAAATAAGTTTAGATAATAATGGTTTTATTATATTATAATGAGAAATAAAAAACATCTCAAAAGGTCTAATATAATATCCATAATAGAATTCCACTCACGATGAGTAAAATCAAGCCGTTGATAAAATAAAGTATATTTATGAGACAAACAAATTTAGATATCCAATAATTAATCTAATTATTTATCTGAATTCCCATTTATTATTCGGATCACAAATAAACCTAATGTTATATTTTTATGCGTATACTTTTCTACTATCCCAATTTTAATATTTAAAAAAATTTAAAAGAGAAAGTGGATTAAAAGTTAGGTGTTTTCATGGAAACATTACAATTGGAGAGTTTATTTGAGTTGTGAGTTAAGTTGAAGCTTTTAAACGCTAGCGGTATTTTGGTTACGTTCTTAAAATTTAATCTTGATGAGGTTTCAGTTTAATGTTTTGAATTGAAAGGTAATTCTGCTTAGGTTGTCTGTGTTTGGTTGGATCTATTCACAGTCGACATATTGAGTATCAACTGGTGAATTTATTTTTAATATTAAATCTCTCCACTCTCTATTTTACATTTTTATCATAAAACCTACTAAGTCAAAACTAATGCACATTTTTTTCTAATGAACTTTTTTTTTCTATTCTACTGTATAAAATAATTTTAGATAATAATGGTTTTAATATATTATAATGAGAAATAAAAAACATCTCAAAAGGTCTAATGTAATATCCATAATAGAATACCACTCACGATGAGTAAAATCAAGCCGTTGATAAAATAAAGTATATTTATGAGACAAACAAATTTAGATATCCAATAATTAATCTAATTATTTATCTGAATTCCCGTTTATTATTCGGATCACAAATAAACCTAATGTTATATTTTTATGCAATTTTATATTTTTATGCGTATACTTTTCTACTATCCCAATTTTAGTATTTACAAAAATTTAAAAGAGAAAGTGGAGTACAAGTTAGGTGTTTTCATGGAAACAATAAAATTGGAGAGTATATTTGGGTTGTGAGTTAAGTTGATGCTTTTACACGCTAGCGGTATTTTTGTTAGGTTCTTAAAATTTAATATTGGTGAGGTTTCAGTTTAATGTTTTGAATTGAAAGGTAATATTGCTTAGGTTGTCTGTGTTTGGTTGGATCTATTCACAGTCGGCATATTGAGTATCATTGGTAATTTATTTTTAATATTAAATCTCTCCACTCTCTATTTGACATTTTTATCATAAAACATACTAAGTCAAAACTAATGCACATTTTTTTTCTAATGCACTTAGTTTTTTTCTATTCTATTATAAAAATAAGTTTAGATAATAAAGGTTTTATTATATTATAATGAGAAATAACAATATCTCAAAAGGTCTAATATAATATCCACAATAGAATACCACTCACTATTCTAACATCAAGATATTAATAAAGTACCACTTAAATACTTCTCCTTCCTCTCAAATCAAAGATTAACTTAGTTGTAACTAATTATTATTTTTATATAATAAATAATAATTAATAATTTAAAAAGAATATAATCAATAGAATTAATTACTTGACTTTACTATTGTATATTATTTATGAAAGGATGAGTAAAATCAGGCCCTTGATAAAATAAAGTATATATATGAGACAAAAAAATTTAGATATCCAATAATTAATCTAATTATTTCTCTGAATACCCGTTTATTGTTCGGATCACAAATAAACCTAATGTTATATTTTTATGCGTATACTTTTCTACTATCCCAATTTTAATATTTAAAAAAATTTAAAAGAGAAAGTGGATTACAAGTTAGGTGTTTTCATGGAAACATTACAATTGGAGTGTTTATTTGGGCTATGAGTTAAGTTGAAGCTTTTAAACGCTAGCGGTATTTTGGTTACGTTCTTAAAATTTAATATTGATGAGGTTTCAGTTTAATGTTTTTAATTAAAAGGTAATTCTGCTTAGGTTGTCTGTGTTTGGTTGGATCTATTCACAGTCGACATATTGAGTATCAACAGGTGAATTTATTTTTAATATTAAATCTCTCCACTCTCTATTTTACATTTTTATCATAAAACCTACTAGGTCAAAACTAATGCACATTTTTTTCTAATGAACTTTTTTTTCTATTCTACTATATAAAATAAGTTTAGATAATAATGGTTTTATTATATTATAATGAGAAATAAAAAACATCTCAAAAGGTCTAATATAATATCCATAATAGAATTCCACTCACGATGAGTAAAATCAAGCCGTTGATAAAATAAAGTATATTTATGAGACAAACAAATTTAGATATCCAATAATTAATCTAATTATTTATCTGAATTCCCATTTATTATTCGGATCACAAATAAACCTAATGTTATATTTTTATGCGTATACTTTTCTACTATCCCAATTTTTAATATTTAAAAAATTTAAAAGAGAAAGTGGATTAAAAGTTAGGTGTTTTCATGGAAACATTACAATTGGAGAGTTTATTTGAGCTGTGAGTTAAGTTGAAGCTTTTAAACGCTAGCGGTATTTTGGTTACGTTCTTAAAATTTAATATTGATGAGGTTTCAGTTTAATGTTTTGAATTGAAAGGTAATTTGCTTAGGTTGTCTGTGTTTGGTTGGATCTATTCACAGTCGACATATTGAGTATCACTGGTGAATTTATTTTTAATATTAAATCTCCCACTCTCTATTTTACATTTTTATCATAAAACCTACTAAGTCAAAACTAATGCACATTTTTTTCTAATGAACTTTTTTTTTCTATTCTACTGTATAAAATAATTTTAGATAATAATGGTTTAATATATTATAATGAGAAATAAAAAACATCTCAAAAGGTCTAATGTAATATCCATAATAGAATACCACTCACGATGAGTAAAATCAAGCCGTTGATAAAATAAGTATATTTATGAGACAAACAAATTTAGATATCCAATAATTAATCTAATTATTTATCTGAATTCCCGTTATTATTCGGATCACAAATAACCTAATGTTATATTTTTATGCAATTTTATATTTTTATGCGTATACTTTTCTACTATCCCAATTTTAGTATTTACAAAAATTTAAAAGAGAAAGTGGAGTACAAGTTAGGTGTTTTCATGGAAACAATAAAATTGGAGAGTATATTTGGGTTGTGAGTTAAGTTGATGCTTTTACACGCTAGCGGTATTTTTGTTAGGTTCTTAAAATTTAATATTGGTGAGGTTTCAGTTTAATGTTTTGAATTGAAAGGTAATATTGCTTAGGTTGTCTGTGTTTGGTTGGATCTATTAACAGTCGGCATATTGAGTATCAATTGGTAAATTTATTTTTAATATTAAATCTCTTCACTCTCTATTTGACATTTTTATCATAAAACCTACTAAGTCAAAGCTAATGCACGTTTTTTTTTCTAATGCACTTATTTTTTTCTATTCTATTGTATAAAATAAGTTTAGATAATAAAGGTTTTATTATATTATAATGAGAAATAACAAATATCTCAAAAGCTCTAATATAATATCCATAATAGAATACCACTCACTATTCTAACATCAATATTAATAAAGTACCACTTAAATACTTCTCCTTCCTCTCAAATCAAAGATTAACTTAGTTGTAACTAATTATTATTTTTATATAATAAATAATAATTAATAATTTAAATAGTAAAATAATAAATAGAGTTAATTACTTGACTTTACTATTGTATATTATTTATGGAAGGATGAGTAAAATCAGGCCGTTGATAAAATAAAGTATATAAATGAGGCAAACAAATTTAGATATCCAATAATTAATCTAATTATTTCTCTGAATACCCTTTATTATTCGGATCACAAATAAACCCAATGTTATATTTTTATGTGTATATTTTTCTATTATCCCAATTTTAATATTTACAAAAATTTAAAAGAGAAAGTGGATTACAAGTTAGGTGTTTTCATGGAAACATTACAATTGGAGTGTTTATTTGGGCTGTGAGTTAAGTTGAAGCTTTTAAACGCTAGCGGTATTTTGGTTACGTTCTTAAAATTTAATATTGATGAGGTTTCAGTTTAATGTTTTAATTAAAGGTAATTCTGCTTAGGTTGTCTGTGTTTGGTTGGATCTATTCACAGTCGACATATTGAGTATCAACAGGTGAATTTATTTTTAATATTAAATCTCTCCACTCTCTATTTTACATTTTTATCATAAAACCTACTAGGTCAAAACTAATGCACATTTTTTTTGTAATGAACTTTTTTTTCTATTACTATATAAAATAAGTTTAGATAATAATGTTTTTATTATATTATAATGAGAAATAAAAAACATCTCAAAAGGTCTAATATAATATCCATAATAGAATTCCACTCACGATGAGTAAAATCAAGCCGTTGATAAAATAAAGTATATTTATGAGACAAACAAATTTAGATATCCAATAATTAATCTAATTATTTATCTGAATTCCCATTTATTATTCGGATCACAAATAACCTAATGTTATATTTTTATGCGTATACTTTTCTACTATCCCAATTTTAATATTTAAAAAAATTTAAAAGAGAAAGTGGATTAAAAGTTAGGTGTTTTCATGGAAACATTACAATTGGAGAGTTTATTTGAGCTGTGAGTTAAGTTGAAGCTTTTAAACGCTAGCGGTATTTTGGTTACGTTCTTAAAATTTAATATTGATGAGGTTTCAGTTTAATGTTTTGAATTGAAAGGTATTCTGCTTAGGTTGTCTGTGTTTGGTTGGATCTATTCACAGTCGACATATTGAGTATCAACTGGTGAATTTATTTTTAATATTAAATCTCTCCACTCTCTATTTTACATTTTTATCATAAAACCTACTAAGTCAAAACTAATGCACATTTTTTTCTAATGAACTTTTTTTTTCTATTCTACTGTATAAAATAATTTTAGATAATAATGGTTTTAATATATTATAATGAGAAATAAAAAACATCTCAAAAGGTCTAATGTAATATCCATAATAGAATACCACTCACGATGAGTAAAATCAAGCCGTTGATAAAATAAAGTATATTTATGAGACAAACAAATTTAGATATCCAATAATTAATCTAATTATTTATCTGAATTCCCATTTATTATTCGGATCACAAATAAACCTAATGTTATATTTTTATGCAATTTTATATTTTTATGCGTATACTTTTCTACTATCCCAATTTTAGTATTTACAAAAATTTAAAAGAGAAAGTGGAGTACAAGTTAGGTGTTTTCATCATGGAAAAATAAAATTGGAGAGTATATTGGGTGTGAGTTAAGTTGATGCTTTTACACGCTAGCGGTATTTTTGTTAGGTTCTTAAAATTTAATATTGGTGAGGTTTCAGTTTAATGTTTTGAATTGAAAGGTAATATTGCTTGGTTTGTCTGTGTTTGGTTGGATCTATTACAGTCGGCATATTGAGTATCATTGGTAATTTATTTTAATATTAAATCTCTTCACTCTCTATTTGACATTTTTATCATAAAACCTACTAAGTCAAAGCTAATGCACTTTTTTTTCTAATGCACTTATTTTTTTCTATTCTATTGTAAAAATAAGTTTAGATAATAAAGGTTTTATTATATTATAATGAGAAATAACAAATATCTCAAAAGGTCTAATATAATATCCATAATAGAATACCACTCACTATTCTAACATCAAGATATTAATAAAGTACCACTTAAATACTTCTCCTTCCTCTCAAATCAAAGATTAACTTAGTTGTAACTAATTATTATTTTTATATAATAAATAATAATTAATAATTTAAATAGTAATATAATCAATAGAGTTAATTACTTGACTTTACTATTGTATATTATTTATGGAAGGATGAGTAAAATCAGGCCGTTGATAAAATAAAGTATATAAATGAGGCAAACAAATTTAGATATCCAATAATTAATCTAATTATTTCTCTGAATACCCGTTTATTATTCGGATCACAAATAAACCCAATGTTATATTTTTATGTGTATACTTTTCTATTATCCCAATTTTAATATTTACAAAAATTTTAAAGAGAAAGTGGACTACAAGTTAGGTGTTTTCATGGAAACATTAAAATTGGAGAGTTTATTTGGGCTGTGAGTTAAAATGAAGCTTTTAAACGCTTGCGGTATTTTCGTTACGTTCTTAAAATTTAATATTGGTGAGGTTTCAGTTTAATGTTTTGAATTGAAAGGTAATATTGCTTAGGTTGTCTGTGTTTGGTTGGATTATTCACAGTCGGCATATTGAGTATCAATTGGTAATTTTTTTTAATATTAAATCTCTCCACTCTCTATTTTACATTTTATCATAAAACCTACTAAGTCAAAACTAATGCACATTTTTTTCTAATGAACTTTTTTTTTCTATTCTACTGTATAAAATAATTTTAGATAATAAGGTTTTAATATATTATAATGAGAAATAAAAAACATCTCAAAAGGGTCTAATGTAATATCCATAATAGAATACCACTCACGATGAGTAAAATCAAGCCGTTGATAAAATAAGTATATTTATGAGACAAACAATTTAGATATCCAATAATTAATCTAATTATTTATCTGAATTCCCGTTTATTATTCGGATCACAAATAACCTAATGTTATATTTTTATGCAATTTTATTTTTATGCGTATACTTTTCTACTATCCCAATTTTAGTATTTACAAAAATTTAAAAGAGAAAGTGGAGTACAAGTTAGGTGTTTTCATGGAAACAATAAAATTGGAGAGTATATTTGGTTGTGAGTTAAGTTGATGCTTTTAAACGCTAGCGGTATTTTTGTTAGGTTCTTAAAATTTAATATTGGTGAGGTTTCAGTTTAATGTTTTGAATTGAAAGGTAATATTGCTTAGGTTGTCTGTGTTTGGTTGGATCTATTAACAGTCGGCATATTGAGTATCAATTGGTAAATTATTTTTAATATTAAATCTCTCCACTCTCTATTTGAATTTTTTATCATAAAACCTACTAAGTCAAAGCTAATGCACGTTTTTTTTTCTAATGCACTTATTTTTTTTCTATTCTATTGTATAAATAAGTTTAGATAATAAAGGTTTTATTATATTATAATGAAAATAACAATATCTCAAAAGGTCTAATTAATCCATAATAGAATACCACTCACTATTCTAACATCAAGATATTAATAAAGTACCACTTAAATACTTCTCCTTCCTCTCAAATCAAAGATTAACTTAGTTGTAACTAATTATTATTTTTATTATAAATAATAATTAATAATTTAAATAGTAATATAATCAATAGAGTTAATTACTTGACTTTACTATTGTATATTATTTATGGAAGGATGAGTAAAATCAGCCGTTGATAAAATAAGTATATAAATGAGGCAAACAAATTTAGATATCCAATAATTAATCTAATTATTTCTCTGAATACCCGTTTATTATTCGGATCACAAATAAACCCAATGTTATTTTTTTATGTGTATACTTTTCTATTATCCCATTTTAATATTTACAAAAATTTTAAAGAGAAGTGGAGTACAAGTTAGTGTTTTCATGGAAACATTAAAATTGGAGAGTTTATTTGGGCTGTGAGTTAAAATGAAGCTTTTAAACGCTAGCGGTATTTTTGTTACGTTCTTAAAATTTAATATTCGTGAGGTATCAGTTTAATGTTTTGAATTGAAAGGTAATATTGCTTAGGTTGTCTGTGTTTGGTTGGATCTATTCACAGTCGGCATATTGAGTATCAATTGGTAAATTTATTTTTAATATTAAATCTCTCCACTCTCTATTTGACATTTTTATCATAAAACCTACTAAGTCAAAACTAATGCACATTTTTTTTCTAATGAACTTTTTTTTTCTATTCTACTGTATAAAATAATTTTAGATAATAATGGTTTTAATATATTATAATGAGAAATAAAAAACATCTCAAAAGGTCTAATATAATATCCATAATAGAATACCACTCACGATAATAAAATCAAGCCGTTGATAAAATAAAGTATATTTATGAGACAAACATTTAGATATCCAATAATTAATCTAATTATTTATCTGAATTCCCGTTTATTTATTCGGATCACAAATAAACCTAATGTTATATTTTAATGCAATTTTATATTTTTATGCGTATACTTTTCTACTATCCCAATTTAAGTATTTACAAAAATTTAAAAGAGAAAGTGGAGTACAAGTTAGGTGTTTTCATGGAAACAATAAAATTGGAGAGTATATTTGGGTTGTGAGTTAAGTTGAAGCTTTTAAACGCTAGCGGTATTTTTGTTAGGTTCTTAAATTTAATATTGGTGAGGTTTCAGTTTAATGTTTTGAATTAAAAGGTAATATTGCTTAGGTTGTCTGTGTTTGGTTGATCTATTAACAGTCGGCATATTGAGTATCAATTGGTAATTTATTTTTAATATTAAATCTCTCCACTCTCTATTTGACATTTTTATCATAAAACCTACTAAGTCAAAGCTAATGCACGTTTTTTTTCTAATGCACTTTTTTTTTTCTATTCTATTGTATAAAATAAGTTTAGATAATAAAGGTTTTATTATATTATAATGAGAAATAACAATATCTCAAAAGGTCTAATAATATCCATAATAGAATACCACTCACTATTCTAACATCAAGATATTAATAAAGTACCACTTAAATACTTCTCCTTCCTCTCAAATCAAAGATTAACTTAGTTGTAACTAATTATTATTTTTATATAATAATAATAATAATATTTAAATAGTAAATAATCAATAGAGTTAATTACTTGACTTTACTATTGTATATTATTTATGGAAGGATGAGTAAATCAGGCCGTTGATAAAATAAAGTATATATGAGACAAACAAATTTAGATATCCAATAATTAATCTAATTATTTCTCTGAATACCCGTTTATTATTCGGATCACAAATAAACCCAATGTTATATTTTTATGCGTATACTTTTCTATTATCCCAATTTTATATTTACAAAAATTTAAAGAGAAAGTGGAGTACAAGTTAGGTGTTTTCATGGAAACATTAAATTGGAGAGTTTATTTGGGCTGTGAGTTAAATTGAAGCTTTTAAACGCTAGCGGTATTTTTGTTACGTTCTTAAAATTTAATATTGGTGAGGTTTCAGTTTAATGTTTTGAATTGAAAGGTAATATTGCTTAGGTTGTCTGTGTTTGGTTGGATCTATTCACAGTCGGCATATTGAGTATCAATTGGTAAATTTATTTTTAATTAAATCTCTCCACTCTCTATTTGACATTTTTATCATAAAACCTACTAAGTCAAAACTAATGCACATTTTTTTCTAATGCACTTTTTTTTCTTTCTATTCTAATGTATAAAATAAGTTTAGATAATAAGGTTTTATTATATTATATTAGAAATAACAAAGATCTCAAAAGGTCTAATATATATCCATAATAGAATACCACTCACGATGAGTAAATCAGGGTTGATAAAATAAAGTTTATATACGACAAACAAATTTAGATATCCAATAATTAATCTAATTATTTCTCTGAATACCCGTTTATTATTCGGATCACAAATAAACCCAATGTTATATTTTTATGCGTATACTTTTCTACTATCCCAATTTTTATATTTACAAAAATTTAAAAGAGAAAGTGGAGTACAAGTTAGGTGTTTTCATGGAAACATTACAATTGGAGAGTTTATTTGGGCTGTGAGTTAAGTTGAAGCTTTTAAACGCTAGCGGTATTTTTGTTACGTTCTTAAAATTTAATATTGGTGAGGTTTCAGTTTAATGTTTTGAATTGAAAGGTAATTTGCTTAGGTTGTCTGTGTTTGGTTGGATCTATTCAGTCGGCATATTGAGTATCAATTGGTAAATTTATTTTTAATATTAAATCTCTCCACTCTCTATTTGACATTTTTATCATAAAACCTACTAAGTCAAAGCTAATGCACATTTTTTTTTCTAATGCACTTTTTTTTTTCTATTCTATTGTATAAATAAGTTTAGATAATAAAGGTTTTATTATATTATAATGAGAAATAACAAATATCTCAAAAGGTCTAATATAATATCCATAATAGAATACCACTCACTATTCTAACATCAAGATATTAATAAAGTACCACTTAAATACTTCTCCTTCCTCTCAAATCAAAGATTAACTTAGTTGTAACTAATTATTATTTTTATATAATAAATAATTAATAATTTAAAAAGTAATATAATCAATAGAATTAATTACTTGACTTTACTATTGTATATTATTTATGAAAGGATGAGTAAAATCAGGCCGTTGATAAAATAAAGTATATTATGAGACAAACAAATTTAGATATCCAATAATTAATCTAATTATTTCTCTGAATACCCGTTTATTGTTCGGATCACAATAAACCCATGTTATATTTTTATGCGTATACTTTTCTACTATCCCAATTTTAATATTTACAAAAATTTAAAAGAGAAAGTGGAGTAAAAGTTAGGTGTTTTCATGGAAACATTACATTTGAGAGTTTATTTGGGCTGTGAGTTAAGTTGAAGCTTTTAAACGCTAGCGGTATTTTGGTTACGTTCTTAAAATTTAATATTGGTGAGGTTTCAGTTTAATGTTTTGAATTGAAAGGTAATATGCTTAGGTTGTCTGTGTTTGGTTGGATCTATTCACAGTCGGCATATTGAGTATCAATGGTAAATTTATTTTAATATTAAATCTCTCCACTCTCTATTTGACATTTTTATCATAAACCTACTAAGTCAAAACTAATGCACATTTTTTTCTAATGCACTTTTTTTTTTTCTATTCTAATGTATAAAATAAGTTTAGATAATAAAGGTTTTATTATATTATAATGAGAAATAACAAAGATCTCAAAAGGTCTAATATATATCCATAATAGAATACCACTCACGATGAGTAAAATCAAGCCGTTGATAAAATAAAGTATATTTATGAGACAAACAACTTAGATATCCAATAATTAATCTAATTATTTATCTGAATTCCCATTTATTATTCGGATCACAAATAAACCTAATGTTATATTTTTATGCAATTTTATATTTTTATGCGTATACTTTTCTACTATCCCAATTTTAGTATTTACAAAATTTAAAAGAGAAAGTGGAGTACAAGTTAGGTGTTTTCATGGAAACAATAAAATTGGAGAGTATATTTGGGTTGTGAGTTAAGTTGAAGCTTTTAAACGCTAGCGGTATTTTTGTTAGGTTCTTAAAATTTAATATTGGTGAGGTTTCAGTTTAATGTTTTGAATTGAAAGGTAATATTGCTTAGGTTGTCTGTGTTTGGTTGGATCTATTCACAGTCGGCATATTGAGTATCAATTGGTAAATTATTTTTAATATTAAATCTCTCCACTCTCTATTTGACATTTTTATCATAAAACCTACTAAGTCAAAGCTAATGCACGTTTTTTTTTTCTAATGCACTTATTTTTTTCTATTCTATTGTATAAAATAAGTTTAGATAATAAAGGTTTTATTATATTATAATGAGAAATAACAAAGATCTCAAAAGGTCTAATATATATCCATAATAGAATACCACTCACTATTCTAACATCAAGATATTAATAAAGTGTCACTTAAATACTTCTCCTTCCTCTCAAATCAAAGATTAACTTAGTTGTAACTAATTAGATTTTTATATAATAAATAATAAATAATTTAAAAAGTAATATAATCAATAGAATTAATTACTTGACTTTACTATTGTATATTATTTATGAAAGGATGAGTAAAATCAGGCGTTGATAAAATAAAGTTTATATGAGACAAACAAATTTAGATATCCAATAATTAATCTAATTATTTCTCTGAATACCCGTTTATTATTCGGATCACAAATAAACCCAATGTTATATTTTTATGCGTATACTTTTCTACTATCCCAATTTTAATATTTACAAAAATTTAAAAGAGAAAGTGGAGTACAAGTTAGGTGTTTTCATGGAAACATTAAAATTGGAGAGTTTATTTGGGCTGTGAGTTAAGTTGAAGCTTTTAAACGCTAGCGGTATTTTTGTTACGTTCTTAAAATTTATATTGGTGAGGTTTCAGTTTAATGTTTTGAATTGAAAGGTAATATTGCTTAGGTTGTCTGTGTTTGGTTGGATCTATTCACAGTCGGCATATTGAGTATCAATTGGTAATTTATTTTTAATATTAAATCTCTCCACTCTCTATTTGACATTTTTATCATAAACCTACTAAGTCAAAACTAATGCACATTTTTTTTCTAATGCACTTTTTTTTTTCTATTCTATTGTATAAAAAAGTTTAGATAATAAAGTTTTATTATATTATAATGAGAAATAACAAATATCTCAAAAGGTCTAATATAATATCCATAATAGAATACCACTCACGATGAGTAAAATCAGGCCGTTGATAAAATAAAGTATATATATGAGACAAACAAATTTAGATATCCAATAATTAATCTAATTATTTCTCTGAATACCCGTTTATTGTTCGGATCACAAATAAACCTAATGTTATATTTTTATGCGTATACTTTTCTACTATCCCAATTTTAATATTTACAAAAATTTAAAAGAGAAAGCGGAGTAAAGTTAGGTGTTTTCATGGAAACATTACAATTGGAGAGTTTATTTGGGCTGTGAGTTAAGTTGAAGCTTTTAACGCTAGCGGTATTTTGGTTACGTTCTTAAATTTAATATTGGTGAGGTTTCAGTTTAATGTTTTGAATTGAAAGGTAATTGCTTAGGTTGTCTGTGTTTGGTTGGATCTATTCACAGTCGGCATATTGAGTATCAATTGGTAAATTTATTTTTAATATTAAATCTCTCCACTCTCTATTTTACATTTTTATCATAAAACCTACTAAGTCAAAACTAATGCACATTTTTTTCTAATGCACTTTTTTTTTCTATTCTACTGTATAAATAAGTTTAGATAATAATGGTTTTATTATATTATAATGAGAAATAAAAAACATCTCAAAAGGTCTAATATAATATCCATAATAGAATACCACTCACGATGAGTAAAATCAAGCCGTTGATAAATAAAGTATATTTATGAGACAACAAATTTAGATATCCAATAATTAATCTAATTATTTATATCTGAATTCCCATTTATTATTCGGATCACAAATAACCTAATGTTATATTTTTATGAATTTTATATTTTTATGCGTATACTTTTCTACTATCCCAATTTTAGTATTTACAAAAATTTAAAAGAGAAAGTGGAGTACAAGTTAGGTGTTTTCATGGAAACAATAAAATTGGAGAGTATATTTTTGTGAGTTAAGTTGAAGCTTTTAAACGCTAGCGGTATTTTGTGGTTCTTAAAATTTAATATTGGTGAGGTTTCAGTTTAATGTTTTGAATGAAAGGTAATATTGCTTAGGTTGTCTGTGTTTGGTTGGATCTATTCACAGTCGGCATATTGAGTATCAATTGGTAAATTTATTTTTAATATTAAATCTCTCCACTCTCTATTTGACATTTTATCATAAAACCTACTAAGTCAAAGCTAATGCACGTTTTTTTTTCTAATGCACTTATTTTTTCTATTCTATTGTATAAAATAAGTTTAGATAATAAAGGTTTTATTATATTATAATGAGAAATAACAAAGATCTCAAAAGGTCTAATATGATATCCATAATAGAATACCACTCACTATTCTAACATCAAGATATTAATAAAGTGTCACTTAAATACTTCTCCTTCCTCTCAAATCAAAGATTAACTTAGTTGTAACTAATTAGATTTTTATATAATAAATAATAATTAATAATTTAAAAAGTAATATAATCAATAGAATTAATTACTTGACTTTACTATTGTATATTATTATGAAAGGATGAGTAAAATCAGGCGTTGATAAAATAAAGTATATATGAGACAAACAAATTTAGATATCCAATAATTAATCTAATTATTTCTCTGAATACCCGTTTATTATTCGGATCACAAATAAACCCAATGTTATATTTTTATGCGTATACTTTTCTACTATCCCAATTTTAATATTTACAAAAATTTAAAAGAGAAAGTGGAGTACAAGTTAGGTGTTTTCATGGAAACATTAAATTGGAGAGTTTATTTGGGCTGTGAGTTAAGTTGAAGCTTTTAAACGCTAGCGGTATTTTTGTTACGTTCTTAAATTTAATATTGGTGAGGTTTCAGTTTAATGTTTTGAATTGAAAGGTAATATTGCTTAGGTTGTCTGTGTTTGGTTGGATCTATTCACAGTCGGCATATTGAGTATCAATTGGTAAATTTATTTTTAATATTAAATCTCCACTCTCTATTTGACATTTTATCATAAACCTACTAAGTCAAAACTAATGCACATTTTTTTTCTAATGCACTTTTTTTTTCTTTCTATTCTAATGTATAAATAAGTTTAGATAATAAAGGTTTTATTATATTATAATGAGAAATAACAAAGATCTCAAAAGGTCTAATATGATATCCATAATAGAATACCACTCACGATGAGTAAAATCAGGCCGTTGATAAAATAAAGTATATATACTGACAAACAAATTTAGATATCCAATAATTAATCTAATTATTTTCTGAATACCCGTTTATTATTCGGATCACAAATAAACCTAATGTTATATTTTTATGCGTATACTTTTCTACTATCCCATTTTAATATTTAAAAAATTTTTAAAGAGAAAGTTAGTAAAGTTAGGTGTTTTCATGGAAACATACAATTGGAGAGTTTATTTGGGCTGTGAGTTAAGTTGAAGCTTTTAAACGCTAGCGGTATTTTGTTACGTTCTTAAAATTTAATATTGGTGAGGTTTCAGTTTAATGTTTTGAATTGAAAGGTAATATGCTTAGGTTGTCTGTGTTTGGTTGGATCTATTCACAGTCGGCATATTGAGTATCAATTGGTAAATTTATTTTTAATATTAAATCTCTCCACTCTCTATTTGACATTTTTATCATAAAACCTACTAAGTCAAAGCTAATGCACGTTTTTTTTTCTAATGCACTTATTTTTTCTATTCTATTGTATAAAATAAGTTTAGATAATGTTTTTATTATATTATAATGAGAAATAACATATCTCAAAAGGTCTAATATAATATCCATAATAGAATACCACTCACTATTCTAACATCAAGATATTAATAAAGTACCACTTAAATACTTCTCCTTCCTCTCAAATCAAAGATTAACTTAGTTGTAACTAATTATTATTTTTATATAATAATAATAATTAATAATTTAAAAGTAATATAATCAATAGAATTAATTACTTGACTTTACTATTGTATATTATTTATGAAAGGATGAGTAAAATCAGGCCGTTGATAAAATAAGTATATATATGAGACAAACAAATTTAGATATCCAATAATTAATCTAATTATTTCTCTGAATACCCGTTTATTTTCGGATCACAAATAACCTAATGTTATATTTTTATGCGTATACTTTTCTACTATCCCAATTTTAATATTTAAAAATTTAAAAGAGAAAGTGGAGTAAAGTTAGGTGTTTTCATGGAAACATTACAATTGGAGAGTTTATTTGGGCTGTGAGTTAAGTTGAAGCTTTTAAACGCTAGCGGTATTTTGGTTACGTTCTTAAATTTAATATTGGTGAGGTTTCAGTTTAATGTTTTGAATTGAAAGGTAATATGCTTAGGTTGTCTGTGTTTGGTTGGATCTATTCACAGTCGGCATATTGAGTATCAATTGGTAAATTTATTTTTAATATTAAATCTCTCCACTCTCTATTTTACATTTTTATCATAAACCTACTAAGTCAAAACTAATGCACATTTTTTTCTAATGAACTTTTTTTTTCTATTCTACTGTATAAAATAAGTTTAGATAATATGGTTTTATTATATTATAATGAGAAATAAAAAAATCTCAAAAGGTCTAATATAATATCCATAATAGAATACCACTCACGATGAGTAAAATCAAGCCGTTGATAAAATAAAGTATATTTATGAGACAACAAATTTAGATATCCAATAATTAATCTAATTATTTATCTGAATCCCGTTTATATTCGGATCACAAATAACCTAATGTTATATTTTTATGCATTTTATATTTTTATGCGTATACTTTTCTACTATCCCAATTTTAGTATTTACAAAAATTTAAAAGAGAAAGTGGAGTACAAGTTAGGTGTTTTCATGGAAACAATAAAATTGGAGAGTATATTTGGGTTGTGAGTTAAGTTGAAGCTTTTAAACGCTAGCGGTATTTTTGTTAGGTTCTTAAAATTTAATATTGGTGAGGTTTCAGTTTAATGTTTTGAATTGAAAGGTAATATTGCTTAGGTTGTCTGTGTTTGGTTGGATCTATTCACAGTCGGCATATTGAGTATCAATTGGTAAATTTATTTTTAATATTAAATCTCTCCACTCTCTATTTGACATTTTTATCATAAAACCTACTAAGTCAAAGCTAATGCACGTTTTTTTTTTCTAATGCACTTAGTTTTTTCTATTCTATTATATAAAATAAGTTTAGATAATAAAGGTTTTATTATATTATAATGAGAAATAACAAATATCTCAAAAGGTCTAATATAATATCCATAATAGAATACCACTCACTATTCTAACATCAAGATATTAATAAAGTACCACTTAAATACTTCTCCTTCCTCTCAAATCAAAGATTAACTTAGTTGTAACTAATTATTATTTTTATATAATAAATAATAATTAATAATTTAAATAGTAATATAATCAATAGAGTTAATTACTTGACTTTACTATTGTATATATTTATGAAGGATGAGTAAAATCAGGCCGTTGATAAAATAAAGTATATAAATGAGGCAAACAAATTTAGATATCCAATAATTAATCTAATTATTTCTCTGAATACCCGTTTATTATTCGGATCACAAATAAACCCAATGTTATATTTTTATGCGTATACTTTTCTACTATCCCAATTTTAATATTTACAAAAATTTTAAAGAGAAAGTGGAGTACAAGTTAGGTGTTTTCATGGAAACATTAAAATTGGAGAGTTTATTTGGGCTGTGAGTTAAAATGAAGCTTTTAAACGCTAGCGGTATTTTTGTTACGTTCTTAAAATTTAATATTGGTGAGGTTTCAGTTTAATGTTTTGAATTGAAAGGTAATATTGCTTAGGTTGTCTGTGTTTGGTTGGATCTATTCACAGTCGGCATATTGAGTATCAATTGGTAATTTATTTTTAATATTAATCTCTCTCCACTCTCTATTTGACATTTTTATCATAAAACCTACTAAGTCAAAACTAATGCACATTTTTTTTCTAATGCACTTTTTTTTTCTTTCTATTCTAATGTATAAAATAAGTTTAGATAATAAAGGTTTTATTATATTATAATGAGAAATAACAAGATCTCAAAAGGTCTAATATGATATCCATAATAGAATACCACTCACTATTCTAACATCAAGATATTAATAAAGTGTCACTTAAATACTTCTCCTTCCTCTCAAATCAAAGATTAACTTAGTTGTAACTAATTATGATTTTTATATAAATAATAATTAATAATTTAAAAAGTATATAATCAATAGAATTAATTACTTGACTTTACTATTGTATATTATTTATGAAAGGATGAGTAAAATCAGGCGTTGATAAAATAAAGTTTATATATGAGACAAACAAATTTAGATATCCAATAATTAATCTAATTATTTCTCTGAATACCCGTTTATTATTCGGATCACAAATAAACCTAATGTTATATTTTTATGCGTATACTTTTCTACTATCCCAATTTTAATATTTACAAAATTTAAAAGAGAAAGTGGAGTACAAGTTAGGTGTTTTCATGGAAACATTAAATTGGAGAGTTTATTTGGGCTGTGAGTTAAGTTGAAGCTTTTAAACGCTAGCGGTATTTTTGTTACGTTCTTAAAATTTAATATTGGTGAGGTTTCAGTTTAATGTTTTCAATTGAAAGGTAATATTGCTTAGGTTGTCTGTGTTTGGTTGGATCTATTCACAGTCGGGCATATTAAGTATCAATTGGTAAATTTATTTTTAATATTAAATCTCTCCACTCTCTATTTGACATTTTATCATAAAACCTACTAAGTCAAAACTAATGCACATTTTTTTCTAATGCACTTTTTTTTTTCTATTCTAATGTATAAAATAAGTTTAGATAATAATGGTTTTATTATATTATAATGAGAAATAACAAAGATCTCAAAAGGTCTAATATAATATCCATAATAGAATACCACTCACCATGAGTAAAATCAAGCCGTTGATAAAATAAAGTATATTTATGAGACAAACAAATTTAGATATCCAATAATTAATCTAATTATTTATCTGAATTCCCGTTATTATTCGGATCACAAATAAACCTAATGTTATATTTTTATGCAATTTTATATTTTTATGCGTATACTTTTCTACTATCCCAATTTTAATATTTACAAAAATTTAAAAGAGAAAGTGGAGTACAAGTTAGGTGTTTTCATGGAAACAATAAAATTGGAGAGTATATTTGGGTTGTGAGTTAAGTTGAAGCTTTTAAACGCTAGCGGTATTTTTGTTAGGTTCTTAAAATTTAATATTGGTGAGGTTTCAGTTTAATGTTTTGAATTGAAAGGTAATATTGCTTAGGTTGTCTGTGTTTGGTTGGATCTATTCACAGTCGGCATATTGAGTATCAATTGGTAAATTTATTTTTAATATTAAATCTCTCCACTCTCTATTTGACATTTTTATCATAAAACCTACTAAGTCAAAGCTAATGCACGTTTTTTTTTCTAATGCACTTATTTTTTTCTATTCTATTGTATAAATAAGTTTAGATAATAAAGGTTTTATTATATTATAATGAGAAATAACAAATATCTCAAAAGGTCTAATATAATATCCATAATAGAATACCACTCACTATTCTAACATCAAGATATTAATAAAGTACCACTTAAATACTTCTCCTTCCTCTCAAATCAAAGATTAACTTAGTTGTAACTAATTATTATTTTTATATAATAAATAATAATTAATAATTTAAAAAGTAATATAATCAATAGAATTAATTACTTGACTTTACTATTGTATATTATTTATGAAAGGATGAGTAAAATCAGGCCGTTGATAAAATAAAGTATATATATGAGACAAACAAATTTAGATATCCAATAATTAATCTAATTATTTCTCTGAATACCCGTTTATTATTCGGATCACAAATAAACTAATGTTATATTTTTATGCGTATACTTTTCTACTATCCCATTTTAATATTTAAAAAAATTTAAAAGAGAAAGTGGAGTACAAGTTAGGTGTTTTCATGGAAACATTACAATTGGAGAGTTTATTTGGGCTGTGAGTTAAGTTGAAGCTTTTAAACGCTAGCGGTATTTTGGTTACGTTCTTAAAATTTAATATTGGTGAGGTTTCAGTTTAATGTTTTGAATTGAAAGGTAATTCTGCTTAGGTTGTCTGTGTTTGGTTGGATCTATTCACAGTCGGCATATTGAGTATCAATTGGTAAATTATTTTTAATATTAAATCTCTCCACTCTCTATTTTACATTTTTATCATAAAACCTACTAAGTCAAAACTAATGCACATTTTTTTCTAATGAACTTTTTTTTCTATTCTACTATATAAAATAAGTTTAGATAATAATGGTTTTATATATTATAATGAGAAATAAAAACATCTCAAAAGGTCTAATATAATATCCATAATAGAATTCCACTCACGATGAGTAAAATCAAGCCGTTGATAAAATAAAGTATATTTATGAGACAAACAAATTTAGATATCCAATAATTAATCTAATTATTTATCTGAATTCCCATTTATTATTCGGATCACAAATAAACCTAATGTTATATTTTTATGCGTATACTTTTCTACTATCCCAATTTAATATTTAAAAAATTTAAAAGAGAAAGTGGAGTAAAGTTAGGTGTTTTCATGGAAACATTACAATTGGAGAGTTTATTTGGGCTGTGAGTTAAGTTGAAGCTTTTAAACGCTAGCGGTATTTTGGTTACGTTCTTAAAATTTAATATTGGTGAGGTTTCAGTTTAATGTTTTGAATTGAAAGGTAATATGCTTAGGTTGTCTGTGTTTGGTTGGATCTATTCACAGTCGGCATATTGAGTATCAATTGGTAAATTTATTTTTAATATTAAATCTCTCCACTCTCTATTTGACATTTTTATCATAAAACCTACTAAGTCAAAACTAATGCACATTTTTTTCTAATGAACTTTTTTTTTCTATTCTACTGTATAAAATAGTTTAGATAATAATGGTTTTATATATTATAATGAGAAATAAAAAAATCTCAAAAGGTCTAATATATATCCATAATAGAATACCACTCACGATGAGTAAAATCAAGCCGTTGATAAAATAAAGTATATTTATGAGACAAACAATTTAGATATCCAATAATTAATCTAATTATTTATCTGAATTCCCGTTTATTATTCGGATCACAAATAAACCTAATGTTATATTTTATGCATTTTATATTTTTATGCGTATACTTTTCTACTATCCCAATTTTAGTATTTACAAAAATTTAAAAGAGAAAGTGGAGTACAAGTTAGGTGTTTTCATGGAAACAATAAAATTGGAGAGTATATTTGGGTTGTGAGTTAAGTTGAAGCTTTTAAACGCTAGCGGTATTTTTGTTAGGTTCTTAAAATTTAATATTGGTGAGGTTTCAGTTTAATGTTTTGAATTGAAAGGTAATATTGCTTAGGTTGTCTGTGTTTGGTTGGATCTATTCACAGTCGGCATATTGAGTATCAATTGGTAAATTTATTTTTAATATTAAATCTCTCCACTCTCTATTTGACATTTTTATCATAAAACCTACTAAGTCAAGCTAATGCACGTTTTTTTTTCTAATGCACTTTTTTTTCTATTCTATTGTATAAAATAAGTTTAGATAATAAAGGTTTTATTATATTATAATGAGAAATAACAATATCTCAAAAGGTCTAATATAATATCCATAATAGAATACCACTCACTATTCTAACATCAAGATATTAATAAAGTACCACTTAAATACTTCTCCTTCCTCTCAAATCAAAGATTAACTTAGTTGTAACTAATTATTATTTTTATATAATAAATAATAATTAATAATTTAAATAGTAATATAATCAATAGAGTTAATTACTTGACTTTACTATTGTATATTATTTATGAAGGATGAGTAAAATCAGCCGTTGATAAAATAAAGTTTATATACGAGACAAACAAATTTAGATATCCAATAATTAATCTAATTATTTCTCTGAATACCCGTTTATTATTCGGATCACAAATAAACCCAATGTTATATTTTTATGCGTATACTTTTCTATTATCCCAATTTTAATATTTACAAAAATTTAAAAGAGAAAGTGGAGTACAAGTTAGGTGTTTTCATGGAAACATTAATATTGGAGAGTTTATTTGGGCTGTGAGTTAAGTTGAAGCTTTTAAACGCTAGCGGTATTTTTGTTACGTTCTTAAAATTTAATATTGGTGAGGTTTCAGTTTAATGTTTTGAATTGAAAGGTAATATTGCTTAGGTTGTCTGTGTTTGGTTGGATCTATTCACAGTCGGCATATTGAGTATCAATTGGTAAATTTATTTTTAATATTAAATCTCTCCACTCTCTATTTGACATTTTTATCATAAAACCTACTAAGTCAAAACTAATGCACATTTTTTTTCTAATGCACTTTTTTTTCTTTCTATTCTATGTATAAAATAAGTTTAGATAATAAAGGTTTTATTATATTATAATGAGAAATAACAAAGATCTCAAAAGGTCTAATATATATCCATAATAGAATACCACTCACTATTCTAACATCAAGATATTAATAAAGTACCACTTAAATACTTCTCCTTCCTCTCAAATCAAAGATTAACTTAGTTGTAACTAATTATTATTTTTATATAATAAATAATAATTAATAATTTAAATAGTAATATAATCAATAGAGTTAATTACTTGACTTTACTATTGTATATTATTTATGGAAGGATGAGTAAAATCAGGCCGTTGATAAAATAAAGTTTATATACGAGACAAACAAATTTAGATATCCAATAATTAATCTAATTATTTCTCTGAATACCCGTTTATTATTCGGATCACAAATAAACCCAATGTTATATTTTTATGCGTATACTTTTTTATTATCCCAATTTTAATATTTACAAAAATTTTAAAGAGAAAGTGGAGTACAAGTTAGGTGTTTTCATGGAAACATTAAATTGGAGAGTTTATTTGGGCTGTGAGTTAAGTTGAAGCTTTTAAACGCTAGCGGTATTTTGTTACGTTCTTAAAATTTAATATTGGTGAGGTTTCAGTTTAATGTTTTGAATTGAAAGGTAATATTGCTTAGGTTGTCTGTGTTTGGTTGGATCTATTCACAGTCGGCATATTGAGTATCAATTGGTAAATTTATTTTTAATATTAAATCTCTCCACTCTCTATTTGACATTTTTATCATAAAACCTACTAAGTCAAAACTAATGCACATTTTTTTTCTAATGCACTTTTTTTTTTCTATTCTAATGTATAAAATAAGTTTAGATAATAAAGGTTTTATTATATTATAATGAGAAATAACAAAGATCTCAAAAGGTCTAATATGATATCCATAATAGAATACCACTCACTATTCTAACATCAAGATATTAATAAAGTGTCACTTAAATACTTCTCCTTCCTCTCAAATCAAAGATTAACTTAGTTGTAACTAATTATGATTTTTATATAATAAATAATAATTATAATTTAAAAAGTAATATAATCAATAGAATTAATTACTTGACTTTACTATTGTATATTATTTATGAAAGGATGAGTAAAATCAGGGCGTTGATAAAATAAAGTTTATATACGAGACAAACAATTTAGATATCCAATAATTAATCTAATTATTTCTCTGAATACCCGTTTATTATTCGGATCACAAATAAACCCAATGTTATATTTTTATGCGTATACTTTTCTACTATCCCAATTTTAATATTTACAAAAATTTAAAAGAGAAAGTGGAGTACAAGTTAGGTGTTTTCATGGAAACATTACAATTGGAGAGTTTATTTGGGCTGTGAGTTAAGTTGAAGCTTTTAAACGCTAGCGGTATTTTTGTTACGTTCTTAAAATTTAATATTGGTGAGGTTTCAGTTTAATGTTTTGAATTGAAAGGTAATATTGCTTAGGTTGTCTGTGTTTGGTTGGATCTATTCACAGTCGGCATATTGAGTATCAATTGGTAAATTTATTTTTAATATTAAATCTCTCCACTCTCTATTTGACATTTTTATCATAAAACCTACTAAGTCAAAACTAATGCACATTTTTTTTCTAATGCACTTTTTTTTTTCTATTCTAATGTATAAAATAAGTTTAGATAATAAAGGTTTTATTATATTATAATGAGAAATAACAAAGATCTCAAAAGGTCTAATATAATATCCATAATAGAATACCACTCACTATTCTAACATCAAGATATTAATAAAGTACCACTTAAATACTTCTCCTTCCTCTCAAATCAAAGATTAACTTAGTTGTAACTAATTATTATTTTTATATAATAAATAATAATTAATAATTTAAAAAGTAATATAATCAATAGAGTTAATTACTTGACTTTACTATTGTATATTATTTATGGAAGGATGAGTAAAATCAGGCCGTTGATAAAATAAAGTTTATATACGAGACAAACAAATTTAGATATCCAATAATTAATCTAATTATTTCTCTGAATACCCGTTTATTATTCGGATCACAAATAAACCCAATGTTATATTTTTATGCGTATACTTTTCTACTATCCCAATTTTAATATTTACAAAAATTTTAAAGAGAAAGTGGAGTACAAGTTAGGTGTTTTCATGGAAACATTAATATTGGAGAGTTTATTTGGGCTGTGAGTTAAAATGAAGCTTTTAAACGCTAGCGGTATTTTTGTTACGTTCTTAAAATTTAATATTGGTGAGGTTTCAGTTTAATGTTTTGAATTGAAAGGTAATATTGCTTAGGTTGTCTGTGTTTGGTTGGATCTATTCACAGTCGGCATATTGAGTATCAATTGGTAAATTTATTTTTAATATTAAATCTCTCCACTCTCTATTTGACATTTTTATCATAAAACCTACTAAGTCAAAACTAATGCACATTTTTTTCTAATGCACTTTTTTTTTTCTATTCTAATGTATAAAATAAGTTTAGATAATAAAGGTTTTATTATATTATAATGAGAAATAACAAAGATCTCAAAAGGTCTAATATGATATCCATAATAGAATACCACTCACTATTCTAACATCAAGATATTAATAAAGTGTCACTTAAATACTTCTCCTTCCTCTCAAATCAAAGATTAACTTAGTTGTAACTAATTATGATTTTTATATAATAAATAATTTATAATTTAAAAAGTAATATAATCAATAGAATTAATTACTTGACTTTACTATTGTATATTATTTATGAAAGGATGAGTAAAATCAGGGCGTTGATAAAATAAAGTTTATATACGAGACAAACAAATTTAGATATCCAATAATTAATCTAATTATTTCTCTGAATACCCGTTTATTATTCGGATCACAAATAAACCCAATGTTATATTTTTATGCGTATACTTTTCTACTATCCCAATTTTATATTTACAAAAATTTAAAAGAGAAAGTGGAGTACAAGTTAGGTGTTTTCATGGAAACATTACAATTGGAGAGTTTATTTGGGCTGTGAGTTAAGTTGAAGCTTTTAAACGCTAGCGGTATTTTTGTTACGTTCTTAAAATTTAATATTGGTGAGGTTTCAGTTTAATGTTTTGAATTGAAAGGTAATATTGCTTAGGTTGTCTGTGTTTGGTTGGATCTATTCACAGTCGGCATATTGAGTATCAATTGGTAAATTTATTTTTAATATTAAATCTCTCCACTCTCTATTTGACATTTTTATCATAAAACCTACTAAGTCAAAACTAATGCACATTTTTTTTCTAATGCACTTAGTTTTTTCTATTCTATTATATAAAATAAGTTTAGATAATAAAGGTTTTATTATATTATAATGAGAAATAACAAAGATCTCAAAAGGTCTAATATGATATCCATAATAGAATACCACTCACTATTCTAACATCAAGATATTAATAAAGTACCACTTAAATACTTCTCCTTCCTCTCAAATCAAAGATTAACTTAGTTGTAACTAATTATGATTTTATATAATAAATAATAATTAATAATTTAAAAAGTAATATAATCAATAGAATTAATTACTTGACTTTACTATTGTATATTATTTATGAAAGGATGAGTAAAATCAGGCCGTTGATAAAATAAAGTATATATATGAGACAAACAAATTTAGATATCCAATAATTAATCTAATTATTTCTCTGAATACCCGTTTATTATTCGGATCACAAATAAACCTAATGTTATATTTTTATGCGTATACTTTTCTACTATCCCAATTTTAATATTTAAAAAATTTAAAAGAGAAAGTGGAGTACAAGTTAGGTGTTTTCATGGAAACATTACAATTGGAGAGTTTATTTGGGCTGTGAGTTAAGTTGAAGCTTTTAAACGCTAGCGGTATTTTGGTTACGTTCTTAAAATTTAATATTGGTGAGGTTTCAGTTTAATGTTTTGAATTGAAAGGTAATTCTGCTTATGTTGTCTGTGTTTGGTTGGATCTATTCACAGTCGGCATATTGAGTATCAATTGGTAAATTTATTTTTAATATTAAATCTCTCCACTCTCTATTTGACATTTTTATCATAAAACCTACTAAGTCAAAACTAATGCACGTTTTTTTTTCTAATGCACTTTTTTTTTTCTATTCTATTGTATAAAATAAGTTTAGATAATAAAGGTTTTATTATATTATAATGAGAAATAACAAATATCTCAAAAGGTCTAATATAATATCCATAATAGAATACCACTCACTATTCTAACATCAAGATATTAATAAAGTACCACTTAAATACTTCTCCTTCCTCTCAAATCAAAGATTAACTTAGTTGTAACTAATTATTATTTTTATATAATAAATAATAATTAATAATTTAAAAAGTAATATAATCAATAGAATTAATTACTTGACTTTACTATTGTATATTATTTATGGAAGGATGAGTAAAATCAGGCCGTTGATAAAATAAAGTATATATATGAGACAAACAAATTTAGATATCCAATAATTAATCTAATTATTTCTCTGAATTCCCATTTATTATTCGGATCACAAATAAACCTAATGTTATATTTTTATGATTTTATATTTTATGCGTATACTTTTCTACTATCCCAATTTTAATATTTACAAAAATTAAAAGAGAAAGTGGAGTACAAGTTAGGTGTTTTCATGGAAACATAAAATTGGAGAGTTTATTTGGGTTGTGAGTTAAGTTGAAGCTTTTAAACGCTAGCGGTATTTTTGTTACGTTCTTAAAATTTAATATTGGTGAGGTTTCAGTTTAATGTTTTGAATTGAAAGGTAATATTGCTTAGGTTGTCTGTGTTTGGTTGGATCTATTCACAGTCGGCATATTGAGTATCAATTGGTAAATTTATTTTTAATATTAAATCTCTCCACTCTCTATTTGACATTTTTATCATAAAACCTACTAAGTCAAAGCTAATGCACGTTTTTTTTTCTAATGCACTTTTTTTTCTATTCTATTGTATAAAATAAGTTTAGATAATAAAGGTTTTATTATATTATAATGAGAAATAACAAAGATCTCAAAAGGTCTAATATGATATCCATAATAGAATACCACTCACTATTCTAACATCAAGATATTAATAAAGTGTCACTTAAATACTTCTCCTTCCTCTCAAATCAAAGATTAACTTAGTTGTAACTAATTATGATTTTTATATAATAAATAATAATTAATAATTTAAAAAGTAATATAATCAATAGAATTAATTACTTGACTTTACTATTGTATATTATTTATGAAAGGATGAGTAAAATCAGGGCGTTGATAAAATAAAGTTTATATACGAGACAAACAAATTTAGATATCCAATAATTAATCTAATTATTTCTCTGAATACCCGTTTATTATTCGGATCACAAATAAACCCAATGTTATATTTTTATGCGTATACTTTTCTACTATCCCAATTTTATTATTTACAAAAATTTAAAAGAGAAAGTGGAGTACAAGTTAGGTGTTTTCATGGAAACATTAAAATTGGAGAGTTTATTTGGGCTGTGAGTTAAGTTGAAGCTTTTAAACGCTAGCGGTATTTTTGTTACGTTCTTAAAATTTAATATTGGTGAGGTTTCAGTTTAATGTTTTGAATTGAAAGGTAATATTGCTTAGGTTGTCTGTGTTTGGTTGGATCTATTCACAGTCGGCATATTGAGTATCAATTGGTAAATTTATTTTTAATATTAAATCTCTCCACTCTCTATTTGACATTTTTATCATAAAACCTACTAAGTCAAAGCTAATGCACATTTTTTTTTCTAATGCACTTTTTTTTTCTATTCTATTGTATAAAATAAGTTTAGATAATAAAGGTTTTATTATATTATAATGAGAAATAACAAAGATCTCAAAAGGTCTAATATGATATCCATAATAGAATACCACTCACTATTCTAACATCAAGATATTAATAAAGTGTCACTTAAATACTTCTCCTTCCTCTCAAATCAAAGATTAACTTAGTTGTAACTAATTATGATTTTTATATAAAATAATAATTAATAATTTAAAAAGTAATATAATCAATAGAATTAATTACTTGACTTTACTATTGTATATTATTTATGAAAGGATGAGTAAAATCAGGGCGTTGATAAAATAAAGTTTATATACGAGACAAACAAATTTAGATATCCAATAATTAATCTAATTATTTCTCTGAATACCCGTTTATTATTCGGATCACAAATAAACCCAATGTTATATTTTTATGCGTATACTTTTCTACTATCCCAATTTTATTATTTACAAAAATTTAAAAGAGAAAGTGGAGTACAAGTTAGGTGTTTTCATGGAAACATTAAAATTGGAGAGTTTATTTGGGCTGTGAGTTAAGTTGAAGCTTTTAAACGCTAGCGGTATTTTGTTACGTTCTTAAAATTTAATATTGGTGAGGTTTCAGTTTAATGTTTTGAATTGAAAGGTAATATTGCTTAGGTTGTCTGTGTTTGGTTGGATCTATTCACAGTCGGCATATTGAGTATCAATTGGTAAATTTATTTTTAATATTAAATCTCTCCACTCTCTATTTGACATTTTTATCATAAAACCTACTAAGTCAAAACTAATGCACATTTTTTTTCTAATGCACTTTTTTTTTTCTATTCTAATGTATAAAATAAGTTTAGATAATAAAGGTTTTATTATATTATAATGAGAAATAACAAAGATCTCAAAAGGTCTAATATGATATCCATAATAGAATACCACTCACTATTCTAACATCAAGATATTAATAAAGTGTCACTTAAATACTTCTCCTTCCTCTCAAATCAAAGATTAACTTAGTTGTAACTAATTATGATTTTTATATAATAAATAATAATTAATAATTTAAAAAGTAATATAATCAATAGAATTAATTACTTGACTTTACTATTGTATATTATTTATGAAAGGATGAGTAAAATCAGGGCGTTGATAAAATAAAGTTTATATACGAGACAAACAAATTTAGATATCCAATAATTAATCTAATTATTTCTCTGAATACCCGTTTATTATTCGGATCACAAATAAACCTAATGTTATATTTTTATGCGTATACTTTTCTACTATCCCAATTTTAATATTTAAAAAATTTAAAAGAGAAAGTGGAGTAAAAGTTAGGTGTTTTCATGGAAACATTACAATTGGAGAGTTTATTTGGGCTGTGAGTTAAGTTGAAGCTTTTAAACGCTAGCGGTATTTTTGTTACGTTCTTAAAATTTAATATTGGTGAGGTTTCAGTTTAATGTTTTGAATTGAAAGGTAATTCTGCTTATGTTGTCTGTGTTTGGTTGGATCTATTCACAGTCGGCATATTGAGTATCAATTGGTAAATTTATTTTTAATATTAAATCTCTCCACTCTCTATTTGACATTTTTATCATAAAACCTACTAAGTCAAAGCTAATGCACATTTTTTTTCTAATGCACTTTTTTTTTCTATTCTATTGTATAAAATAAGTTTAGATAATAAAGGTTTTATTATATTATAATGAGAAATAACAAATATCTCAAAAGGTCTAATATAATATCCATAATAGAATACCACTCACTATTCTAACATCAAGATATTAATAAAGTACCACTTAAATACTTCTCCTTCCTCTCAAATCAAAGATTAACTTAGTTGTAACTAATTATTATTTTTATATAATAAATAATAATTAATAATTTAAAAGTAATATAATCAATAGAATTAATTACTTGACTTTACTATTGTATATTATTTATGAAAGGATGAGTAAAATCAGGCCGTTGATAAAATAAAGTATATATATGAGACAAACAAATTTAGATATCCAATAATTAATCTAATTATTTCTCTGAATACCCGTTTATTATTCGGATCACAAATAAACCTAATGTTATATTTTTATGCGTATACTTTTCTACTATCCCAATTTTAATATTTAAAAAATTTAAAAGAGAAAGCGGAGTAAAGTTAGGTGTTTTCATGGAAACATTACAATTGGAGAGTTTATTTGGGCTGTGAGTTAAGTTGAAGCTTTTAAACGCTAGCGGTATTTTGGTTACGTTCTTAAAATTTAATATTGGTGAGGTTTCAGTTTAATGTTTTGAATTGAAAGGTAATTTGCTTAGGTTGTCTGTGTTTGGTTGGATCTATTCACAGTCGGCATATTGAGTATCAATTGGTAAATTTATTTTTAATATTAAATCTCTCCACTCTCTATTTGACATTTTTATCATAAAACCTACTAAGTCAAAGCTAATGCACGTTTTTTTTCTAATGCACTTTTTTTTTCTATTCTATTGTATAAAATAAGTTTAGATAATAAAGGTTTTATTATATTATAATGAGAAATAACAAATATCTCAAAAGGTCTAATATAATATCCATAATAGAATACCACTCACTATTCTAACATCAAGATATTATATGAAGTACCACTTAAATACTTCTCCTTCCTCTCAAATCAAAGATTAACTTAGTTGTAACTAATTATTATTTTTATATAATAAATAATAATTAATAATTTAAAAAGTAATATAAACAATAGAATTAATTACTTGACTTTACTATTGTATATTATTTTTGGAAGGATGACTAAAATTAGGCCGTTGATAAAATAAAGTATATTGATGAGACAAACAAACTTAGATATCCAATAATTAATCTAATTATTTATCTGAATTCCCATTTATTATTCGGATCACAAATAAACCTAATGTTATATTTTTATGGAATTTTATATTTATATGCGTATACTTTTCTACTATCCCAATTTTAGTATTTACAAAAATTTAAAAGAGAAAGTGGAGTACAAGTTAGGTGTTTTCATGGAAACAATAAAATTGGAGAGTATATTTGGGTTGTGAGTTAAGTTGAAGCTTTTAAACGCTAGCGGTATTTTTGTTACGTTCTTAAAATTTAATATTGGTGAGGTTTCAGTTTAATGTTTTGAATTGAAAGGTAATATTGCTTAGGTTGTCTGTGTTTGGTTGGATCTATTCACAGTCGGCATATTGAGTATCAATTGGTAAATTTATTTTTAATATTAAATCTCTCCACTCTCTATTTGACATTTTTATCATAAAACCTACTAAGTCAAAGCTAATGCACGTTTTTTTTTCTAATGCACTTATTTTTTTCTATTCTATTGTATAAAATAAGTTTAGATAATAAAGGTTTTATTATATTATAATGAGAAATAACAAAGATCTCAAAAGGTCTAATATGATATCCATAATAGAATACCACTCACTATTCTAACATCAAGATATTAATAAAGTGTCACTTAAATACTTCTCCTTCCTCTCAAATCAAAGATTAACTTAGTTGTAACTAATTATGATTTTTATATAATAAATAATAATTAGTAATTTAAAAAGTAATATAATCAATAGAATTAATTACTTGACTTTACTATTGTATATTATTTATGAAAGGATGAGTAAAATCAGGCGTTGATAAAATAAAGTTTATATACGAGACAAACAAATTTAGATATCCAATAATTAATCTAATTATTTCTCTGAATACCCGTTTATTATTCGGATCACAAATAAACCCAATGTTATATTTTTATGCGTATACTTTTCTACTATCCCAATTTTATTATTTACAAAAATTTAAAAGAGAAAGTGGAGTACAAGTTAGGTGTTTTCATGGAAACATTAAAATTGGAGAGTTTATTTGGGCTGTGAGTTAAGTTGAAGCTTTTAAACGCTAGCGGTATTTTTGTTACGTTCTTAAAATTTAATATTGGTGAGGTTTCAGTTTAATGTTTTGAATTGAAAGGTAATATTGCTTAGGTTGTCTGTGTTTGGTTGGATCTATTCACAGTCGGCATATTGAGTATCAATTGGTAAATTTATTTTTAATATTAAATCTCTCCACTCTCTATTTGACATTTTTATCATAAAACCTACTAAGTCAAAACTAATGCACATTTTTTTTCTAATGCACTTTTTTTCTTTCTATTCTAATGTATAAAATAAGTTTAGATAATAAAGGTTTTATTATATTATAATGAGAAATAACAAAGATCTCAAAAGGTCTAATATGATATCCATAATAGAATACCACTCACTATTCTAACATCAAGATATTAATAAAGTACCACTTAAATACTTCTCCTTCCTCTCAAATCAAAGATTAACTTAGTTGTAACTAATTATGATTTTTATATAATAAATAATAATTAATAATTTAAAAAGTAATATAATCAATAGAATTAATTACTTGACTTTACTATTGTATATTATTTATGAAAGGATGAGTAAATTCAGGCCGTTGATAAAATAAAGTATATATATGAGACAAACAAATTTAGATATCCAATAATTAATCTAATTATTTCTCTGAATACCCGTTTATTATTCGGATCACAAATAAACCTAATGTTATATTTTTATGCGTATACTTTTCTACTATCCCAATTTTAATATTTAAAAAAATTTAAAAGAGAAAGCGGAGTAAAGTTAGGTGTTTTCATGGAAACATTACAATTGAGAGTTTATTTGGGCTGTGAGTTAAGTTGAAGCTTTTAAACGCTAGCGGTATTTTGGTTACGTTCTTAAAATTTAATATTGGTGAGGTTTCAGTTTAATGTTTTGAATTGAAAGGTAATTCTGCTTAGGTTGTCTGTGTTTGGTTGGATCTATTCACAGTCGACATATTGAGTATCAATTGGTAAATTTATTTTTAATATTAAATCTCTCCACTCTCTATTTTACATTTTTATCATAAAACCTACTAAGTCAAAACTAATGCACATTTTTTTCTAATGAACTTTTTTTTTCTATTCTACTGTATAAAATAAGTTTAGATAATAATGGTTTTATTATATTATAATGAGAAATAAAAACATCTCAAAAGGTCTAATATAATATCCATAATAGAATACCACTCACGATGAGTAAAATCAAGCCGTTGATAAAATAAAGTATATTTATGAGACAAACAAACTTAGATATCCAATAATTAATCTAATTATTTATCTGAATTCCCATTTATTATTCGGATCACAAATAAACCTAATGTTATATTTTTATGGAATTTTATATTTTTATGCGTATACTTTTCTACTATCCCAATTTTAGTATTTACAAAAATTTAAAAGAGAAAGTGGAGTACAAGTTAGGTGTTTTCATGGAAACAATAAAATTGGAGAGTATATTTGGGTTGTGAGTTAAGTTGAAGCTTTTAAACGCTAGCGGTATTTTTGTTAGGTTCTTAAAATTTAATATTGGTGAGGTTTCAGTTTAATGTTTTGAATTGAAAGGTAATATTGCTTAGGTTGTCTGTGTTTGGTTGGATCTATTCACAGTCGGCATATTGAGTATCAATTGGTAAATTTATTTTTAATATTAAATCTCTCCACTCTCTATTTGACATTTTTATCATAAAACCTACTAAGTCAAAGCTAATGCACGTTTTTTTTTTCTAATGCACTTATTTTTTTCTATTCTATTGTATAAAATAAGTTTAGATAATAAAGGTTTTAATATATTATAATGAGAAATAACAAAGATCTCAAAAGGTCTAATATGATATCCATAATAGAATACCACTCACTATTCTAACATCAAGATATTAATAAAGTACCACTTAAATACTTCTCCTTACTCTCAAATCAAAGATTAACTTAGTTGTAACTAATTATGATTTTTATATAATAAATAATAATTAATAATTTAAAAAGTAATATAATCAATAGAATTAATTACTTGACTTTACTATTGTATATTATTTATGAAAGGATGAGTAAAATCAGGCCGTTGATAAAATAAAGTATATATATGAGACAAACAAATTTAGATATCCAATAATTAATCTAATTATTTCTCTGAATACCCGTTTATTATTCGGATCACAAATAAACCTAATGTTATATTTTTATGCGTATACTTTTCTACTATCCCAATTTTAATATTTAAAAAAATTTAAAAGAGAAAGTGGAGTACAAGTTAGGTGTTTTCATGGAAACATTACAATTGGAGAGTTTATTTGGGCTGTGAGTTAAGTTGAAGCTTTTAAACGCTAGCGGTATTTTGGTTACGTTCTTAAAATTTAATATTGGTGAGGTTTCAGTTTAATGTTTTGAATTGAAAGGTAATTTGCTTAGGTTGTCTGTGTTTGGTTGGATCTATTCACAGTCGGCATATTGAGTATCAATTGGTAAATTTATTTTTAATATTAAATCTCTCCACTCTCTATTTGACATTTTTATCATAAAACCTACTAAGTCAAAACTAATGCACATTTTTTTTCTAATGAACTTTTTTTTTCTATTCTACTGTATAAAATAATTTTAGATAATAATGGTTTTAATATATTATAATGAGAAATAAAAAAGATCTCAAAAGGTCTAATATAATATCCATAATAGAATACCACTCACGATGAGTAAAATCAAGCCGTTGATAAAATAAAGTATATTTATGAGACAAACAAATTTAGATATCCAATAATTAATCTAATTATTTATCTGAATTCCCATTTATTATTCGGATCACAAATAAACCTAATGTTATATTTTTATGGAATTTATATTTTTATGCGTATACTTTTCTACTATCCCAATTTTAGTATTTACAAAAATTTAAAAGAGAAAGTGGAGTACAAGTTAGGTGTTTTCATGGAAACATAAAATTGGAGAGTTATTTGGGTTGTGAGTTAAGTTGAAGCTTTTAAACGCTAGCGGTATTTTTGTTAGGTTCTTAAAATTTAATATTGGTGAGGTTTCAGTTTAATGTTTTGAATTGAAAGGTAATATTGCTTAGGTTGTCTGTGTTTGGTTGGATCTATTCACAGTCGGCATATTGAGTATCAATTGGTAAATTTATTTTTAATATTAAATCTCTCCACTCTCTATTTGACATTTTTATCATAAAACCTACTAAGTCAAAGCTAATGCACGTTTTTTTTTCTAATGCACTTATTTTTTTCTATTCTATTGTATAAAATAAGTTTAGATAATAAAGGTTTTATTATATTATAATGAGAAATAACAAATATCTCAAAAGGTCTAATATATATCCATAATAGAATACCACTCACTATTCTAACATCAAGATATTAATAAAGTACCACTTAAATACTTCTCCTTCCTCTCAAATCAAAGATTAACTTAGTTGTAACTAATTATTATTTTTATATAATAAATAATAATTAATAATTTAAAAAGTAATATAATCAATAGAATTAATTACTTGACTTTACTATTGTATATTATTTATGAAAGGATGAGTAAAATCAGGCCGTTGATAAAATAAAGTATATATATGAGACAAACAAATTTAGATATCCAATAATTAATCTAATTATTTCTCTGAATACCCGTTTATTGTTCGGATCACAAATAAACCTAATGTTATATTTTATGCGTATACTTTTCTACTATCCCAATTTTAATATTTAAAAAATTTAAAAGAGAAAGCGGAGTAAAAGTTAGGTGTTTTCATGGAAACATTACAATTGGAGAGTTTATTTGGGCTGTGAGTTAAGTTGAAGCTTTTAAACGCTAGCGGTATTTTGGTTACGTTCTTAAAATTTATTGGTGAGGTTTCAGTTTAATGTTTTGAATTGAAAGGTAATCTGCTTAGGTTGTCTGTGTTTGGTTGGATCTATTCACAGTCGGCATATTGAGTATCAATTGGTAAATTTATTTTTAATATTAAATCTCTCCACTCTCTATTTTACATTTTTATCATAAAACCTACTAAGTCAAAACTAATGCACATTTTTTCTAATGAACTTTTTTTTTTCTATTCTACTGTATAAAATAAGTTTAGATAATAATGGTTTTATTATATTATAATGAGAAATAAAAAACATCTCAAAAGGTCTAATATAATATCCATAATAGAATACCACTCACGATGAGTAAAATCAAGCCGTTGATAAATAAAGTATATTTATGAGACAAACAAACTTAGATATCCAATAATTAATCTAATTATTTATCTGAATTCCCATTTATTATTCGGATCACAAATAAACCTAATGTTATATTTTTATGGAATTTTATATTTTTATGCGTATACTTTTCTACTATCCCAATTTTAGTATTTACAAAAATTTAAAAGAGAAAGTGGAGTACAAGTTAGGTGTTTTCATGGAAACAATAAATTGGAGAGTATATTTGGGTTGTGAGTTAAGTTGATGCTTTTAAACGCTAGCGGTATTTTTGTTAGGTTCTTAAAATTTAATATTGGTGAGGTTTCAGTTTAATGTTTTGAATTGAAAGGTAATATTGCTTAGGTTGTCTGTGTTTGGTTGGATCTATTCACAGTCGGCATATTGAGTATCAATTGGTAAATTTATTTTTAATATTAAATCTCTCCACTCTCTATTTGACATTTTTATCATAAAACCTACTAAGTCAAAGCTAATGCACGTTTTTTTTTTCTAATGCACTTATTTTTTTCTATTCTATTGTATAAAATAAGTTTAGATAATAAAGGTTTTATTATATTATAATGAGAAATAACAAAGATCTCAAAAGGTCTAATATGATATCCATAATAGAATACCACTCACTATTCTAACATCAAGATATTAATAAAGTGTCACTTAAATACTTCTCCTTCCTCTCAAATCAAAGATTAACTTAGTTGTAACTAATTATGATTTTATATAATAAATAATAATTAGTAATTTAAAAAGTAATATAATCAATAGAATTAATTACTTGACTTTACTATTGTATATTATTTATGAAAGGATGAGTAAAATCAGGGCGTTGATAAAATAAAGTTTATATACGAGACAAACAAATTTAGATATCCAATAATTAATCTAATTATTTCTCTGAATACCCGTTTATTATTCGGATCACAAATAAACCCAATGTTATATTTTTATGCGTATACTTTTCTACTATCCCAATTTTATTATTTACAAAAATTTAAAAGAGAAAGTGGAGTACAAGTTAGGTGTTTTCATGGAAACATTAAAATTGGAGAGTTTATTTGGGCTGTGAGTTAAGTTGAAGCTTTTAAACGCTAGCGGTATTTTTGTTACGTTCTTAAAATTTAATATTGGTGAGGTTTCAGTTTAATGTTTTGAATTGAAAGGTAATATTGCTTAGGTTGTCTGTGTTTGGTTGGATCTATTCACAGTCGGCATATTGAGTATCAATTGGTAAATTTATTTTTAATATTAAATCTCTCCACTCTCTATTTGACATTTTTATCATAAAACCTACTAAGTCAAAACTAATGCACATTTTTTTCTAATGCACTTTTTTTTCTTTCTATTCTAATGTATAAAATAAGTTTAGATACTAAAGGTTTTAATATATTATAATGAGAAATAACAAAGATCTCAAAAGGTCTAATATGATATCCATAATAGAATACCACTCACTATTCTAACATCAAGATATTAATAAAGTGTCACTTAAATACTTCTCCTTCCTCTCAAATCAAAGATTAACTTAGTTGTAACTAATTATGATTTTTATATAATAAATAATAATTAATAATTTAAAAAGTAATGTAATCAATAGAATTAATTACTTGACTTTACTATTGTATATTATTTATGAAAGGATGAGTAAAATCAGGGCGTTGATAAAATAAAGTTTATATATGAGACAAACAAATTTAGATATCCAATAATTAATCTAATTATTTCTCTGAATACCCGTTTATTATTCGGATCACAAATAAACCTAATGTTATATTTTTATGCGTATACTTTTCTACTATCCCAATTTTAATATTTAAAAAAATTTAAAAGAGAAAGCGGAGTAAAAGTTAGGTGTTTTCATGGAAACATTACAATTGGAGAGTTTATTTGGGCTGTGAGTTAAGTTGAAGCTTTTAAACGCTAGCGGTATTTTGGTTACGTTCTTAAAATTTAATATTGGTGAGGTTTCAGTTTAATGTTTTGAATTGAAAGGTAATTTGCTTAGGTTGTCTGTGTTTGGTTGGATCTATTCACAGTCGGCATATTGAGTATCAATTGGTAAATTTATTTTTAATATTAAATCTCTCCACTCTCTATTTGACATTTTTATCATAAAACCTACTAAGTCAAAGCTAATGCACGTTTTTTTTCTAATGCACTTATTTTTTTCTATTCTATTGTATAAAATAAGTTTAGATAATAAAGGTTTTATTATATTATAATGAGAAATAACAAATATCTCAAAAGGTCTAATATAATATCCATAATAGAATACCACTCACTATTCTAACATCAAGATATTAATAAAGTACCACTTAAATACTTCTCCTTCCTCTCAAATCAAAGATTAACTTAGTTGTAACTAATTATTATTTTTATATAATAAATAATAATTAATAATTAAAAAGTAATATAATCAATAGATTAATTACTTGACTTTACTATTGTATATTATTTATGAAAGGATGAGTAAAATCAGGCCGTTGATAAAATAAAGTATATATATGAGACAAACAAATTTAGATATCCAATAATTAATCTAATTATTTCTCTGAATACCCGTTTATTGTTCGGATCACAAATAACCTAATGTTATATTTTTATGCGTATACTTTTCTACTATCCCAATTTTATATTTAAAAAAATTTAAAAGAGAAAGCGGAGTAAAGTTAGGTGTTTTCATGGAAACATTACAATTGGAGAGTTTATTTGGGCTGTGAGTTAAGTTGAAGCTTTTAAACGCTAGCGGTATTTTGGTTACGTTCTTAAATTTAATATCGGTGAGGTTTCAGTTTAATGTTTTGAATTGAAAGGTAATTCTGCTTAGGTTGTCTGTGTTTGGTTGGATCTATTCACAGTCGACATATTGAGTATCAACTGGTGAATTTATTTTTAATATTAAATCTCTCCACTCTCTATTTACATTTTTATCATAAAACCTACTAAGTCAAAACTAATGCACATTTTTTTCTAATGAACTTTTTTTTTCTATTCTACTGTATAAAATAAGTTTAGATAATAATGGTTTTATTATATTATAATGAGAAATAAAAAACATCTCAAAAGGTCTAATATAATATCCATAATAGAATACCACTCACGATGAGTAAAATCAAGCCGTTGATAAAATAAAGTATATTTATGAGACAAACAAACTTAGATATCCAATAATTAATCTAATTATTTATCTGAATTCCCATTTATTATTCGGATCACAAATAAACCTAATGTTATATTTTTATGGAATTTTATATTTTTATGCGTATACTTTTCTACTATCCCAATTTTAGTATTTACAAAAATTTAAAAGAGAAAGTGGAGTACAAGTTAGGTGTTTTCATGGAAACAATAAAATTGGAGAGTATATTTGGGTTGTGAGTTAAGTTGAAGCTTTTAAACGCTAGCGGTATTTTTGTTAGGTTCTTAAATTTAATATTGGTGAGGTTTCAGTTTAATGTTTTGAATTGAAAGGTAATATTGCTTAGGTTGTCTGTGTTTGGTTGGATCTATTCACAGTCGGCATATTGAGTATCAATTGGTAAATTTATTTTAATATTAAATCTCTCCACTCTCTATTTGACATTTTTATCATAAAACCTACTAAGTCAAAGCTAATGCACGTTTTTTTTTCTAATGCACTTATTTTTTTCTATTCTATTGTATAAAATAAGTTTAGATAATAAAGGTTTTATTATATTATAATGAGAAATAACAAAGATCTCAAAAGGTCTAATATGATATCCATAATAGAATACCACTCACTATTCTAACATCAAGATATTAATAAAGTGTCACTTAAATACTTCTCCTTCCTCTCAAATCAAAGATTAACTTAGTTGTAACTAATTATGATTTTTATATAATAATAATAATTAGTAATTTAAAAAGTAATATAATCAATAGAATTAATTACTTGACTTTACTATTGTATATTATTTATGAAAGGATGAGTAAAATCAGGGCGTTGATAAAATAAAGTTTATATACGAGACAAACAAATTTAGATATCCAATAATTAATCTAATTATTTCTCTGAATACCCGTTTATTATTCGGATCACAAATAAACCCAATGTTATATTTTTATGCGTATACTTTTCTACTATCCCAATTTTATTATTTACAAAAATTTAAAAGAGAAAGTGGAGTACAAGTTAGGTGTTTTCATGGAAACATTAAAATTGGAGAGTTTATTTGGGCTGTGAGTTAAGTTGAAGCTTTTAAACGCTAGCGGTATTTTTGTTACGTTCTTAAAATTTAATATTGGTGAGGTTTCAGTTTAATGTTTTGAATTGAAAGGTAATATTGCTTAGGTTGTCTGTGTTTGGTTGGATCTATTCACAGTCGGCATATTGAGTATCAATTGGTAAATTTATTTTTAATATTAAATCTCTCCACTCTCTATTTGACATTTTATCATAAAACCTACTAAGTCAAAACTAATGCACATTTTTTTCTAATGCACTTTTTTTTCTTTCTATTCTAATGTATAAAATAAGTTTAGATAATAAAGTTTTATTATATTATAATGAGAAATAACAAAGATCTCAAAAGGTCTAATATGATATCCATAATAGAATACCACTCACTATTCTAACATCAAGATATTAATAAAGTGTCACTTAAATACTTCTCCTTCCTCTCAAATCAAAGATTAACTTAGTTGTAACTAATTATGATTTTTTATAATAAATAATAATTAATAATTAAAAAGTAATATAATCAATAGAATTAATTACTTGACTTTACTATTGTATATTATTTATGAAAGGATGAGTAAAATCAGGCGTTGATAAAATAAAGTTTATATACGAGACAAACAAATTTAGATATCCAATAATTAATCTAATTATTTCTCTGAATACCCGTTTATTGTTCGGATCACAAATAAACCTAATGTTATATTTTTATGCGTATACTTTTCTACTATCCCAATTTTAATATTTAAAAAAATTTAAAAGAGAAAGCGGAGTAAAAGTTAGGTGTTTTCATGGAAACATTACAATTTGAGAGTTTATTTGGGCTGTGAGTTAAGTTAAAGCTTTTAAACGCCAGCGGTATTTTGGTTACGTTCTTAAAATTTAATATCGGTGAGGTTTCAGTTTAATGTTTTGAATTGAAAGGTAATATTGCTTAGGTTGTCTGTGTTTGGTTGGATCTATTCACAGTCGACATATTGAGTATCAACTGGTGAATTTATTTTTAATATTAAATCTCTCCACTCTCTATTTTACATTTTTATCATAAAACCTACTAAGTCAAAACTAATGCACATTTTTTTCTAATGAACTTTTTTTTTCTATTCTACTGTATAAAATAAGTTTAGATAATAATGGTTTTATTATATTATAATGAGAAATAAAAAACATCTCAAAAGGTCTAATATAAAATCCATAATAGAATACCACTCGAGATGAGTAAAATCAAGCCGTTGATAAAATAAAGTATATTTATGAGACAAACAAACTTAGATATCCAATAATTAATCTAATTATTTATCTGAATTCCCATTATTATTCGGATCACAAATAAACCTAATGTTATATTTTATGGAATTTTATATTTTTATGCGTATACTTTTCTACTATCCCAATTTTAGTATTTACAAAAATTTAAAAGAGAAAGTGGAGTACAAGTTAGGTGTTTTCATGGAAACAATAAATTGGAGAGTTATTTGGGTTGTGAGTTAAGTTGATGCTTTTAAACGCTAGCGGTATTTTGTTAGGTTCTTAAAATTTAATATTGGTGAGGTTTCAGTTAATGTTTTGAATTGAAAGGTAATATTGCTTAGGTTGTCTGTGTTTGGTTGGATCTATTCACAGTCGGCATATTGAGTATCAATTGGTAAATTTATTTTTAATATTAAATCTCTCCACTCTCTATTTGACATTTTTATCATAAAACCTACTAAGTCAAAGCTAATGCACGTTTTTTTTTCTAATGCACTTATTTTTTTCTATTCTATTGTATAAAATAAGTTTAGATAATAAAGGTTTTATTATATTATAATGAGAAATAACAAAGATCTCAAAAGGTCTAATATGATATCCATAATAGAATACCACTCACTATTCTAACATCAAGATATTAATAAAGTGTCACTTAAATACTTCTCCTTCCTCTCAAATCAAAGATTAACTTAGTTGTAACTAATTATGATTTTTATATAATAAATAATAATTAGTAATTTAAAAAGTAATATAATCAATAGAATTAATTACTTGACTTTACTATTGTATATTATTTATGAAAGGATGAGTAAAATCAGGGCGTTGATAAAATAAAGTTTATATACGAGACAAACAAATTTAGATATCCAATAATTAATCTAATTATTTCTCTGAATACCCGTTTATTATTCGGATCACAAATAAACCCAATGTTATATTTTTATGCGTATACTTTTCTACTATCCCAATTTATTATTTACAAAAATTTAAAGAGAAAGTGGAGTACAAGTTAGGTGTTTTCATGGAAACATTAAAATTGGAGAGTTTATTTGGGCTGTGAGTTAAGTTGAAGCTTTTAAACGCTAGCGGTATTTTTGTTACGTTCTTAAAATTTAATATTGGTGAGGTTTCAGTTTAATGTTTTGAATTGAAAGGTAATATTGCTTAGGTTGTCTGTGTTTGGTTGGATCTATTCACAGTCGGCATATTGAGTATCAATTGGTAAATTTATTTTTAATATTAAATCTCTCCACTCTCTATTTGACATTTTTATCATAAAACCTACTAAGTCAAAACTAATGCACATTTTTTTTCTAATGCACTTAGTTTTTTCTATTCTATTATATAAAATAAGTTTAGATAATAAAGGTTTTATTATATTATAATGAGAAATAACAAATATCTCAAAAGGTCTAATATAATATCCATAATAGAATACCACTCACTATTCTAACAACAAGATATTAATAAAGTACCACTTAAATACTTCTCCTTCCTCTCAAATCAAAGATTAACTTAGTTGTAACTAATTATTTTTTTATATAATAAATAAATAATAATTTAAAAAGTAATATAATCAATAGAATTAATTACTTGACTTTACTATTGTATATTATTTATGAAAGGATGAGTAAAATCAGGCCGTTGATAAAATAAAGTATATATATGAGACAACAAATTTAGATATCCAATAATTAATCTAATTATTTCTCTGAATACCGTTTATTGTTCGGATCACAAATAAACCTAATGTATATTTTTATGCGTATACTTTTCTACTATCCCAATTTTAATATTTAAAAAATTTAAAAGAGAAAGCGGAGTAAAAGTTAGGTGTTTTCATGGAAACATTACAATTGGAGAGTTTATTTGGGCTGTGAGTTAAGTTGAAGCTTTTAAACGCTAGCGGTATTTTGGTTACGTTCTTAAAATTTAATATCGGTGAGGTTTCAGTTTAATGTTTTGAATTGAAAGGTAATTTGCTTAGGTTGTCTGTGTTTGGTTGGATCTATTCACAGTCGACATATTGAGTATCAACTGGTGAATTTATTTTAATATTAAATCTCTCCACTCTCTATTTTACATTTTTATCATAAAACCTACTAAGTCAAAACTAATGCACATTTTTTTCTAATGAACTTTTTTTTTCTATTCTACTGTATAAAATAAGTTTAGATAATAATGGTTTTATTATATTATAATGAGAAATAAAAAACATCTCAAAAGGTCTAATATAATATCCATAATAGAATACCACTCACGATGAGTAAAATCAAGCCGTTGATAAATAAAGTATATTTATGAGACAAAACAAACTTAGATATCCAATATTAATCTAATTATTTATCTGAATTCCCATTTATTATTCGGATCACAAATAAACCTAATGTTTATTTTTATGGAATTTATATTTTTTATGCGTATACTTTTCTACTATCCCAATTTTTTATTTACAAAAATTTAAAAGAGAAGTGGAGTACAAGTTAGGTGTTTTCATGGAAACAATAAAATTGGAGAGTTTATTTGGGGTTGTGAGTTAAGTTGATGCTTTTAAACGCTAGCGGTATTTTGTTACGTTCTTAAAATTTAATATTGGTGAGGTTTCAGTTTAATGTTTGAATTGAAAGGTAATATTGCTTAGGTTGTCTGTGTTTGGTTGGATCTATTCACAGTCGGCATATTGAGTATCAATTGGTAAATTTATTTTTAATATTAAATCTCTCCACTCTCTATTTGACATTTTTATCATAAAACCTACTAAGTCAAAGCTAATGCAGGTTTTTTTTTCTAATGCACTTATTTTTTCTATTCTATTGTATAAATAAGTTTAGATAATAAGGTTTTATTATATTATAATGAGAAATAACAAAGATCTCAAAAGGTCTAATATGATATCCATAATAGAATACCACTCACTATTCTAACATCAAGATATTAATAAAGTGTCAGTTAAATACTTCTCCTTCCTCTCAAATCAAAGATTAACTTAGTTGTAACTAATTATGATTTTTATATAATAAATAATAATTTGTAATTTAAAAGTAATATAATCAATAGAATTAATTACTTGACTTTACTATTGTATATTATTTATGAAAGGATGAGTAAAATCAGGGCGTTGATAAAATAAAGTTTATATACGAGACAAACAAATTTAGATATCCAATAATTAATCTAATTATTTCTCTGAATACCCGTTTATTATTCGGATCACAAATAAACCCAATGTTATATTTTATGCGTATACTTTTCTACTATCCCAATTTTATTATTTACAAAAATTTAAAAGAGAAAGTGGAGTACAAGTTAGGTGTTTTCATGGAAACATTAAAATTGGAGAGTTTATTTGGGCTGTGAGTTAAGTTGAAGCTTTTAAACGCTAGCGGTATTTTTGTTACGTTCTTAAAATTTAATATTGGTGAGGTTTCAGTTTAATGTTTTGAATTGAAAGGTAATATTGCTTAGGTTGTCTGTGTTTGGTTGGATCTATTCACAGTCGGCATATTGAGTATCAATTGGTAAATTTATTTTTAATATTAAATCTCTCCACTCTCTATTTGACATTTTTATCATAAAACCTACTAAGTCAAAACTAATGCACATTTTTTTTCTAATGCACTTTTTTTCTTTCTATTCTAATGTATAAAATAAGTTTAGATAATAAAGGTTTTATTATATTATAATGAGAAATAACAAATATCTCAAAAGGTCTAATATAATATCCATAATAGAATACCACTCACTATTCTAACAACAAGATATTATTTAAAGTACCACTTAAATACTTCTCCTTCCTCTCAAATCAAAGATTAACTTAGTTGTAACTAATTATTATTTTTATATAATAAATAATAATTAATAATTTAAAAAGTAATATAATCAATAGAATTAATTACTTGACTTTACTATTGTATATTATTTATGAAAGGATGAGTAAAATCAGGCCGTTGATAAAATAAAGTATATATATGAGACAAACAAATTTAGATATCCAATAATTAATCTAATTATTTCTCTGAATACCCGTTTATTGTTCGGATCACAAATAAACCTAATGTTATATTTTTATGCGTATACTTTTCTACTATCCCAATTTTAATATTTAAAAAAATTTAAAAGAGAAAGCGGAGTAAAAGTTAGGTGTTTTCATGGAAACATTACAATTGGAGAGTTTATTTGGGCTGTGAGTTAAGTTGAAGCTTTTAAACGCTAGCGGTATTTTGGTTACGTTCTTAAAATTTAATATCGGTGAGGTTTCAGTTTAATGTTTTGAATTGAAAGGTAATTTGCTTAGGTTGTCTGTGTTTGGTTGGATCTATTCACAGTCGACATATTGAGTATCAACTGGTGAATTTATTTTTAATATTAAATCTCTCCACTCTCTATTTTACATTTTTATCATAAAACCTACTAAGTCAAAACTAATGCACATTTTTTTCTAATGAACTTTTTTTTTCTATTCTACTGTATAAAATAAGTTTAGATAATAATGGTTTTATTATATTATAATGAGAAATAAAAAACATCTCAAAAGGTCTAATATAATATCCATAATAGAATACCACTCACGATGAGTAAAATCAAGCCGTTGATAAAATAAAGTATATTTATGAGACAAACAAACTTAGATATCCAATAATTAATCTAATTATTTATCTGAATTCCCATTTATTATTCGGATCACAAATAAACCTAATGTTATATTTTTATGCAATTTTATATTTTTATGCGTATACTTTTCTACTATCCCAATTTTAGTATTTACAAAAATTTAAAAGAGAAAGTGGAGTACAAGTTAGGTGTTTTAATGGAAACAATAAAATTGGAGAGTATATTTGGGTTGTGAGTTAAGTTGATGCTTTTAAACGCTAGCGGTATTTTTGTTAGGTTCTTAAAATTTAATATTGGTGAGGTTTCAGTTTAATGTTTTGAATTGAAAGGTAATATTGCTTAGGTTGTCTGTGTTTGGTTGGATCTATTCACAGTCGGCATATTGAGTATCAATTGGTAAATTTATTTTTAATATTAAATCTCTCCACTCTCTATTTGACATTTTTATCATAAAACCTACTAAGTCAAAGCTAATGCACGTTTTTTTTCTAATGCACTTATTTTTTTCTATTCTATTGTATAAAATAAGTTTAGATAATAAAGGTTTTATTATATTATAATGAGAAATAACAAAGATCTCAAAAGGTCTAATATGATATCCATAATATAATACCACTCACTATTCTAACATCAAGATATTAATAAAGTGTCACTTAAATACTTCTCCTTCCTCTCAAATCAAAGATTAACTTAGTTGTAACTAATTATGATTTTTATATAATAAATAATAATTAGTAATTTAAAAAGTAATATAATCAATAGAATTAATTACTTGACTTTACTATTGTATATTATTTATGAAAGGATGAGTAAAATCAGGGCGTTGATAAAATAAAGTTTATATACGAGACAAACAAATTTAGATATCCAATAATTAATCTAATTATTTCTCTGAATACCCGTTTATTATTCGGATCACAAATAAACCCAATGTTATATTTTTATGCGTATACTTTTCTACTATCCCAATTTTATTATTTACAAAAATTTAAAAGAGAAAGTGGAGTACAAGTTAGGTGTTTTCATGGAAACATTAAAATTGGAGAGTTTATTTGGGCTGTGAGTTAAGTTGAAGCTTTTAAACGCTAGCGGTATTTTTGTTACGTTCTTAAAATTTAATATTGGTGAGGTTTCAGTTTAATGTTTTGAATTGAAAGGTAATATTGCTTAGGTTGTCTGTGTTTGGTTGGATCTATTCACAGTCGGCATATTGAGTATCAATTGGTAAATTTATTTTTAATATTAAATCTCTCCACTCTCTATTTGACATTTTTATCATAAAACCTACTAAGTCAAAACTAATGCACATTTTTTTTCTAATGCACTTTTTTTCTTTCTATTCTAATGTATAAAATAAGTTCAGATACTAAAGGTTTTATTATATTATAATGAGAAATAACAAAGATCTCAAAAGGTCTAATATGATATCCATAATAGAATACCACTCACTATTCTAACATCAAGATATTAATAATTGTCACTTAAATACTTCTCCTTCCTCTCAAATCAAAGATTAACTTAGTTGTAACTAATTATGATTTTTATATAATAAATAATAATTAGTAATTTAAAAAGTAATATAATCAATAGAATTAATTACTTGACTTTACTATTGTATATTATTTATGAAAGGATGAGTAAAATCAGGGCGTTGATAAAATAAAGTTTATATACGAGACAAACAAATTTAGATATCCAATAATTAATCTAATTATTTCTCTGAATACCCGTTTATTATTCGGATCACAAATAAACCCAATGTTATATTTTTATGCGTATACTTTTCTACTATCCCAATTTTATTATTTACAAAAATTTAAAAGAGAAAGTGGAGTACAAGTTAGGTGTTTTCATGGAAACATTAAATTGGAGAGTTTATTTGGGCTGTGAGTTAAGTTGAAGCTTTTAAACGCTAGCGGTATTTTTGTTACGTTCTTAAAATTTAATATTGGTGAGGTTTCAGTTTAATGTTTTGAATTGAAAGGTAATATTGCTTAGGTTGTCTGTGTTTGGTTGGATCTATTCACAGTCGGCATATTGAGTATCAATTGGTAAATTTATTTTAATATTAAATCTCTCCACTCTCTATTTGACATTTTTATCATAAAACCTACTAAGTCAAAACTAATGCACATTTTTTTCTAATGCACTTTTTTTTCTTTCTATTCTAATGTATAAAATAAGTTCAGATACTAAAGGTTTTATTATATTATAATGAGAAATAACAAAGATCTCAAAAGGTCTAATATGATATCCATAATAGAATACCACTCACTATTCTAACATCAAGATATTAATAAAGTGTCACTTAAATACTTCTCCTTCCTCTCAAATCAAAGATTAACTTAGTTGTAACTAATTATGATTTTTATATAATAAATAATAATTAGTAATTTAAAAAGTAATATAATCAATAGAATTAATTACTTGACTTTACTATTGTATATTATTTATGAAAGGATGAGTAAAATCAGGGCGTTGATAAAATAAAGTTATATACGAGACAAACAAATTTAGATATCCAATAATTAATCTAATTATTTCTCTGAATACCCGTTTATTATTCGGATCACAAATAAACCCAATGTTATATTTTTATGCGTATACTTTTCTACTATCCCAATTTTATTATTTACAAAAATTTAAAAGAGAAAGTGGAGTACAAGTTAGGTGTTTTCATGGAAACATTACAATTGGAGAGTTTATTTGGGCTGTGAGTTAAGTTGAAGCTTTTAAACGCTAGCGGTATTTTTGTTACGTTCTTAAAATTTAATATTGGTGAGGTTTCAGTTTAATGTTTTGAATTGAAAGGTAATATTGCTTAGGTTGTCTGTGTTGGTTGGATCTATTCACAGTCGGCATATTGAGTATCGATTGGTAAATTTATTTTTAATATTAAATCTCTCCACTCTCTATTTGACATTTTTATCATAAAACCTACTAAGTCAAAACTAATGCACATTTTTTTTCTAATGCACTTTTTTTTCTTTCTATTCTAATGTATAAATAAGTTTAGATAATAAAGGTTTTATTATATTATAATGAGAAATAACAAATATCTCAAAAGGTCTAATATGATATCCATAATAGAATACCACTCACTATTCTAACATCAAGATATTAATAAAGTGTCACTTAAATACTTCTCCTTCCTCTCAAATCAAAGATTAACTTAGTTGTAACTAATTATGATTTTTATATAATAAATAATAATTAATAATTTAAAAAGTAATATAATCAATAGAATTAATTACTTGACTTTACTATTGTATATTATTTATGAAAGGATGAGTAAAATCAGGGCGTTGATAAAATAAAGTTTATATACGAGACAAACAAATTTAGATATCCAATAATTAATCTAATTATTTCTCTGAATACCCGTTTATTATTCGGATCACAAATAAACCTAATGTTATATTTTTATGCGTATACTTTTCTACTATCCCAATTTTAATATTTAAAAAAATTTAAAAGAGAAAGCGGAGTAAAAGTTAGGTGTTTTCATGGAAACATTACAATTGGAGAGTTTATTTGGGCTGTGAGTTAAGTTGAAGCTTTTAAACGCTAGCGGTATTTTTGTTACGTTCTTAAAATTTAATATTGGTGAGGTTTCAGTTTAATGTTTTGAATTGAAAGGTAATATTGCTTAGGTTGTCTGTGTTTGGTTGGATCTATTCACAGTCGGCATATTGAGTATCAATTGGTAAATTTATTTTTAATATTAAATCTCTCCACTCTCTATTTGACATTTTTATCATAAAACCTACTAAGTCAAAACTAATGCACATTTTTTTTCTAATGCACTTTTTTTTCTTTCTATTCTAATGTATAAAATAAGTTCAGATACTAAAGGTTTTATTATATTATAATGAGAAATAACAAAGATCTCAAAAGGTCTAATATGATATCCATAATAGAATACCACTACCTATTCTAACATCAAGATATTAATAATTGTCACTTAAATACTTCTCCTTCCTCTCAAATCAAAGATTAACTTAGTTGTAACTAATTATGATTTTTATATAATAAATAATAATTAGTAATTTAAAAAGTAATATAATCAATAGAATTAATTACTTGACTTTACTATTGTATATTATTTATGAAAGGATGAGTAAAATCAGGGCGTTGATAAAATAAAGTTTATATACGAGACAAACAAATTTAGATATCCAATAATTAATCTAATTATTTCTCTGAATACCCGTTTATTATTCGGATCACAAATAAACCCAATGTTATATTTTTATGCGTATACTTTTCTACTATCCTAATTTTAATATTTAAAAAAATTTAAAAGAGAAAGCGGAGTAAAAGTTAGGTGTTTTCATTGAAACATTACAATTTGAGAGTTTATTTGGGCTGTGAGTTAAGTTGAAGCTTTTAAACGCTAGCGGTATTTTTGTTACGTTCTTAAAATTTAATATCGGTGAGGTTTCAGTTTAATGTTTTGAATTGAAAGGTAATATTGCTTAGGTTGTCTGTGTTTGGTTGGATCTATTCACAGTCGACATATTGAGTATCAACTGGTGAATTTATTTTTAATATTAAATCTCTCCACTCTCTATTTGACATTTTTATCATAAAACCTACTAAGTCAAAACTAATGCACATTTTTTTTCTAATGCACTTTTTTTTCTTTCTATTCTAATGTATAAAATAAGTTCAGATACTAAAGGTTTTATTATATTATAATGAGAAATAACAAAGATCTCAAAAGGTCTAATATGATATCCATAATAGAATACCACTACCTATTCTAACATCAAGATATTAATAATTGTCACTTAAATACTTCTCCTTCCTCTCAAATCAAAGATTAACTTAGTTGTAACTAATTATGATTTTTATATAATAAATAATAATTAGTAATTTAAAAAGTAATATAATCAATAGAATTAATTACTTGACTTTACTATTGTATATTATTTATGAAAGGATGAGTAAAATCAGGGCGTTGATAAAATAAAGTTTATATACGAGACAAACAAATTTAGATATCCAATAATTAATCTAATTATTTCTCTGAATACCCGTTTATTATTCGGATCACAAATAAACCCAATGTTATATTTTTATGCGTATACTTTTCTACTATCCCAATTTTATTATTTACAAAAATTTAAAAGAGAAAGTGGAGTACAAGTTAGGTGTTTTCATGGAAACATTAAAATTGGAGAGTTTATTTGGGCTGTGAGTTAAGTTGAAGCTTTTAAACGCTAGCGGTATTTTGTTACGTTCTTAAAATTTAATATTGGTGAGGTTTCAGTTTAATGTTTTGAATTGAAAGGTAATATTGCTTAGGTTGTCTGTGTTTGGTTGGATCTATTCACAGTCGGCATATTGAGTATCAATTGGTAAATTTATTTTTAATATTAAATCTCTCCACTCTCTATTTGACATTTTTATCATAAAACCTACTAAGTCAAAACTAATGCACATTTTTTTTCTAATGCACTTTTTTTTCTTTCTATTCTAATGTATAAAATAAGTTTAGATAATAAAGGTTTTATTATATTATAATGAGAAATAACAAAGATCTCAAAAGGTCTAATATGATATCCATAATAGAATACCACTCACTATTCTAACATCAAGATATTAATAAAGTGTCACTTAAATACTTCTCCTTCCTCTCAAATCAAAGATTAACTTAGTTGTAACTAATTATGATTTTTATATAATAAATAATAATTAGTAATTTAAAAAGTAATATAATCAATAGAATTAATTACTTGACTTTACTATTGTATATTATTTATGAAAGGATGAGTAAAATCAGGGCGTTGATAAAATAAAGTTTATATACGAGACAAACAAATTTAGATATCCAATAATTAATCTAATTATTTCTCTGAATACCCGTTTATTATTCGGATCACAAATAAACCCAATGTTATATTTTTATGCGTATACTTTTCTACTATCCCAATTTTATTATTTACAAAAATTTAAAAGAGAAAGTGGAGTACAAGTTAGGTGTTTTCATGGAAACATTACAATTGGAGAGTTTATTTGGGCTGTGAGTTAAGTTGAAGCTTTTAAACGCTAGCGGTATTTTTGTTACGTTCTTAAAATTTAATATTGGTGAGGTTTCAGTTTAATGTTTTGAATTGAAAGGTAATATTGCTTAGGTTGTCTGTGTTTGGTTGGATCTATTCACAGTCGGCATATTGAGTATCGATTGGTAAATTTATTTTTAATATTAAATCTCTCCACTCTCTATTTGACATTTTTATCATAAAACCTACTAAGTCAAAACTAATGCACATTTTTTTTCTAATGCACTTTTTTTTCTTTCTATTCTAATGTATAAAATAAGTTTAGATAATAAAGGTTTTATTATATTATAATGAGAAATAACAAATATCTCAAAAGGTCTAATATGATATCCATAATAGAATACCACTCACTATTCTAACATCAAGATATTAATAAAGTGTCACTTAAATACTTCTCCTTCCTCTCAAATCAAAGATTAACTTAGTTGTAACTAATTATGATTTCTATATAATAAATAATAATTAATAATTTAAAAAGTAATATAATCAATAGAATTAATTACTTGACTTTACTATTGTATATTATTTATGAAAGGATGAGTAAAATCAGGGCGTTGATAAAATAAAGTTTATATACGAGACAAACAAATTTAGATATCCAATAATTAATCTAATTATTTCTCTGAATACCCGTTTATTGTTCGGATCACAAATAAACCTAATATTATATTTTTATGCGTATACTTTTCTACTATCCTAATTTTAATATTTAAAAAAATTTAAAAGAGAAAGCGGAGTAAAAGTTAGGTGTTTTCATGGAAACATTACAAATTGAGAGTTTATTTGGGCTGTGAGTTAAGTTGAAGCTTTTAAACGCTAGCGGTATTTTGGTTACGTTCTTAAAATTTAATATCGGTGAGGTTTCAGTTTAATGTTTTGAATTGAAAGGTAATATTGCTTAGGTTGTCTGTGTTTGGTTGGATCTATTCACAGTCGACATATTGAGTATCAACTAGTGAATTTTTTTTTAATATTAAATCTCTCCACTCTTTATTTTACATTTTTATCATAAAACCTACTAAGTCAAAACTAATGCACATTTTTTTCTAATGAACTTTTTTTTTTCTATTCTACTGTATAAAATAAGTTTAGATAATAATGGTTTTATTATATTATAATGAGAAATAAAAAACATCTCAAAAGGTCTAATATAAAATCCATAATAGAATACCACTCACGATGAGTAAAATCAAGCCGTTGATAAAATAAAGTATATTTATGAGACAAACAAACTTAGATATCCAATAATTAATCTAATTATTTATCTGAATTCCCATTTATTATTCGGATCACAAATAAACCTAATGTTATATTTTTATGGAATTTTATATTTTTATGCGTATACTTTTCTACTATCCCAATTTTAGTATTTACAAAAATTTAAAAGAGAAAGTGGAGTACAAGTTAGGTGTTTTAATGGAAACAATAAAATTGGAGAGTATATTTGGGTTGTGAGTTAAGTTGATGCTTTTAAACGCTAGCGGTATTTTTGTTACGTTCTTAAAATTTAATATTGGTGAGGTTTCAGTTTAATGTTTTGAATTGAAAGGTAATATTGCTTAGGTTGTCTGTGTTTGGTTGGATCTATTCACAGTCGGCATATTGAGTATCAATTGGTAAATTTATTTTTAATATTAAATCTCTCCACTCTCTATTTGACATTTTTATCATAAAACCTACTAAGTCAAAGCTAATGCACGTTTTTTTTTCTAATGCACTTATTTTTTTCTATTCTATTGTATAAAATAAGTTTAGATAATAAAGGTTTTATTATATTATAATGAGAAATAACAAAGATCTCAAAAGGTCTAATATGATATCCATAAAAGAATACCACTCACTATTCTAACATCAAGATACTAATAAAGTGTCACTTAAATACTTCTCCTTCCTCTCAAATCAAAGATTAACTTAGTTGTAACTAATTATGATTTTTATATAATAAATAATAATTAATAATTAAAAAGTAATATAATCAATAGAATTAATTACTTGACTTTACTATTGTATATTATTTATGAAAGGATGAGTAAAATCAGGGCGTTGATAAAATAAAGTTTATATACGAGACAAACAAATTTAGATATCCAATAAGTAATCTAATTATTTCTCTGAATACCCGTTTATTATTCGGATCACAAATAAACCCAATGTTATATTTTTATGCGTATACTTTTCTACCAACCCAATTTAATATTTAAAAAAATTAAAAGAGAAAGCGGAGTAAAAGTTAGGTGTTTTCATGGAAACATTACAATTTGAGAGTTTATTTGGGCTGTGAGTTAAGTTGAAGCTTTTAAACGCTAGCGGTATTTTGGTTACGTTCTTAAAATTTAATATCGGTGAGGTTTCAGTTTAATGTTTTGAATTGAAAGGTAATATTGCTTAGGTTGTCTGTGTTTGGTTGGATCTATTCACAGTCGACATATTGAGTATCAACTGGTGAATTTATTTTTAATATTAAATCTCTCCACTCTCTATTTTACATTTTTATCATAAAACCTACTAAGTCAAAACTAATGCACATTTTTTTCTAATGAACTTTTTTTTTTCTATTCTACTGTATAAAATAAGTTTAGATAATAATGGTTTTATTATATTATAATGAGAAATAAAAAACATCTCAAAAGGTCTAATATAAAATCCATAATAGAATACCACTCACGATGAGTAAAATCAAGCCATTGATAAAATAAAGTATATTTATGAGACAAACAAACTTAGATATCCAATAATTAATCTAATTATTTATCTGAATTCCCATTTATTATTCGGATCACAAATAAACCTAATGTTATATTTTTATGAAATTTTATATTTTTATGCGTATACTTTTCTACTATCCCAATTTTAGTATTTACAAAAATTTAAAAGAGAAAGTGGAGTACAAGTTAGGTGTTTTAATGGAAACAATAAAATTGGAGAGTATATTTGGGTTGTGAGTTAAGTTGATGCTTTTAAACGCTAGCGGTATTTTTGTTAGGTTCTTAAAATTTAATATTGGTGAGGTTTCAGTTTAATGTTTTGAATTGAAAGGTAATATTGCTTAGGTTGTCTGTGTTTGGTTGGATCTATTCACAGTCGGCATATTGAGTATCAATTGGTAAATTTATTTTTAATATTAAATCTCTCCACTCTCTATTTGACATTTTTATCATAAAACCTACTAAGTCAAAGCTAATGCACGTTTTTTTTTCTAATGCACTTATTTTTTTCTATTCTATTGTATAAAATAAGTTTAGATAATAAAGGTTTTATTATATTATAATGAGAAATAACAAAGATCTCAAAAGGTCTAATATGATATCCATAATAGAATACCACTCACTATTCTAACATCAAGATATTAATAAAGTGTCACTTAAATACTTCTCCTTCCTCTCAAATCAAAGATTAACTTAGTTGTAACTAATTATGATTTTTATATAATAAATAATAATTAATAATTTAAAAAGTAATATAATCAATAGAATTAATTACTTGACTTTACTATTGTATATTATTTATGAAAGGATGAGTAAAATCAGGGCGTTGATAAAATAAAGTTTATATACGAGACAAACAAATTTAGATATCCAATAATTAATCTAATTATTTCTCTGAATACCCGTTTATTATTCGGATCACAAATAAACCTAATGTTATATTTTTATGCGTATACTTTTCTACTATCCCAATTTTAATATTTAAAAAAATTTAAAAGAGAAAGCGCAGTAAACGTTAGGTGTTTTCATGGAAACATTACAATTGGAGAGTTTATTTGGGCTGTGAGTTAAGTTGAAGCTTTTAAACGCCAGCGGTATTTTGGTTACGTTCTTAAATTTTAATATTGGTGAGGTTTCAGTTTAATGTTTTGAATTGAAAGGTAATATTGGTTAGGTTGTATGTGTTTGGTTGGATCTATTCACAGTCGGCATATTGAGTATCAATTGGTAAATTTATTTTTAATATTAAATCTCTCCACTCTCTATTTGACATTTTTATCATAAAACCTACTAAGTCAAAGCTAATGCACGTTTTTTTTTCTAATGCACTTATTTTTTTCTATTCTATTGTATAAAATAAGTTTAGATAATAAAGGTTTTATTATATTATAATGAGAAATAACAAATATCTCAAAAGGTCTAATATAATATCCATAATAGAATACCACTCACTATTCTAACATCAAGATATTAATAAAGTACCACTTAAATACTTCTCCTTCCTCTCAAATCAAAGATAAACTTAGTTGTAACTAATTATTATTTTTATATACTAAATAATAATTAATAATTTAAAAAGTAATATAATCAATAGAATTAATTACTTGACTTTACTATTGTATATTATTTATGAAAGGATGAGTAAAATCAGGCCGTTGATAAAATAAAGTATATATATGAGACAAACAAATTTAGATATCCAATAATTAATCTAATTATTTCTCTGAATACCCGTTTATTGTTCGGATCACAAATAAACCTAATGTTATATTTTTATGCGTATACTTTTCTACTATCCCAATTTTAATATTTAAAAAAATTTAAAAGAGAAAGCGGAGTAAAAGTTAGGTGTTTTCATGGAAACATTACAATTGGAGAGTTTATTTGGGCTGTGAGTTAAGTTGAAGCTTTTAAACGCTAGCGGTATTTTGGTTACGTTCTTAAAATTTAATATCGGTGAGGTTTCAGTTTAATGTTTTGAATTGAAAGGTAATTCTGCTTAGGTTGTCTGTGTTTGGTTGTATCTATTCACAGTCGACATATTGAGTATCAACTGGTGAATTTATTTTTAATATTAAATCTCTCCACTCTCTATTTTACATTTTTATCATAAAACCTACTAAGTCAAAACTAATGCACACATTTTTTCTAATGAACTTTTTTTTTCTATTCTACTGTATAAAATAAGTTTAGATAATAATGGTTTTATTATATTATAATGAGAAATAAAAAACATCTCAAAAGGTCTAATATAATATCCATAATAGAATACCACTCACGATGAGTAAAATCAAGCCGTTGATAAAATAAAGTATATTTATGAGACAAACAAACTTAGATATCCAATAATTAATCTAATTATTTATCTGAATTCCCATTTATTATTCGGATCACAAATAAACCTAATGTTATATTTTTATGGAATTTTATATTTTTATGCGTATACTTTTCTACTATCCCAATTTTAGTATTTACAAAAATTTAAAAGAGAAAGTGGAGTACAAGTTAGGTGTTTTCATGGAAACAATAAAATTGGAGAGTATATTTGGGTTGTGAGTTAAGTTGATGCTTTTAAACGCTAGCGGTATTTTTGTTAGGTTCTTAAAATTTAATATTGGTGAGGTTTCAGTTTAATGTTTTGAATTGAAAGGTAATATTGCTTAGGTTGTCTATGTTTGGTTGGATCTATTCACAGTCGGCATATTGAGTATCAATTGGTAAATTTATTTTTAATATTAAATCTCTCCACTCTCTATTTGACATTTTTATCATAAAACCTACTAAGTCAAAGCTAATGCACGTTTTTTTTTCTAATGCACTTATTTTTTCTATTCTATTGTATAAAATAAGTTTAGATAATAAAGGTTTTATTATATTATAATGAGAAATCACAAAGATCTCAAAAGGTCTAATATGATATCCATAATAGAATACCACTCACTATTCTAACATCAAGATATTAATAAAGTGTCACTTAAATACTTCTCCTTCCTCTCAAATCAAAGATTAACTTAGTTGTAACTAATTATGATTTTTATATAATAAATAATAATTAGTAATTTAAAAAGTAATATAATCAATAGAATTAATTACTTGACTTTACTATTGTATATTATTTATGAAAGGATGAGTAAAATCAGGGCGTTGATAAAATAATGTTTATATACGAGACAAACAAATTTAGATATCCAATAATTAATCTAATTATTTCTCTGAATACCCGTTTATTATTCGGATCACAAATAAACCCAATGTTATATTTTTATGCTGTAACACCTCAAAATTTGCCCTCCTCTCTTGGGACTAGCATTAACATATTACATACATTTTTAGGTCATTAGGCATTGCATATTGCATATCATGTGGTTACATTGTGCAAGTCATCCTCATAGGTCTTGTTCAGAAGATGAGGAAGTCAAAGTGCAAGCCTAGGGTTCATTGGACTGGTCATTAATCATCTGAGGAGGTGCAAGTTCAAATTAGGGTTTCATGGTTTTCAAAGGATATTGGTCTTCATCTTGATTACAATGATACATCATCATCATCATGGTTTGATTTCATCAAGTGTTGAAGCTGATTCCTTGAGATTAGGGTTTTGACCACTGGTCAACCCTAATCAGTTGCATTGGGCCAGTCAGGGCATGATCAGGAGATGGGGTCTATGGTGGATGTGAGGATCATTTTATGATTATATGGAGATTATTGAGGCTAGGGTATCATCCTTGGGCCATTTCATCAGAGAATTGGAGCTCAGTTGGATCAATGCATGGCCAGATTCATCTATCAGTTGGAAAAGTCAACTGTGGTCAACTGTGCATGATTTAATGGATTTGGAGGTGGAAATGAGTTGGATACACTTCATTCATGTTGAAACAAGTGTTATTTGACATTTCAAAGCTCAAGAATGAAGAAAATCAAGTCAGGACAAGAATTGCCAAAAATAGAAAGTGACTTGTAATAGAAGTTTCCAAAAATGGAAAGTTTTTCACCTCAAGACCACGTGTCCAAGGAAGCTTCAAATGAAAATTTGTTCAACATGAAAGTTGCAGATCTTGTTCTAACCTTTCCAAAAAGTCAAAGAACTTGAAATTCCCATGTATGGTTGGCAAGTTATGGTCCAGTGAATTGTCCAACTTGAGAAATAATGGGAATTTTTGGATGGGGATTTTTGCAACACTTCACAATTGGCATTTGAAACTTGTTGGAATACTCATAACATGCCAAGGCTTCATGGTTTGAAAATTGGCTTTTAAAATGAACTTGAACAAATGAACACATAGCCATCACATGTGGAAAATGCAAAATACTTGTCCAATCAACATGAAACAAGTGGCAACAGTTCATGACAGGTGTTTAGGGCTTGTATGAGTTGGCAGTGAGCTGTCATTAGCTGGCATATGAAAATACATTTTTGCCCTTAGCTTGAAAATAACCATTTTTGCTAAACACTTTCCATTTGATTAATTAGAGTGATTAAGGCTTGGTTAATCAAGAGTATATATTCTTAATCATAACCAATTCATAACAGAAAATCACAATTCCCAAAATCACAATCTCAAATTCTCCAAATTCACCAAAATTCTTCAAGAACACATCAAAGCAAAAGTCACAAAATCTCTCTCAATTCTTGATCAAATTCGAAGATTCTTTTTGTGTTGATCTTCATTCCTCTCATACTCCATCTGTTTTGGTAAGTCAACAACAAATGCACACCAAATCGCAACTGTTCATACAAGGTGCTTCCATGGTGAATCCGGATTTCTTCTTCTAGAAGCCATAGCAATTGATCCTGAGCATTGCCTTCGACTTCTTGGAGCTTCTAGTCCATCTGTTTTGACATTACACGCGCGAAGAACATCAATCTCGACACTGCCATTTCCAGGTAATCAATTTTTTTCGAATGTCATGATTCTTCAATTGCTTATGTGCGTTTGGTAGAGTGAAGAACATAGAGCATCGTGATGTGATTAGTTTTAGAAATGGATTAGTGTAGAGAAAGTTATGTTGATTCGAAGCTTGATATGCGAAACTTTGAATGATCGATCCGGTTTATACAGTTAGATTTAGGTTGATTAGGTTATATATTCATGATCTATGCACTGAGACGATTCCAACGGATATTCATTTGTGAGTTTGGTGAAGAAATGATTGGAATCATGTTGGAAGGTGATGAACGGTAATGCCGCGCGAAGAAGAAGAAATTTTCTGGAATTTTTTTCCAGTTTGATTCGATAATCTGCAAGGCGATTTTTGAATGCTGTTTCCCGCGGGAGGGGAACCAATCGTACAGCGCCAGCACATTAAGTTGTGCTGTGCGTTTTGGTCTGTAACATTTTAATTACGATATTGCCATTGCTGTAATTCAAATTCACTTAATTAAAATAACATCTTAAATAATTATTTAAAAATCACATAAACCTTAGAAAATTCATAAAAAATATTTTATTAATCAGAAAAATAGGAGGATTTTTTCTATAGTTCCCATTTTCTCTCTAGAATTTTATGGACCTAATTTTAGAAATTGTTCTTGGTAAAAATTTAGTTTGACTTAGGGATGTTTGACTTGTGGTATATTTTGACATGTTTTACCATTTCTATTGTGAAATTCTCCTGCCTTAAAAGAAATGTCTGAAATTTTTTGTGGTAATTGTAGACATGTCAGTGGTGATTTACATGTAAATTTTGTGAATTTTGGATACCTGAGGATTGAGTTATGAATTTTTGCATCTAGGTGTGACAATTTGTCACACCTAGCTAGGTCAACTTTCTGGATTTATTTTCATGACCTAGGCTTGTTTAAATGACTTGAAATTTTGCATGGATGTTCATTAACATGTTAAGATGCTATGTGAATTTTTCTGGATTTTTATGTGGCATTTTCAATTTGATTGGTATTTTTCATCTCTGTTGGTCAAATGTGCAAGCTTGTGTGACATGTGTTTGGAATATCTTTGTGAAATGCTCATATGGTATTGAATGAACATGAAATTTGGTATGCTGGTTATAGACACATGATAGGACGTGATGCTTTTGGTCCCATTCATTTCTTTATTGTTTTCATTGACTTGTGAATTTTTGAAGTGAATGCTTGTGTGGATGTCATGGTTTGGCTTGAATAATTGTGTCTGTATTTCTTGATTTTCATTGACATAGTTCCTTTTGTCCAATTGAGCTGAAAATTGACATGCTATACCTTGAATATGTCCTGTTTAGGTGTAAATTATTTGAGGATTTTTGGAATTGTTTTGATATGGAATTGAATGCAATAGTTCTGTTTGGATGTTTAGTGTTATGTTTGACCTAGTTTGATTTGTTTTGTGCATAAAATGAATATGGTGAATGATATAAACATGGGATCAATTGCCTTGGCTTTCTATTTGTGTTAATTTGAGTTTGGTTGGAGATTGCTTGCTGTTTAGACATTTTAACCACTTTTGGACCCTAGGCTTGGCCTAGTGGTCCAGTTTCTCACATTTGCTTGATTTTTCAGGATGAAAAGCACAATGCTTAAGGAGATTGAACCAAGTCAATTAAGTTGATGTTGTTTGATGTTGAGAACTAACATGAAATTGTTTTGTAGGTTGTGAAGCTTGGGCTTGAGCTTATAGCTTGCTTTGTTGTGCATTAATCTGTATAGTCTGACTGACTAAAATTTGCTGTTTACTGTTTGTTTGTCTGAGTACTGATGATACTTGATTGTTTTCAGGTACATTTAGTTGCTTACAGTTCTTTAAGAACTTGCTTGCTGCTGCTTGGTTCTTGAACCACTTGAGGTAGGACTTCTATTCTTCATGTAGTCTGGAGACCCGGTCTGTTATTTGACCGGGCAAACTGTCTGAAGTCCTCCTTAAGAGGCGATGTTTGTGATTGTTTAATTTTGTGCCTAAGCAGGTGAAGTCCTTAATCAAGGCAATTGGTGGAAGCCAAGGGATATGCAATCTATCCCCCACTATTCTGTGAGTCGTCCCTCTGCTCACACGGCTGTGTGTTGATGCATTGGGACACAAACCCAAGATCTCGTGCTGTTGCACAATCGAGTCAGAGTCTTTGAGCGTAGAAGGGTCCCTCCATTCTGGACCCACGCTCCTTTGTCAGAAGCTCTCCCTGGTCAGGGATAAGAGCTGTGAGGTCTCATCCTCACCTCACCTTTTCATCTGCTTCACCTTAGCCTCGTAATGGCAAGGTTAAGAGCGAATAATACCCATGTACAGACGACTTGCTTCGGCAGTCAAACCCATTGGTTGAGCCCACTTGATTGGTTATAGTGTGTGCTTTGTGAATATTTGGTTGACATGGTCGTTTGAAATGCTTGTATGATGCCTGTATGCTTGTATGCTTGCTTTCTTTCCTGCATAGGAGTAGCTTGCAGTTGTGCAAGTAGGTAGAAACCTGAACGTAGGGTAACGATGCATGACAACACTAGGCTCGAGTCCAGCTCCCTGGTAGTGTGTCGCCCCTTGGTTTCTGGCTAGATTTTCTTTCCCTTGAGGGGGAACTACATCGCCCTGATCCTCGTGCCAGACGAGGTATGTAGGCAGGAGGTCGTGCGAGACCTCTCCGGGCACTTTTTTTTCTTTTTGTGTGAGTTTACTTGTCATCTGATTGTGTGTTTTGGCTCGGATGCCGACGTAAGTCCAGTAAGTGGCTGTCGGGCTCCACGTTTGCCCTTTTGATTGTGTGTTGGGTTCGGATGCCGACGTAAGTCCAGTGATTGGCTGTCGGGCTCCACGTTTGCCCTTTTGAGTGTGTTTTGGTTCGGATGCTGACGTAATTCCATCGAGTGGTTGTCAGGCTCCATGTTTGCCATTTGTTTGTGTGTTTTGTGTTGTTTGGCGTGCGTAAGCCGAACTACGGCAGCTCTGATTCTCGTTCCAGACGAGATACGTAGGCATAGGATGCGACGTCCTATCGAGCTCTTTTCCCCTTAACCCCACCTGTGTTCCCTGTGTGTGTGTGATGTTTTAGCAACCTTTTCTTTTCTTAGAACGTGGATCCCGTCGAGTACGACGGACGTGAGGGGTGCTAATACCTTCCCCTTGCGTAACCGACTCCCTTACCCTTTCTCTTTGGTCACGAGACCATTTCCTTTCCAGGTTTCTCTGAGCGTTTCCTTTCCCTATATTGGGATAAATAACGCGCAGTGGCGGCTCTGTGTTGTGTTTTATTTGAGTCCCGCCGGGTTGTTTTTCGCGGATGCGACATATGCGTATACTTTTCTACAATCCCAATTTTATTATTTACAAAAATTTAAAAGAGAAAGTGGAGTACAAGTTAGGTGTTTTCATGGAAACATTAAAATTGGAGAGTTTATTTGGGCTGTGAGTTAAGTTGAAGCTTTTAAACGCTAGCGGTATTTTTGTTACGTTCTTAAAATTTAATATTGGTGAGGTTTCAGTTTAATGTTTTGAATTGAAAGGTAATATTGCTTAGGTTGTCTGTGTTTGGTTGGATCTATTCACAGTCGGCATATTGAGTATCAATTGGTAAATTTATTTTTAATATTAAATCTCTCCACTCTCTATTTGACATTTTTATCATAAAACCTACTAAGTCAAAACTAATGCACATTTTTTTTCTAATGCACTTTTTTTTCTTTCTATTCTAATGTATAAAATAAGTTCAGATACTAAAGGTTTTATTATATTATAATGAGAAATAACAAAGATCTCAAAAGGTCTAATATGATATCCATAATAGAATACCACTCACTATTCTAACATCAAGATATTAATAAAGTGTCACTTAAATACTTCTCCTTCCTCTCAAATCAAAGATTAACTTAGTTGTAACTAATTATGATTTTTATATAATGAATAATAATTAATAATTTAAAAAGTAATATAATCAATAGAATTAATTACTTGACTTTACTATTGTATATTATTTATGAAAGGATGAGTAAAATCAGGGCGTTGATAAAATAAAGTTTATATACGAGACAAACAAATTTAGATATCCAATAATTAATCTAATTATTTCTCTGAATACCCGTTTATTATTCGGATCACAAATAAACCCAATGTTATATTTTTATGCGTATACTTTTCTACTATCCCATTTTATTATTTACAAAAATTTAAAAGAGAAAGTGGAGTACAAGTTAGGTGTTTTCATGGAAACATTACAATTGGAGAGTTTATTTGGGCTGTGAGTTAAGTTGAAGCTTTTAAACGCTAGCGGTATTTTTGTTACGTTCTTAAATTTAATATGGTGAGGTTTCAGTTTAATGTTTTGAATTGAAAGGTAATATTGCTTAGGTTGTCTGTGTTTGGTTGGATCTATTCACAGTCGGCATATTGAGTATCAATTGGTAAATTTATTTTTAATATTAAATCTCTCCACTCTCTATTTGACATTTTTATCATAAAACCTACTAAGTTAAAACTAATGCACATTTTTTTTCTAATGCACTTTTTTTTCTTTCTATTCTAATGTATAAAATAAGTTTAGATAATAAAGGTTTTATTATATTATAATGAGAAATAACAAATATCTCAAAAGGTCTAATATGATATCCATAATAGAATACCACTCACTATTCTAACATCAAGATATTAATAAAGTGTCACTTAAATACTTCTCCTTCATCTCAAATCAAAGATTAACTTAGTTGTAACTAATTATGATTTTTATATAATAAATAATAATTAATAATTTAAAAAGTAATATAATCAATAGAATTAATTACTTGACTTTACTATTGTATATTATTTATGAAAGGATGAGTAAAATCAGGGCGTTGATAAAATAAAGTTTATATACGAGACAAACAAATTTAGATATCCAATAATTAATCTAATTATTTCTCTGAATACCCGTTTATTATTCGGATCACAAATAAACCTAATGTTATATTTTTATGCGTATACTTTCTACTATCCCAATTTAATATTTAAAAAAATTGAAAAGAGAAAGCGGAGAAAAAGTTAGGTGTTTTCATGGAAACATTACAATTGGAGAGTTTATTTGGGCTGTGAGTTAAGTTGAAGCTTTTAAACGCTAGCGGTATTTTTTTTACGTTCTTAAAATTTAATATTGGTGAGGTTTCAGTTTAATGTTTTGAATTGAAAGGTAATATTGCTTAGGTTGTCTGTGTTTGGTTGGATCTATTCACAGTCGGCATATTGAGTATCAATTGGTAAATTTATTTTTAATATTAAATCTCTCCACTCTCTATTTGACATTTTTATCATAAAACCTACTAAGTTAAAACTAATGCACATTTTTTTTCTAATGCACTTTTTTTTCTTTCTATTCTAATGTATAAAATAAGTTTAGATAATAAAGGTTTTATTATATTATAATGAGAAATAACAAATATCTCAAAAGGTCTAATATGATATCCATAATAGAATACCACTCACTATTCTAACATCAAGATATTAATAAAGTGTCACTTAAATACTTCTCCTTCATCTCAAATCAAAGATTAACTTAGTTGTAACTAATTATGATTTTTATATAATAAATAATAATTAATAATTTTAAAAGTAATATAATCAATAGAATTAATTACTTGACTTTACTATTGTATATTATTTATGAAAGGATGAGTAAAATCAGGGCGTTGATAAAATAAAGTTTATATACGAGACAAACAAATTTAGATATCCAATAATTAATCTAATTATTTCTCTGAATACCCGTTTATTATTCGGATCACAAATAAACCTAATGTTATATTTTTATGCGTATACTTTTCTACTATCCCAATTTTAATATTTAAAAAAATTGAAAAGAGAAAGCGGAGTAAAAGTTAGGTGTTTTCATGGAAACATTACAATTGGAGAGTTTATTTGGGCTGTGAGTTAAGTTGAAGTTTTTAAACGCCAGCGGTATTTTGGTTACGTTCTTAAAATTTAATATTGGTGAGGTTTCAGTTTAATGTTTTGAATTGATAGGTAATTCTGCTTAGGTTGTCTGTGTTTGGTTGGATCTATTCACAGTCGGCATATTGAGTATCAATTGGTAAATTTATTTTTAATATTAAATCTCTCCACTCTCTATTTGACATTTTTATCATAAAACCTACTAAGTCAAAGCTAATGCACGTTTTTTTTTCTAATGCACTTATTTTTTTCTATTCTATTGTATAAATAAGTTTAGATAATAAAGGTTTTATTATATTATAATGAGAAATAACAAAGATCTCAAAAGGTCTAATATGATATCCATAATAGAATACCACTCACTATTCTAACATCAAGATATTAATAAAGTGTCACTTAAATACTTCTCCTTCCTCTCAAATCAAAGATTAACTTAGTTGTAACTAATTATGATTTTTATATAATAAATAATAATTAATAATTTAAAAAGTAATATAATCAATAGAATTATTACTTGACTTTACTATTGTATATTATTTATGAAAGGATGAGTAAAATCAGGGCGTTGATAAAATAAAGTTATATACGAGACAAACAAATTTAGATATCCAATAATTAATCTAATTATTTCTCTGAATACCCGTTTATTATTCGGATCACAAATAAACCCAATGTTATATTTTATGCGTATACTTTTCTACTATCCCAATTTTATTATTTACAAAAATTTAAAAGAGAAAGTGGAGTACAAGTTAGATGTTTTCATGGAAACATTACAATTGGAGAGTTTATTTGGGCTGTGAGTTAAGTTGAAGCTTTTAAACGCTAGCGGTATTTTTGTTACGTTCTTAAAATTTAATATTGGTGAGGTTTCAGTTTAATGTTTTGAATTGAAAGGTAATATTGCTTAGGTTGTCTGTGTTTGGTTGGATCTATTCACAGTCGGCATATTGAGTATCAATTGGTAAATTTATTTTTAATATTAAATCTCTCCACTCTCTATTTGACATTTTTATCATAAAACCTACTAAGTCAAAGCTAATGCATGTTTTTTTTTCTAATGCACTTATTTTTTTCTATTCTATTGTATAGAATAAGTTTAGATAATAAAGGTTTTATTATATTATAATGAGAAATAACAAAGATCTCAAAAGGTCTAATATGATATCCATAATAGAATACCACTCACTATTCTAACATCAAGATATTAATAAAGTGTCACTTAATACTTCTCCTTCCTCTCAAATCAAAGATTAACTTAGTTGTAACTAATTATGATTTTATATAATAAATAATAATTAGTAATTTAAAAAGTAATATAATCAATAGAATTAATTACTTGACTTTACTATTGTATATTATTATGAAAGGATGAGTAAAATCAGGGCGTTGATAAAATAAAGTTTATATACGAGACAAACAAATTTAGATATCCAATAATTAATCTAATTATTTCTCTGAATACCCGTTTATTATTCGGATCACAAATAAACCCAATGTTATATTTTTATGCGTATACTTTTCTACTATCCCAATTTTATTATTTACAAAAATTTAAAAGAGAAAGTGGAGTACAAGTTAGGTGTTTTCATGGAAACATTACAATTGGAGAGTTTATTTGGGCTGTGAGTTAAGTTGAAGCTTTTAAACGCTAGCGGTATTTTTGTTACGTTCTTAAAATTTAATATTGGTGAGGTTTCAGTTTAATGTTTTGAATTGAAAGGTAATATTGCTTAGGTTGTCTGTGTTTGGTTGGATCTATTCACAGTCGGCATATTGAGTATCAATTGGTAAATTTATTTTTAATATTAAATCTCTCCACTCTCTATTTGACATTTTTATCATAAAACCTACTAAGTCAAAACTAATGCACATTTTTTTTCTAATGCACTTTTTTTTCTTTCTATTCTAATGTATAAAATAAGTTTAGATAATAAAGGTTTATTATATTATAATGAGAAATAACAAAGATCTCAAAAGGTCTAATATGATATCCATATAAGAATACCACTCACTATTCTAACATCAAGATATTAATAAAGTGTCACTTAAATACTTCTCCTTCCTCTCAAATCAAAGATTAACTTAGTTGTAACTAATTATGATTTTTATATAATAAATAATAATTAATAATTTAAAAAGTAATATAATCAATAGAATTAATTACTTGACTTTACTATTGTATATTATTTATGAAAGGATGAGTAAAATCAGGGCGTTGATAAAATAAATTTATATACGAGACAAACAAATTTAGATATCCAATAATTAATCTAATTATTTCTCTGAATACCCGTTTATTATTCGGATCACAAATAAACCTAATGTTATATTTTTATGCGTATACTTTTCTACTATCCCAATTTTAATATTTATAAAAATTTAAAAGAGAAAGCGGAGTAAAAGTTAGGTGTTTTCATGGAAACATTACAATTGGAGAGTTTATTTGGGCTGTGAGTTAAGTTGAAGCTTTTAAACGCCAGCGGTATTTTGGTTACGTTCTTAAAATTTAATATTGGTGAGGTTTCAGTTTAATGTTTTGAATTGAAAGGTAATATTGCTTAGGTTGTCTGTGTTTGGTTGGATCTATTCACAGTCGGCATATTGAGTATCAATTGGTAAATTTATTTTTAATATTAAATCTCTCCACTCTCTATTTGACATTTTTATCATAAAACCTACTAAGTCAAAACTAATGCACATTTTTTTCTAATGAACTTTTTTTTTCTATTCTACTGTATAAAATAAGTTTAGATAATAATGGTTTTATTATATTATAATGAGAAATAAAAAACATCTCAAAAGGTCTAATATAATATCCATAATAGAATACCACTCACGATGAGTAAAATCAAGCCGTTGATAAAATAAAGTATATTTATGAGACAAACAAACTTAGATATCCAATAATTAATCTAATTATTTATCTGAATTCCCATTTATTATTCGGATCACAAATAAACCTAATGTTATATTTTTATGGAATTTTATATTTTTATGCGTATACTTTTCTACTATCCCAATTTTAGTATTTACAAAAATTTAAAAGAGAAAGTGGAGTACAAGTTAGGTGTTTTCATGGAAACATTACAATTGGAGAGTTTATTTGGGCTGTGAGTTAAGTTGAAGCTTTTAAACGCTAGCGGTATTTTGGTTACGTTCTTAAAATTTAATATTGGTGAGGTTTCAGTTTAATGTTTTGAATTGAAAGGTAATATTGCTTAGGTTGTCTGTGTTTGGTTGGATCTATTCACAGTCGGCATATTGAGTATCAATTGGTAAATTTATTTTTAATATTAAATCTCTCCACTCTCTATTTGACATTTTATCATAAAACCTACTAAGTCAAAGCTAATGCACGTTTTTTTTTCTAATGCACTTATTTTTTTTATTCTATTGTATAAAATAAGTTTAGATAATAAAGGTTTTATTATATTATAATGAGAAATAACAAAGATCTCAAAAGGTCTAATATGATATCCATAATAGAATACCACTCACTATTCTAACATCAAGATATTAATAAAGTGTCACTTAAATACTTCTCCTTCCTCTCAAATCAAAGATTAACTTAGTTGTAACTAATTATGATTTTTATATAATAAATAATAATTAATAATTTAAAAAGTAATATAATCAATAGAATTAATTACTTGACTTTACTATTGTATATTATTTATGAAAGGATGAGTAAAATCAGGGCGTTGATAAAATAAAGTTTATATACGAGACAAACAAATTTAGATATCCAATAATTAATCTAATTATTTCTCTGAATACCCGTTTATTATTCGGATCACAAATAAACCCAATGTTATATTTTTATGCGTATACTTTTCTACTATCCCAATTTAATATTTACAAAAATTTAAAAGAGAAAGTGGAGTACAAGTTAGGTGTTTTCATGGAAACATTACAATTGGAGAGTTTATTTGGGCTGTGAGTTAAGTTGAAGCTTTTAAACGCTAGCGGTATTTTTGTTACGTTCTTAAAATTTAATATTGGTGAGGTTTCAGTTTAATGTTTTGAATTGAAAGGTAATATTGCTTAGGTTGTCTGTGTTTGGTTGGATCTATTCACAGTCGGCATATTGAGTATCAATTGGTAAATTTATTTTAATATTAAATCTCTCCACTCTCTATTTGACATTTTTATCATAAAACCTACTAAGTCAAAACTAATGCACATTTTTTTCTAATGCACTTTTTTTCTTTCTATTCTAATGTATAAAATAAGTTTAGATAATAAAGGTTTTATTATATTATAATGAGAAATAACAAATATCTCAAAAGGTCTAATATGATATCCATAATAGAATACCACTCACTATTCTAACATCAAGATATTAATAAAGTGTCACTTAAATACTTCTCCTTCCTCTCAAATCAAAGATTAACTTAGTTGTAACTAATTATGATTTTTATATAATATAATAATTAATAATTTAAAAGTAATATAATCAATAGAATTAATTACTTGACTTACTATTGTATATTATTTATGAAAGGATGAGTAAAATCAGGGCGTTGATAAAATAAAGTTTATATACGAGACAAACAAATTTAGATATCCAATAATTAATCTAATTATTTCTCTGAATACCCGTTTATTATTCGGATCACAAATAAACCCAATGTTATATTTTTATGCGTATACTTTTCTACTATCCCAATTTTAATATTTAAAAAAATTTAAAAGAGAAAGCGGAGTACAAGTTAGGTGTTTTCATGGAAACATTAAATTGGAGAGTTTATTTGGGCTGTGAGTTAAGTTGAAGCTTTTAAACGCTAGCGGTATTTTGGTTACGTTCTTAAAATTTAATATTGGTGAGGTTTCAGTTTAATGTTTTGAATTGAAAGGTAATTTGCTTAGGTTGTCTGTGTTTGGTTGGATCTATTCACAGTCGGCATATTGAGTATCAATTGGTAAATTTATTTTTAATATTAAATCTCTCCACTCTCTATTTGACATTTTTATCATAAAACCTACTAAGTCAAAGCTAATGCACGTTTTTTTTTCTAATGCACTTTTTTTTTCTATTCTATTGTATAAAATAAGTTTAGATAATAAAGGTTTTATTATATTATAATGAGAAATAACAAAGATCTCAAAAGGTCTAATATGATATCCATAATAGAATACCACTCACTATTCTAACATCAAGATATTAATAAAGTGTCACTTAAATACTTCTCCTTCCTCTCAAATCAAAGATTAACTTAGTTGTAACTAATTATGATTTTTATATAATAAATAATAATAATAATTTAAAAAGTAATATAATCAATAGAATTAATTACTTGACTTTACTATTGTATATTATTTATGAAAGGATGAGTAAAATCAGGGCGTTGATAAAATAAAGTTTATATACGAGACAAACAAATTTAGATATCCAATAATTAATCTAATTATTTCTCTGAATACCCGTTTATTATTCGGATCACAAATAAACCCAATGTATATTTTTATGCGTATACTTTTCTACTATCCCAATTTTATTATTTACAAAAATTTAAAAGAGAAAGTGGAGTACAAGTTAGGTGTTTTCATGGAAACATTACAATTGGAGAGTTTATTTGGGCTGTGAGTTAAGTTGAAGCTTTTAAACGCTAGCGGTATTTTTGTTACGTTCTTAAAATTTAATATTGGTGAGGTTTCAGTTTAATGTTTTGAATTGAAAGGTAATATTGCTTAGGTTGTCTGTGTTTGGTTGGATCTATTCACAGTCGGCATATTGAGTATCAATTGGTAAATTTATTTTTAATATTAAATCTCTCCACTCTCTATTTGACATTTTTATCATAAAACCTACTAAGTCAAAGCTAATGCACGTTTTTTTTCTAATGCACTTATTTTTTCTATTCTATTGTATAAAATAAGTTTAGATAATAAAGGTTTTATTATATTATAATGAGAAATAACAAATATCTCAAAAGGTCTAATATGATATCCATAATAGAATACCACTCACTATTCTAACATCGAGATATTAATAAAGTACCACTTAAATACTTCTCCTTCCTCTCAAATAAAAGATTAACTTAGTTGTAACTAATTATTATTTTTATATAATAAATAATAATTAATAATTTAAAAAGTAATATAATCAATAGAATTAATTACTTGACTTTATTATTGTATATTATTTATGAAAGGATGAGTAAAATCAGGCCGTTGATAAAATAAAGTATATATGAGACAAACAAATTTAGATATCCAATAATTAATCTAATTATTTCTCTGAATACCCGTTTGTTGTTCGGATCACAAATAAACCTAATGTTATATTTTTATGCGTATACTTTTCTACTATCCCAATTTTAATATTTAAAAAAATTTAAAAGAGAAAGCGGAGTAAAAGTTAGGTGTTTTCATGGAAACATTACAATTGGAGAGTTTATTTGGGCTGTGAGTTAAGTTGAAGCTTTTAAACGCTAGCGGTATTTTGGTTACGTTCTTAAAATTAATATCGGTGAGGTTTCAGTTTAATGTTTTGAATTGAAAGGTAATTCTGCTTAGGTTGTCTGTGTTTGGTTGGATCTATTCACAGTCGACATATTGAGTATCAACTGGTGAATTTATTTTTAATATTAAATCTCTCCACTCTCTATTTTACATTTTTATCATAAAACCTACTAAGTCAAAACTAATGCACATTTTTTTCTAATGAACTTTTTTTTTTCTATTCTACTGTATAAAATAAGTTTAGATAATAATGGTTTTATTATATTATAATGAGAAATAAAAAAACATCTCAAAAGGTCTAATATAATATCCATAATAGAATACCACTCACGATGAGTAAAATCAAGCCGTTGATAAAATAAAGTATATTTATGAGACAAACAAACTTAGATATCCAATAATTAATCTAATTATTTATCTGAATTCCCATTTATTATTCGGATCACAAATAAACCTAATGTTATATTTTTATGCGTATACTTTTCTACTATCCCAATTTTAGTATTTACAAAAATTTAAAAGAGAAAGTGGAGTACAAGTTAGGTGTTTTCATGGAAACAATAAAATTGGAGAGTATATTTGGGTTGTGAGTTAAGTTGATGCTTTTAAACGCTAGCGGTATTTTTGTTAGGTTCTTAAAATTTAATATTGGTGAGGTTTCAGTTTAATGTTTTGAATTGAAAGGTAATATTGCTTAGGTTGTCTATGTTTGGTTGGATCTATTCACAGTCGGCATATTGAGTATCAATTGGTAAATTTATTTTTAATATTAAATCTCTCCACTCTCTATTTGACATTTTTATCATAAAACCTACTAAGTCAAAGCTAATGCACGTTTTTTTTTCTAATGCACTTTTTTTTTCTATTCTATTGTATAAAATAAGTTTAGATAATAAAGGTTTATTATATTATAATGAGAAATAACAAAGATCTCAAAAGGTCTAATATGATATCCATAATAGAATACCACTCACTATTCTAACATCAAGATATTAATAAAGTGTCACTTAAATACTTCTCCTTCCTCTCAAATCAAAGATTAACTTAGTTGTAACTAATTATGATTTTTATATAATAAATAATAATTAGTAATTTAAAAAGTAATATAATCAATAGAATTAATTACTTGACTTTACTATTGTATATTATTTATGAAAGGATGAGTAAAATCAGGGCGTTGATAAAATAAAGTTTATATACGAGACAAACAAATTTAGATATCCAATAATTAATCTAATTATTTCTCTGAATACCCGTTTATTATTCGGATCACAAATAAACCCAATGTTATATTTTTATGCGTATACTTTTCTACTATCCCAATTTTTAATATTAAAAAAATTTAAAAGAGAAAGTGGAGTACAAGTTAGGTGTTTTCATGGAAACATTACAATTGGAGAGTTTATTTGGGCTGTGAGTTAAGTTGAAGCTTTTAAACGCTAGCGGTATTTTGTTACGTTCTTAAAATTTAATATTGGTGAGGTTTCAGTTTAATGTTTTGAATTGAAAGGTAATTTGCTTAGGTTGTCTGTGTTTGGTTGGATCTATTCACAGTCGGCATATTGAGTATCAATTGGTAAATTTATTTTTAATATTAAATCTCTCCACTCTCTATTTGACATTTTTATCATAAAACCTACTAAGTCAAAACTAATGCACTTTTTTTTTCTAATGCACTTTTTTTTTTCTATTCTAATGTATAAAATAAGTTTAGATAATAAATGTTTTATTATATTATAATGAGAAATAACAAAGATCTCAAAAGGTCTAATATGATATCCATAATAGAATACCACTCACTATTCTAACATCAAGATATTAATAAAGTGTCACTTAAATACTTCTCCTTCCTCTCAAATCAAAGATTAACTTAGTTGTAACTAATTATGATTTTTATATAATAAATAATAATTAATAATTAAAAAGTAATATAATCAATAGAATTAATTACTTGACTTTACTATTGTATATTATTTATGAAAGGATGAGTAAAATCAGGGCGTTGATAAAATAAAGTTTATATACGAGACAAACAAATTTAGATATCCAATAATTAATCTAATTATTTCTCTGAATACCCGTTTATTATTCGGATCACAAATAAACCTAATGTTATATTTTTTGCGTATACTTTTCTACTATCCCAATTTTAATATTTAAAAAAATTTAAAAGAGAAAGCGGAGTAAAAGTTAGGTGTTTTCATGGAAACATTACAATTGGAGAGTTTATTTGGGCTGTGAGTTAAGTTGAAGCTTTTAAACGCCAGCGGTATTTTGGTTACGTTCTTAAAATTTAATATTGGTGAGGTTTCAGTTTAATGTTTTGAATTGAAAGGTAATTCTGCTTAGGTTGTCTGTGTTTGGTTGGATCTATTCACAGTCGGCATATTGAGTATCAATTGGTAAATTTATTTTTAATATTAAATCTCTCCACTCTCTATTTGACATTTTTATCATAAAACCTACTAAGTCAAAGCTAATGCACGTTTTTTTTTCTAATGCACTTATTTTTTTCTATTCTATTGTATAAAATAAGTTTAGATAATAAAGGTTTTATTATATTATAATGAGAAATAACAAATATCTCAAAAGGTCTAATATAATATCCATAATAGAATACCACTCACTATTCTAACATCAAGATATTAATAAAGTACCACTTAAATACTTCTCCTTCCTCTCAAATCAAAGATTAACTTAGTTGTAACTAATTATTATTTTATATAATAAATAATAATTAATAATTTAAAAAGTAATATAAACAATAGAATTAATTACTTGACTTTACTATTGTATATTATTTTTGGAAGGATGACTAAAATTAGGCCGTTGATAAAATAAAGTATATTTATGAGACAAACAAAATTAGATATCCAATAATTAATCTAATTATTTCTCTGAATACCCATTTATTATTCGGATCACAAATAAACTAATGTTATATTTTTATGAATTGTTTATATGCGTATACTTTCTACTATCCCAATTTTAGTATTTACAAAAATTTAAAAGAGAAAGTGGAGTACAAGTTAGGTGTTTTCATGGAAACAATAAAATTGGAGAGTATATTTGGGTTGTGAGTTAAGTTGATGCTTTTAAACGCTAGCGATATTTTTGTTAGGTTCTTAAAATTTAATATTGGTGAGGTTTCAGTTTAATGTTTTGAATTGAAAGGTAATATTGCTTAGGTTGTCTGTGTTTGGTTGGATCTATTCACAGTCGGCATATTGAGTATCAATTGGTAAATTTATTTTTAATATTAAATCTCTCCACTCTCTATTTGACATTTTTATCATAAAACCTACTAAGTCAAAACTAATGCACATTTTTTTTCTAATGCACTTTTTTTTTTCTATTCTAATGTATAAAATAAGTTCAGATAATAAAGGTTTTATTATATTATAATGAGAAATAACAAAGATCTCAAAAGGTCTAATATGATATCCATAATAGAATACCACTCACTATTCTAACATCAAGATATTAATAAAGTGTCACTTAAATACTTCTCCTTCCTCTCAAATCAAAGATTAACTTAGTTGTAACTAATTATGATTTTTATATAATAAATAATAATTAATAATTTAAAAAGTAATATAATCAATAGAATTAATTACTTGACTTTACTATTGTATATTATTTATGAAAGGATGAGTAAAATCAGGGGTTGATAAAATAAAGTTTATACGAGACAAACAAATTTAGATATCCAATTAATCTAATTATTTCTCTGAATACCCGTTTATTATTCGGATCACAAATAAACCTAATGTTATATTTTTATGCGTATACTTTTCTACTATCCCAATTTTATATTTAAAAAAATTTAAAAGAGAAAGCGGAGTAAAAGTTAGGTGTTTTCATGGAAACATTACAATTGGAGAGTTTATTTGGGCTGTGAGTTAAGTTGAAGCTTTTAAACGCTAGCGGTATTTTGGTTACGTTCTTAAAATTAATATTGGTGAGGTTTCAGTTTAATGTTTTGAATTGAAAGGTAATTCTGCTTAGGTTGTCTGTGTTTGGTTGGATCTATTCACAGTCGGCATATTGAGTATCAATTGGTAAATTTATTTTAATATTAAATCTCTCCACTCTCTATTTGACATTTTTATCATAAAACCTACTAAGTCAAAGCTAATGCACGTTTTTTTTTCTAATGCACTTATTTTTTTCTATTCTATTGTATAAAATAAGTTTAGATAATAAAGGTTTTATTATATTATAATGAGAAATAACAAAGATCTCAAAAGGTCTAATATAATATCCATAATAGAATACCACTCACTATTCTAACATCAAGATATTAATAAAGTACACTTAAATACTTCTCCTTCCTCTCAAATCAAAGATTAACTTAGTTGTAACTAATTATATTTTTATATAATAAATAATAATTAATAATTTAAAAAGTAATATAATCAATAGAATTAATTACTTGACTTTACTATTGTATATTATTTATGAAAGGATGAGTAAAATCAGGCCGTTGATAAAATAAAGTATATATATGAGACAAACAAATTTAGATATCCAATAATTAATCTAATTATTTCTCTGAATACCCGTTTATTGTTCGGATCACAAATAAACCTAATGTTATATTTTTTGCATACACTTTTCTACTATCCCAATTTTAATATTTAAAAAAATTTAAAAGAGAAAGCGGAGGTTTCAGTTAGGTTCCTAAAATTTAATATTGGTGAGGTTTCAGTTTAATGTTTTGAATTGAAAGGTAATATGCTTAGGTTGTCTGTGTTGGTTGGATCTATTCACAGTCGGCATATTGAGTATCAATGGTAAATTTATTTTTAATATTAAATCTCTCCACTCTCTATTTGACATTTTTATCATAAAACCTACTAAGTCAAAACTAATGCACATTTTTTTTCTAATGCACTTTTTTTTCTATTCTATTGTATAAAAAAGTTTAGATAATAAAGGTTTTATTATATTATAATGAGAAATAACAAAGATCTCAAAAGGTCTAATATAATATCCATAATAGAATACCACTCACGATGAGTAAAATCAAGCCGTTGATAAAATAAAGTATATTTATGAGACAAACAAATTAGATATCCAATAATTAATCTAATTATTTATCTGAATTCCCGTTTATATTCGGATCACAAATAAACCTAATGTTATATTTTTATGCAATTTTATATTTTTATGCGTATACTTTTCTACTATCCCAATTTTAGTATTTACAAAAATTTAAAAGAGAAAGTGGAGTACAAGTTAGGTGTTTTCATGGAAACAATAAATTGGAGAGTATATTTGGGTTGTGAGTTAAGTTGAAGCTTTAAACGCTAGCGGTATTTTTGTTAGGTTCTTAAAATTTAATATTGGTGAGGTTTCAGTTTAATGTTTTGAATTGAAAGGTAATATTGCTTAGGTTGTCTGTGTTTGGTTGGATCTATTCACAGTCGGCATATTGAGTATCAATTGGTAAATTATTTTTAATATTAAATCTCTCCACTCTCTATTTGACATTTTATCATAAAACCTACTAAGTCAAACTAATGCAATTTTTTTTTCTAATGCACTTTTTTTTTTCTTTCTATTCTAATGTATAAAATAAGTTTAGATAATAAAGGTTTTATTATATTATAATGAGAAATAACAAAGATCTCAAAAGGTCTAATATGATATCCATAATAGAATACCACTCACTATTCTAACATCAAGATATTAATAAAGTGCCACTTAAATACTTCTCCTTCCTCTCAAATCAAAGATTAACTTAGTTGTAACTAATTATTATTTTTATATAATAAATAATAATTAATAATTTAAAAAGTAATATAATCAATAGAGTTAATTACTTGACTTTACTATTGTATATTATTTATGAAGGATGAGTAAAATCAGGCCGTTGATAAAATAAAGTATATAAATGAGGCAAACAAATTTAGATATCCAATAATTAATCTAATTATTTCTCTGAATACCCGTTTATTATTCGGATCACAAATAAACCCAATGTTATATTTTTATGCGTATACTTTTCTACTATCCCAATTTTAATATTTACAAAAATTTTAAAGAGAAAGTGGAGTACAAGTTAGGTGTTTTCATGGAAACATTAATATTGGAGAGTTTATTTGGGCTGTGAGTTAAAATGAAGCTTTTAAACGCTAGCGGTATTTTTGTTACGTTCTTAAAATTTAATATTGGTGAGGTTTCAGTTTAATGTTTTGAATTGAAAGGTAATATTGCTTAGGTTGTCTGTGTTTGGTTGGATCTATTCACAGTCGGCATATTGAGTATCAATTGGTAAATTTATTTTTAATATTAAATCTCTCCACTCTCTATTTGACATTTTTATCATAAAACCTACTAAGTCAAAACTAATGCACATTTTTTTCTAATGCACTTTTTTTTTCTATTCTAATGTATAAAATAAGTTTAGATAATAAAGGTTTTATTATATTATAATGAGAAATAACAAAGATCTCAAAAGGTCTAATATAATATCCATAATAGAATACCACTCACGATGAGTAAAATCAAGCCGTTGATAAAATAAAGTATATTTATGAGACAAACAAATTTAGATATCCAATAATTAATCTAATTATTTATCTGAATTCCATTTATTATTCGGATCAAAATAAACCTAATGTTATATTTTTATGCAATTTTATACTTTATACGTATACTTTTCTACTATCCCAATTTTAGTATTTACAAAAATTTAAAAGAGAAAGTGGAGTACAAGTTAGGTGTTTTCATGGAAACAATAAAATGGAGAGTATATTTGGGTTGTGAGTTAAGTTGAAGCTTTTAAACGCTAGCGGTATTTTTGTTAGGTTCTTAAAATTTAATATTGGTGAGGTTTCAGTTTAATGTTTTGAATTGAAAGGTAATATTGCTTAGGTTGTCTGTGTTTGGTTGGATCTATTCACAGTCGGCATATTGAGTATCAATTGGTAAATTTATTTTTAATATTAAATCTCTCCACTCTCTATTTGACATTTTTATCATAAAACCTACTAAGTCAAAGCTAATGCACGTTTTTTTTTCTAATGCACTTATTTTTTTTCTATTCTATTGTATAAATAAGTTTAGATAATAAAGGTTTTATTATATTATAATGAGAAATAACAAATATCTAAAAGGTCTAATATAATATCCATAATAGAATACCACTCACGATGAGTAAAATCAGGCCGTTGATAAAATAAAGTATATATATGAGACAAACAAATTTAGATATCCAATAATTAATCTAATTATTTCTCTGAATACCCGTTATTATTCGGATCACAAATAACCCAATGTTTATTTTTATGCGTATACTTTTCTACTATCCCAATTTAATATTTAAAAAAATTTAAAAGAGAAAGTGGAGTACAAGTTAGGTGTTTTCATGGAAACATTAAAATTGGAGAGTTTATTTGGGCTGTGAGTTAAGTTGAAGCTTTTAAACGCTAGCGGTATTTTTGTTACGTTCTTAAAATTTAATATTGGTGAGGTTTCAGTTTAATGTTTTGAATTGAAAGGTAATATTGCTTAGGTTGTCTGTGTTTGGTTGGATCTATTCACAGTCGGCATATTAGTATCAATGGTAATTTATTTTTAATATTAAATCTCTCCACTCTCTATTTGACATTTTTATCATAAAACCTACTAAGTCAAAACTAATGCACATTTTTTCTAATGCACTTTTTTTTCTATTCTAATGTATAAAATAAGTTTAGATAATAAAGGTTTTATTATATTATAATGAGAAATAACAAAGATCTCAAAAGGTCTAATATAATATCCATAATAGAATACCACTCACGATGAGTAAAATCAAGCCGTTGATAAAATAAAGTATATTTATGAGACAAACAAATTTAGATATCCAATAATTAATCTAATTATTTATCTGAATTAGTTTATTATTCGGATCACAAATAAACCTAATGTTATATTTTTATGCAATTTTATATTTTTATACGTATACTTTTCTACTATCCCAATTTTAGTATTTACAAAAATTTAAAAGAGAAAGTGGAGTACAAGTTAGGTGTTTTCATGGAAACAATAAAATGGAGAGTATATTTGGGTTGTGAGTTAAGTGAAGCTTTTAAACGCTAGCGGTATTTTTGTTAGGTTCTTAAAATTTAATATTGGTGAGGTTTCAGTTTAATGTTTTGAATTGAAAGGTAATATTGCTTAGGTTGTCTGTGTTTGGTTGGATCTATTCACAGTCGGCATATTGAGTATCAATGGTAAATTTATTTTAATATTAAATCTCTCCACTCTCTATTTGACATTTTTATCATAAAACCTACTAAGTCAAAGCTAATGCACATTTTTTTTCTAATGCACTTATTTTTTCTATTCTATTGTATAAAATAAGTTTAGATAATAAAGGTTTTATTATATTATAATGAGAAATAACAAAGATCTCAAAAGGTCTAATATGATATCCATAATAGAATACCACTCACTATTCTAACATCAAGATATTAATAAGTCACTTAAATACTTCTCCTTCCTCTCAAATCAAAGATTAACTTAGTTGTAACTAATTATGATTTTTATATAATAAATAATAATTAGTAATTTAAAAAGTAATATAATCAATAGAATTAATTACTTGACTTTACTATTGTATATTATTTATGAAAGGATGAGTAAAATCAGGGCGTTGATAAAATAAAGTTTATATACGAGACAAACAAATTTAGATATCCAATAATTAATCTAATTATTTCTCTGAATACCCGTTTATTATCGGATCACAAATAAACCCAATGTTATATTTTTATGCGTATACTTTTTACTATCCCAATTTTAGTATTTACAAAAATTTAAAGAGAAAGTGGAGTACAAGTTAGGTGTTTTCATGGAAACATTAAAATTGGAGAGTTTATTTGGGTGTGAGTTAAGTTGAAGCTTTTAAACGCTAGCGGTATTTTTGTTACGTTCTTAAATTTAATATTGGTGAGGTTTCAGTTTAATGTTTTGAATTGAAAGGTAATATTGCTTAGGTTGTCTGTGTTGGTTGGATCTATTCACAGTCGGCATATTGAGTATCAATTGGTAATTTATTTTTAATATTAAATCTCTCCACTCTCTATTTGACATTTTTATCATAAAACCTACTAAGTCAAAACTAATGCACATTTTTTTTCTAATGCACTTTTTTTTCTTTTCTATTCTAATGTATAAAATAAGTTTAGATAATAAAGGTTTTATTATATTATAATGAGAAATAACAAAGATCTCAAAAGGTCTAATATGATATCCATAATAGAATACCACTCACTATTCTAACATCAAGATATTAATAAAGTGTCACTTAAATACTTCTCCTTCCTCTCAAATCAAAGATTAACTTAGTTGTAACTAATTATGATTTTATATAATAAATAATAATTAATAATTTAAAAAGTAATATAATCAATAGAATTAATTACTTGACTTTACTATTGTATATTATTTATGAAAGGATGAGTAAAATCAGGGCGTTGATAAAATAAAGTTATATACGAGACAAACAAATTAGATATCCAATAATTAATCTAATTATTTCTCTGAATACCCGTTTATTATTCGGATCACAAATAAACCCAATGTTATATTTTATGCGTATACTTTTCTACTATCCCAATTTTATTATTTACAAAAATTTAAAAAGAGAAAGTGGAGTACAAGTTAGGTGTTTTCATGGAAACATTACAATTGGAGAGTTTATTTGGGCTGTGAGTTAAGTTGAAGCTTTTAAACGCTAGCGGTATTTTGTTACGTTCTTAAAATTTAATATTGGTGAGGTTTCAGTTTAATGTTTTGAATTGAAAGGTAATTTGCTTAGGTTGTCTGTGTTTGGTTGGATCTATTCACAGTCGGCATATTGAGTATCAATTGGTAAATTTATTTTTAATATTAAATCTCTCCACTCTCTATTTGACATTTTATCATAAAACCTACTAAGTCAAAACTAATGCACATTTTTTTTTTCTAATGCACTTTTTTTTTTCTATTCTACTGTATAAAATAAGTTTAGATAATAAAGGTTTTATTATATTAATGAGAAATAACAAAGATCTCAAAAGGTCTAATATGATATCCATAATAGAATACCACTCACTATTCTAACATAAGATATTAATAAAGTGCCACTTAAATACTTCTCCTTCCTCTCAAATCAAAGATTACCTTAGTTGTAACTAATTATTATTTTTATATAATAAATAATAATTAATATTTAAATAGTAATATAATCAATAGAGTTAATTACTTGACTTTACTATTGTATATTATTTATGGAAGGATGAGTAAATCAGGCCGTTGATAAAATAAAGTATATAAATGAGGCAAACAAATTTAGATATCCAATAATTAATCTAATTATTTCTCTGAATACCCGTTTATTATTCGGATCACAAATACCCAATGTTATATTTTTATGCGTATACTTTTCTATTATCCCAATTTTAATATTTACAAAAATTAAAAGAGAAAGTGGAGTACAAGTTAGGTGTTTTCATGGAAACATTAAATTGGAGAGTTATTTGGCTGGTGTAGTTAAGTTGAAGCTTTTAAACGCTAGCGGTATTTTTGTTACGTTCTTAAAATTATATTGGTGAGGTTTCAGTTTAATGTTTTGAATTGAAAGGTAATATTGCTTAGGTTGTCTGTGTTTGGTTGGATCTATTCACAGTCGGCATATTAAGTATCAATTGGTAAATTTATTTTTAATATTAAATCTCTCCACTCTCTATTTTCATTTTTATCATAAAACCTACTAAGTCAAAACTAATGCACATTTTTTCTAATGCACTTTTTTTTTCTATTCTACTGTATAAAATAAGTTTAGATTAAAGGTTTTATATATTATAATGAGAAATAACAAGATCTCAAAAGTCTAATTAATATCCATAATAGAATACCACTCACGATGAGTAAAATCAAGCCGTTGATAAAATAGTATATTTATGAGACAAACAAATTTAGATATCCAATAATTAATCTAATTATTATCTGAATTCCAGTTTATTATTCGGATCACAAATAACCTAATGTTTTTTTTATGCAATTATATTTTTATGCGTATACTTTTCTACTATCCCAATTTGTATTTACAAAAATTTAAAAGAAAGTGGAGTACAAGTTAGGTGTTTTTCATGGAACAATAAAATTGGAGAGTATATTTGGGTTGTGAGTTAAGTTGAAGCTTTTAAACGCTAGCGGTATTTTTGTTAGGTTCTTAAAATTTAATATTGGTGAGGTTTCAGTTTAATGTTTTGAATTGAAAGGTAATTTGCTTAGGTTGTCTGTGTTTGGTTGGATCTATTCACAGTCGGCATATTGAGTATCAATTGGTAAATTTATTTTTAATATTAAATCTCTCCACTCTCTATTTGACATTTTTATCATAAACCTACTAAGTCAAAGCTAATGCACGTTTTTTTTTCATGCACTTATTTTTTCTATTCTATTGTATAAATAAGTTTAGATAATAAAGGTTTTATTATATATAATGAGAAATAACAAATATCTCAAAAGGTCTAATATATCCATAATAGAATACCACTCACGATGAGTAAAATCAGGCCGTTGATAAATAAAGTATATAAATGAGGCAAACAAATTTAGATATCCAATAATTAATCTAATTATTTCTCTGAATACCCGTTTATTATTCGGATCACAAATAACCCAATGTTATATTTTTATGCGTATACTTTTCTATTATCCCAATTTTAATATTTACAAAAATTTAAAAGAGAAAGTGGAGTACAAGTTAGTGTTTTCATGGAAACATTAAAATTGGAGAGTTTATTTGGCTGTGAGTTAAGTTGAAGCTTTTAAACGCTAGCGGTATTTTTGTTACGTTCTTAAAATTTAATATTGGTGAGGTTTCAGTTTAATGTTTGAATTGAAAGGTAATATTGCTTAGGTTGTCTGTGTTTGGTTGGATCTATTCACAGTCGGCATATTAAGTATCAATTGGTAAATTTATTTTTAATATTAAATCTCTCCACTCTCTATTTGATCATTTTATCATAAACCTACTAAGTCAAAACTAATGCACATTTTTTTTCTAATGCACTTTTTTTTCTATTCTAATGTATAAAATAAGTTTAGATAATAAAGGTTTTATTATATTATAATGAGAAATAAAAAGATCTCAAAAGGTCCAATATAATATCCATATAGAATAAACCACTCACGATGAGTAAAATCAAGCCGTTGATAAAATAAAGTATATTTATGAGACAAACAAATTTAGATATCCAATAATTAATCTAATTATTTATCTGAATTCCAGTTTTATTCGGATCACAAATAAACCTAATGTTATATTTTTATGCAATTTTATATTTTATACGTATACTTTTCTACTATCCCAATTTAGTATTTAAAAAATTTAAAAGAGAAAGTGGAGTACAAGTTAGGTGTTTTCATGGAAACAATAAAATTGGAGAGTATATTTGGGTGTGAGTTAAGTTGAAGCTTTTAAACGCTAGCGGTATTTTTGTTAGTTCTTAAAATTTAATATTGGTGAGGTTTCAGTTTAATGTTTTGAATTAAAGGTAATATTGCTTAGGTTGTCTGTGTTTGGTTGGATCTATTCACAGTCGGCATATTGAGTATCAATTGGTAAATTTATTTTTAATATTAAATCTCTCCACTCTCTATTTGACATTTTTATCATAAAACCTACTAAGTCAAAGCTAATGCACGTTTTTTTTTTCTAATGCACTTATTTTTTTCTATTCTATTGTATAAAATAAGTTTAGATAATAAAGGTTTTATTATATTATAATGAGAAATAACAAATATCTAAAAGGTCTAATATATATCCATATAGAATACCACTCACTATTCTAACATCGAGATATTAATAAAGTACCACTTAAATACTTCTCCTTCCTCTCAAATCAAAGATTAACTTAGTTGTAACTAATTATTATTTTTATATAATAAATAATAATTAATAATTTAAATAGTAATATAATCAATAGAGTTAATTACTTGACTTTACTATTGTATATTATTTATGGAAGGATGAGTAAAATCAGGCCGTTGATAAAATAAAGTATATAAATGAGGCAAACAAATTTAGATATCCAATAATTAATCTAATTATTTCTCTGAATACCCGTTTATTATTCGGATCACAAATAACCCAATGTTATATTTTTATGCGTATACTTTTCTATTATCCCAATTTTAATATTTACAAAAATTTAAAAGAGAAAGTGGAGTACAAGTTAGGTGTTTTCATGGAAACATTAAAATTGGAGAGTTTATTTGGGCTGTGAGTTAAGTTGAAGCTTTTAAACGCTAGCGGTATTTTTGTTACGTTCTTAAAATTTAATATTGGTGAGGTTTCAGTTTAATGTTTTGAATTGAAAGGTAATATTGCTTAGGTTGTCTGTGTTTGGTTGGATCTATTCACAGTCGGCATATTAAGTATCAATTGGTAAATGTATTTTTAATATTAAATCTCTCCACTCTCTATTTGACATTTTTATCATAAAACCTACTAAGTCAAAACTAATGCACATTTTTTTCTAATGCACTTTTTTTTTCTATTCTAATGTATAAATAAGTTTAGATAATAAATGTTTTATTATATTATAATGAGAAATAACAAAGATCTCAAAAGGTCTAATATATATCCATAATAGAATACCACTCACGATGAGTAAAATCAAGCCGTTGATAAAATAAAGTATATTTATGAGACAAACAAATTTAGATATCCAATAATTAATCTAATTATTTATCTGAATTCCCTTTATTATTCGGATCACAAATAAACCTAATGTTATATTTTTATGCAATTTTATATTTTTATGCGTATACTTTTCTACTATCCCAATTTTAGTATTTACAAAAATTTAAAAGAGAAAGTGGAGTACAAGTTAGGTGTTTTCATGGAAACAATAAAATTGGAGAGTATATTTGGGTTGTGAGTTAAGTTGAAGCTTTGAAACGCTAGCGGTATTTTTGTTAGGTTCTTAAAATTTAATATTGGTGAGGTTTCAGTCAGTTTAATGTTTTGAATTGAAAGGTAATATTGCTTAGGTTGTCTGTGTTTGGTTGGATCTATTCACAGTCGGCATATTGAGTATCAATTGGTAAATTTATTTTTAATATTAAATCTCTCCACTCTCTATTTGACATTTTTATCATAAAACCTACTAAGTCAAAGCTAATGCACGTTTTTTTTTCTAATGCACTTATTTTTTCTATTCTATTGTATAAAATAAGTTTAGATAATAAAGGTTTTATTATATTATAATGAGAAATAACAAATATCTCAAAAGGTCTAATATAATATCCATAATAGAATACCACTCACTATTCTAACATCAAGATATTAATAAAGTACCACTTAAATACTTCTCCTTCCTCTCAAATCAAAGATTAACTTAGTTGTAACTAATTATTATTTTTATATAATAAATAATAATTAATAATTTAAAAAGTAATATAATCAATAGAATTAATTACTTGACTTTACTATTGTATATTATTTATGAAAGGATGAGTAAAATCAGGGCGTTGATAAAATAAAGTTTATATATGAGACAAACAAATTTAGATATCCAATAATTAATCTAATTATTTCTCTGAATACCCGTTTATTATTCGGATCACAAAAACCCAATGTTATATTTTATGCGTATACTTTTCTACTATCCCAATTTTAATATTTACAAAAATTTAAAAGAAAGTGGAGTACAAGTTAGGTGTTTTCATGGAAACATTAAAATTGGAGAGTTTATTTGGGCTGTGAGTAAGTTGAAGCTTTTAAACGCTAGCGGTATTTTTGTTACGTTCTTAAAATTTAATATTGGTGAGGTTTCAGTTTAATGTTTTGAATTGAAAGGTAATATTGCTTAGGTTGTCTGTGTTTGGTTGGATCTATTCACAGTCGGCATATTGAGTATCAATTGGTAAATTTATTTTTAATATTAAATCTCCACTCTCTATTTGACATTTTTATCATAAAACCTACTAAGTCAAAACTAATGCACATTTTTTTTCTAATGCACTTTTTTTTCTTTCTATTCTAATGTATAAAATAAGTTTAGATAATAAAGGTTTTATTATATTATAATGAGAAATAACAAAGATCTCAAAAGGTCTAATATGATATCCATAATAGAATACCACTCACTATTCTAACATCAAGATATTAATAAAGTGTCACTTAAATACTTCTCCTTCCTCTCAAATCAAAGATTAACTTAGTTGTAACTAATTATGATTTTTATATAATAAATATAATTAATAATTTAAAAGTAATAATCAATAGAATTAATTACTTGACTTTACTATTGTATATTATTATGAAGGATGAGTAAAATCAGGCCTTGATAAAATAAATTTATATACGAGACAAACAAATTTAGATATCCAATAATTAATCTAATTATTTCTCTGAATACCCGTTTATTATTCGGATCACAAATAAACCTAATGTTATATTTTTATGCGTATACTTTTCTACTATCCCATTTTATATTTACAAAAATTTAAAAGAGAAAGTGGAGTACAAGTTAGGTGTTTTCATGGAAACATTACAATTGGAGAGTTTATTTGGGCTGTGAGTTAAGTTGAAGCTTTTAACCGCTAGCGGTATTTTGGTTACGTTCTTAAAATTTAATATTGGTGAGGTTTCAGTTTAATGTTTTGAATTGAAAGGTAATATTGCTTAGGTTGTCTGTGTTTGGTTGGATCTATTCACAGTCGGCATATTGAGTATCAATTGGTAAATTTATTTTTAATATTAAATCTCTCCACTCTCTATTTGACATTTTTATCATAAAACCTACTAAGTCAAAGCTAATGCACGTTTTTTTTTCTAATGCACTTATTTTTTTTCTATTCTATTGTATAAAATAAGTTTAGATAATAAAGTTTTATTATATTATAATGAGAAATAACAAATATCTCAAAAGGTCTAATATAATATCCATAATAGAATACCACTCACTATTCTAACATCAAGATATTAATAAAGTACCACTTAAATACTTCTCCTTCCTCTCAAATCAAAGATTAACTTAGTTGTAACTAATTATTATTTTTATATAATAATAATAATTAATAATTTAAAAGTAATATAATCAATAGAATTAATTACTTGACTTTACTATTGTATATTATTTATGAAGGATGAGTAAATCAGGCCGTTGATAAAATAAAGTATATATTGAGACAAACAAATTTAGATATCCAATAATTAATCTAATTATTTCTCTGAATACCCGTTTATTTTCGGATCACAAATAACCCTAATGTTATATTTTTATGCGTATACTTTTCTACTATCCCAATTTTAATATTTAAAAAATTTAAAAGAGAAAGTGGATTACAAGTTAGGTGTTTTCATGGAAACATTACAATTGGAGAGTTTATTTGGGCTGTGAGTTAAGTTGAAGCTTTTAAACGCTAGCGGTATTTTGGTTACGTTCTTAAAATTTATATTGATGAGGTTTCAGTTTAATGTTTTTAATTGAAAGGTAATTCTGCTTAGGTTGTCTGTGTTTGGTTGGATCTATTCACAGTCGACATATTGAGTATCAATTGGTGAATTATTTTTAATATTAAATCTCTCCACTCTCTATTTACATTTTTTATCATAAAACCTACTAAGTCAAACTAATGCACATTTTTTTTCTAATGAACTTTTTTTTCTATATTCTACTATATAAAATAAGTTTAGATAATAATGGTTTTATTATATTATAATGAAAATAACAAAACATCTCAAAAGGTCTAATATAAATCCATAATAGAATTCCACTCATGATGAGTAAAATCAAGCCGTTGATAAAATAAAGTATATTTATGAGACAAACAAATTTAGATATCCAATAATTAATCTAATTATTTATCTGAATTCCCATTTATTATTCGGATCACAAATAAACCTAATGTTATATTTTTATGCGTATTTTTCTACTATCCCAATTTTAATATTTAAAAAAATTTAAAAGAGAAAGTGGAGTACAAGTTAGGTGTTTTCATGGAAACATTACAATTGGAGAGTTTATTTGGGCTGTGAGTTAAGTTGAAGCTTTTAAACGCTAGCGGTATTTTGGTTACGTTCTTAAAATTTAATATTGATGAGGTTTCAGTTTAATGTTTTGAATTGAAAGGTATTCTGCTTAGGTTGTCTGTGTTTGGTTGGATCTATTCACAGTCGGCATATTGAGTATCAATTGGTAAATTTATTTTTAATATTAAATCTCTCCACTCTCTATTTTACATTTTTATCATAAAACCTACTAAGTCAAAACTAATGCACATTTTTTTCTAATGCACTTTTTTTTTCTATTCTACTGTATAAAATAATTTAGATAATATGGTTTTATTATATTATAATGAGAAATAAAAAATTCTCAAAAGGTCTAATATAATATCCATAATAGAATACCACTCACGATGAGTAAAATCAAGCCGTTGATAAATAAAGTATATTTATGAGACAAACAATTTAGATATCCAATAATAATCTAATTATTTATCTGAATTCCCGTTTATTATTCGGATCACAAATAACCTAATGTTATATTTTTATGCATTTTATATTTTTATGCGTATACTTTTCTACTATCCCAATTTAGTATTTACAAAATTTAAAAGAGAAAGTGGAGTACAAGTTAGGTGTTTTCATGGAAACAATAAAATTGGAGAGTATATTTGGGTTGTGAGTTAAGTTGAAGCTTTTAAACGCTAGCGGTATTTTTGTTAGGTTCTTAAAATTTAATATTGGTGAGGTTTCAGTTTAATGTTTTGAATTGAAAGGTAATATTGCTTAGGTTGTCTGTGTTTGGTTGGATCTATTCACAGTCGGCATATTGAGTATCATTGGTAAATTTATTTTTAATATTAAATCTCTCCACTCTCTATTTGACATTTTTATCATAAAACCTACTAAGTCAAAACTAATGCACTTTTTTTCTAATGCACTTTTTTTTCTTTCTATTCTAATGTATAAATAAGTTTAGATAATAAAGGTTTTATTATATTATAATGAGAAATAACAAAGATCTCAAAAGGTCTAATATGATATCCATAATAGAATACCACTCACTATTCTAACATCAAGATATTAATAAAGTACCACTTAAATACTTCTCCTTCCTCTCAAATCAAAGATTAACTTAGTTGTAACTAATTATTATTTATATAATAAATAATAATTAATAATTTAAAAGTAATATAATCAATAGAATTAATTACTTGACTTTACTATTGTATATTATTTATGAAGGATGAGTAAAATCAGGCCGTTGATAAAATAAAGTTTATATACGAGACAAACAAATTTAGATATCCAATAATAATCTAATTATTTCTCTGAATACCCGTTTATTATTCGGATCACAAATAAACCTAATGTTATATTTTTATGCGTATACTTTTCTACTATCCCAATTTTAATATTTAAAAAATTTAAAAGAGAAAGTGGAGTACAAGTTAGGTGTTTTCATGGAAACATTAAAATTGGAGAGTTTATTTGGGCTGTGAGTTAAGTTGAAGCTTTTAAACGCTAGCGGTATTTTGTTACGTTCTTAAAATTTAATATTGGTGAGGTTTCAGTTTAATGTTTTGAATTGAAAGGTAATATTGCTTAGGTTGTCTGTGTTTGGTTGGATCTATTCACAGTCGGCATATTGAGTATCAATTGGTAAATTTATTTTTAATATTAAATCTCTCCACTCTCTATTTGACATTTTTATCATAAACCTACTAAGTCAAACTAATGCACATTTTTTTCTAATGCACTTTTTTTTTTTCTATTCTAATGTATAAAATAAGTTTAGATAATAAAGGTTTTATTATATTATAATGAGAAATAACAAAGATCTCAAAAGGTCTAATATAATATCCATAATAGAATACCACTCACTATTCTAACATCAAGATATTAATAAAGTGCCACTTAAATACTTCTCCTTCCTCTCAAATCAAAGATTAACTTAGTTGTAACTAATTATTATTTTTATATAATAATAATAATTAATATTTAAAAAGTAATATAATCAATAGAATTAATTACTTGACTTTACTATTGTATATTATTTATGAAAGGATGAGTAAAATCAGGCGTTGATAAAATAAAGTTTATATAGAGACAAACAAATTTAGATATCCAATAATTAATCTAATTATTTTCTGAATACCCGTTTATTATTCGGATCACAAATAAACCCAATGTTATATTTTTATGCGTATACTTTTCTACTATCCCAATTTTATTATTTACAAAAATTTAAAGAGAAAGTGGAGTACAAGTTAGGTGTTTTCATGGAAACATTACAATTGGAGAGTTTATTTGGGCTGTGAGTTAAGTTGAAGCTTTTAAACGCTAGCGGTATTTTTGTTACGTTCTTAAAATTTAATATTGGTGAGGTTTCAGTTTAATGTTTTGAATTGAAAGGTAATATTGCTTAGGTTGTCTGTGTTTGGTTGGATCTATTCACAGTCGGCATATTGAGTATCAATTGGTAAATTTATTTTTAATATTAAATCTCTCCACTCTCTATTTGACATTTTTATCATAAAACCTACTAAGTCAAACTAATGCACATTTTTTTTCTAATGCACTTTTTTTTTTCTTTCTATTCTATTGTATAAATAAGTTTAGATAATAAAGGTTTTATTATATTAATGAGAAATAACAAAGATCTCAAAAGGTCTAATATGATATCCATAATAGAATACCACTCACTATTCTAACATCAAGATATTAATAAAGTACCACTTAAATACTTCTCCTTCCTCTCAAATCAAAGATTAACTTAGTTGTAACTAATTATGATTTTATATAATAATAATAATTAATATTTAAAAGTAATATAATCAATAGAATTAATTACTTGACTTTACTATTGTATATTATTTATGAAAGGATGAGTAAAATCAGGGCGTTGATAAAATAAAGTTTATATACGAGACAAACAAATTTAGATATCCAATAATTAATCTAATTATTTCTCTGAATACCCGTTTATTATTCGGATCAAAATAAACCTAATGTTATATTTTTATGCGTATACTTTTCTACTATCCCAATTTTAATATTTACAAAAATTTAAAGAGAAAGTGGAGTACAAGTTAGGTGTTTTCATGGAAACATTAAAATTGGAGAGTTTATTTGGGCTGTGAGTTAAGTTGAAGCTTTTAAACGCTAGCGGTATTTTGGTTACGTTCTTAAAATTTAATATTGGTGAGGTTTCAGTTTAATGTTTTGAATTGAAAGGTAATTCTGCTTAGGTTGTCTGTGTTTGGTTGGATCTATTCACAGTCGGCATATTGAGTATCAATTGGTAAATTTATTTTTAATATTAAATCTCTCCACTCTCTATTTGACATTTTTATCATAAAACCTACTAAGTCAAAGCTAATGCACGTTTTTTTTTCTAATGCACTTATTTTTTTCTATTCTATTGTATAAAATAAGTTTAGATAATAAAGGTTTTATTATATTATAATGAGAAATAACAAATATCTCAAAAGGTCTAATATAATATCCATAATAGAATACCACTCACTATTCTAACATCAAGATATTAATAAAGTACCACTTAAATACTTCTCCTTCCTCTCAAATCAAAGATTAACTTAGTTGTAACTAATTATTATTTTTATATAATAAATATAATTAATAATTTAAATAGTAATATAATCAATAGAATTAATTACTTGACTTTACTATTGTATATTATTTATGGAAGGATGAGTAAAATCAGGCCGTTGATAAAATAAAGTATATATATGAGCAAACAAATTTAGATATCCAATAATTAATCTAATTATTTCTCTGAATACCCGTTTATTATTCGGATCACAAATAAACCCAATGTTATATTTTTATGCGTATACTTTTCTACTATCCCAATTTTAATATTTACAAAAATTTAAAGAGAAAGTGGAGTACAAGTTAGGTGTTTTCATGGAAACATTAAAATTGGAGAGTTTATTTGGGCTGTGAGTTAAGTTGAAGCTTTTAAACGCTAGCGGTATTTTTGTTACGTTCTTAAAATTTAATATTGGTGAGGTTTCAGTTTAATGTTTTGAATTGAAAGGTAATATTGCTTAGGTTGTCTGTGTTTGGTTGGATCTATTCACAGTCGGCATATTGAGTATCAATTGGTAAATTATTTTTAATATTAAATCTCTCCACTCTCTATTTGACATTTTATCATAAAACCTACTAAGTCAAAACTAATGCACATTTTTTTTCTAATGCACTTTTTTTTTTCTATTCTAATGTATAAAATAAGTTTAGATAATAAAGGTTTTATTATATTATAATGAGAAATAACAAAGATCTCAAAAGGTCTAATATGATATCCATAATAGAATACCACTCACTATTCTAACATCAAGATATTAAAGTGTCACTTAAATACTTCTCCTTCCTCTCAAATCAAAGATTAACTTAGTTGTAACTAATTATGATTTTTATATAATAAATAATAATTAATAATTTAAAAGTAATATAATCAATAGAATTAATTACTTGACTTTACTATTGTATATTATTTATGGAAGGATGAGTAAAATCAGGCCGTTGATAAAATAAAGTATATAAATGAGGCAAACAAATTTAGATATCCAATAATTAATCTAATTATTTCTCTGAATACCCGTTTATTATTCGGATCACAAATAAACCCAATGTTATATTTTTATGCGTATACTTTTCTACTATCCCAATTTTAATATTTACAAAAATTTTAAAGAGAAAGTGGAGTACAAGTTAGGTGTTTTCATGGAAACATTAAAATTGGAGAGTTTATTTGGGCTGTGAGTTAAGTTGAAGCTTTTAAACGCTAGCGGTATTTTTGTTACGTTCTTAAAATTTAATATTGGTGAGGTTTCAGTTTAATGTTTTGAATTGAAAGGTAATATTGCTTAGGTTGTCTGTGTTTGGTTGGATCTATTCACAGTCGGCATATTGAGTATCAATTGGTAAATTTATTTTTAATATTAAATCTCTCCACTCTCTATTTGACATTTTTATCATAAAACCTACTAAGTCAAAACTAATGCACATTTTTTTTCTAATGCTTTTTTTTTTTCTATTCTATGTATAAAATAAGTTTAGATAATAAAGGTTTTATTATATTATAATGAGAAATAACAAAGATCTCAAAAGGTCTAATATGATATCCATAATAGAATACCACTCACTATTCTAACATCAAGATATTAATAAAGTACCACTTAAATACTTCTCCTTCCTCTCAAATCAAAGATTAACTTAGTTGTAACTAATTATGATTTTTATATAATAAATAATAATTAATAATTTAAAAAGTAATATAATCAATAGAATTAATTACTTGACTTTACTATTGTATATTATTTATGAAAGGATGAGTAAAATCAGGCGTTGATAAAATAAAGTTTATATACGAGACAAACAAATTTAGATATCCAATAATTAATCTAATTATTTCTCTGAATACCCGTTTATTATTCGGATCACAAATAACCCAATGTTATATTTTTATGCGTATACTTTTCTACTATCCCAATTTTAATATTTACAAAAATTTAAAAGAGAAAGTGGAGTACAAGTTAGGTGTTTTCATGGAAACATTACAATTGGAGAGTTTATTTGGGCTGTGAGTTAAGTTGAAGCTTTTAAACGCTAGCGGTATTTTTGTTACGTTCTTAAAATTTAATATTGGTGAGGTTTCAGTTTAATGTTTTGAATTGAAAGGTAATATTGCTTAGGTTGTCTGTGTTTGGTTGGATCTATTCACAGTCGGCATATTGAGTATCAATTGGTAAATTTATTTTTAATATTAAATCTCTCCACTCTCTATTTGACATTTTTATCATAAAACCTACTAAGTCAAAACTAATGCACATTTTTTTTCTAATGCACTTTTTTTTCTTTCTATTCTAATGTATAAAATAAGTTTAGATAATAAAGGTTTTATTATATTATAATGAGAAATAACAAAGATCTCAAAAGGTCTAATATGATATCCATAATAGAATACCACTCACTATTCTAACATCAAGATATTAAAAAGTACCACTTAAATACTTCTCCTTCCTCTCAAATCAAAGATTAACTTAGTTGTAACTAATTATGATTTTTATATAATAAATAATAATTAATAATTTAAAAAGTAATATAATCAATAGAATTAATTACTTGACTTTACTATTGTATATTATTTATGAAAGGATGAGTAAAATCAGGCGTTGATAAAATAAAGTTTATATACGAGACAAACAAATTTAGATATCCAATAATTAATCTAATTATTTCTCTGAATACCCGTTTATTATTCGGATCAAAATAAACCTAATGTTATATTTTTATGCGTATACTTTTCTACTATCCCAATTTTAATATTTAAAAAATTTAAAAGAGAAAGTGGAGTAAAAGTTAGGTGTTTTCATGGAAACATTACAATTGGAGAGTTTATTTGGGCTGTGAGTTAAGTTGAAGCTTTTAAACGCTAGCGGTATTTTGTTACGTTCTTAAAATTTAATATTGGTGAGGTTTCAGTTTAATGTTTTGAATTGAAAGGTAATTTGCTTAGGTTGTCTGTGTTTGGTTGGATCTATTCACAGTCGGCATATTGAGTATCAATTGGTAAATTTATTTTTAATATTAAATCTCTCCACTCTCTATTTGACATTTTTATCATAAAACCTACTAAGTCAAAGCTAATGCACGTTTTTTTTTCTAATGCACTTATTTTTTTCTACGCTATTGTATAAAATAAGTTTAGATAATAAAGGTTTTATTATATTATAATGAGAAATAACAAATATCTCAAAAGGTCTAATATAATATCCATAATAGAATACCACTCACTATTCTAACATCAAGATATTAATGAAGTGTCACTTAAATACTTCTCCTTCCTCTCAAATCCAAGATTAACTTAGTTGTAACTAATTATGATTTTTATATAATAAATAATAATTAATAATTTAAAAAGTAATATAATCAATAGAATTAATTACTTGACTTTACTATTGTATATTATTTATGAAAGGATGAGTAAAATCAGGGCGTTGATAAAATAAAGTTTATATACGAGACAAACAAATTTAGATATCCAATAATTAATCTAATTATTTCTCTGAATACCCGTTTATTATTCGGATCACAAATAAACCCAATGTTATATTTTTATGCGTATACTTTTCTACTATCCCAATTTTATTATTTACAAAAATTTAAAAGAGAAAGTGGAGTACAAGTTAGGTGTTTTCATGGAAACATTACAATTGGAGAGTTTATTTGGGCTGTGAGTTAAGTTGAAGCTTTTAAACGCTAGCGGTATTTTGTTACGTTCTTAAAATTTAATATTGGTGAGGTTTCAGTTTAATGTTTTGAATTGAAAGGTAATATTGCTTAGGTTGTCTGTGTTTGGTTGGATCTATTCACAGTCGGCATATTGAGTATCAATTGGTAAATTTATTTTTAATATTAAATCTCTCCACTCTCTATTTGACATTTTATCATAAAACCTACTAAGTCAAAACTAATGCACATTTTTTTTCTAATGCACTTTTTTTTCTTTCTATTCTAATGTATAAAATAAGTTTAGATAATAAAGGTTTTATTATATTATAATAGAAATAACAAAGATCTCAAAAGGTCTAATATGATATCCATAATAGAATACCACTCACTATTCTAACATCAAGATATTAATAAAGTGTCACTTAAATACTTCTCCTTCCTCTCAAATCCAAGATTAACTTAGTTGTAACTAATTATGATTTTTATATAATAAATAATAATTAATAATTTAAAAAGTAATATAATCAATAGAATTAATTACTTGACTTTACTATTGTATATTATTTATGAAAGGATGAGTAAAATCAGGCGTTGATAAAATAAAGTTTATATACGAGACAAACAAATTTAGATATCCAATAATTAATCTAATTATTTCTCTGAATACCCGTTTATTATTCGGATCACAAATAAACCCAATGTTATATTTTATGCGTATACTTTTCTACTATCCCAATTTTATTATTTACAAAAATTTAAAAGAGAAAGTGGAGTACAAGTTAGGTGTTTTCATGGAAACATTAAAATTGGAGAGTTTATTTGGGCTGTGAGTTAAGTTGAAGCTTTTAAACGCTAGCGGTATTTTTGTTACGTTCTTAAAATTTAATATTGGTGAGGTTTCAGTTTAATGTTTTGAATTGAAAGGTAATATTGCTTAGGTTGTCTGTGTTTGGTTGGATCTATTCACAGTCGGCATATTGAGTATCAATTGGTAAATTTATTTTTAATATTAAATCTCTCCACTCTCTATTTGACATTTTTATCATAAAACCTACTAAGTCAAAACTAATGCACATTTTTTTTCTAATGCACTTAGTTTTTTCTATTCTATGTATAAAATAAGTTCAGATAATAAAGGTTTTATTATATTATAATGAGAAATAACAAAGATCTCAAAAGGTCTAATATGATATCCATAATAGAATACCACTCACTATTCTAACATCAAGATATTAATAAAGTACCACTTAAATACTTCTCCTTCCTCTCAAATCAAAGATTAACTTAGTTGTAACTAATTATGATTTTTATATAATAAATAATAATTAATAATTTAAAAAGTAATATAATCAATAGAATTAATTACTTGACTTTACTATTATATATTATTTATGAAAGGATGAGTAAAATCAGGGTGTTGATAAAATAAAGTTTATATACGAGACAAACAAATTTAGATATCCAATAATTAATCTAATTATTTCTCTGAATACCCGTTTATTATTCGGATCAAAAATAAACCTAATGTTATATTTTTATGCGTATACTTTTCTACTATCCCAATTTTAATATTTAAAAAATTTAAAAGAGAAAGCGGAGTAAAAGTTAGGTGTTTTCATGGAAACATTACAATTGGAGAGTTTATTTGGGCTGTGAGTTAAGTTGAAGCATTTAAACGCCAGCGGTATTTTGGTTACGTTCTTAAAATTTAATATTGGTGAGGTTTCAGTTTAATGTTTTGAATTGAAAGGTAATTCTGCTTATGTTGTCTGTGTTTGGTTGGATCTATTCACAGTCGGCATATTGAGTATCAATTGGTAAATTTATTTTTAATATTAAATCTCTCCACTCTCTATTTGACATTTTTATCATAAAACCTACTAAGTCAAAGCTAATGCACGTTTTTTTTTCTAATGCACTTTTTTTTTTCTATTCTATTGTATAAATAAGTTTAGATAATAAAGGTTTTATTATATTATAATGAGAAATAACAAATATCTCAAAAGGTCTAATATAATATCCATAATAGAATACCACTCACTATTCTAACATCAAGATATTAATAAAGTGTCACTTAAATACTTCTCCTTCCTCTCAAATCCAAGATTAACTTAGTTGTAACTAATTATGATTTTATATAATAAATAATAATTAATAATTAAAAAGTAATATAATCAATAGAATTAATTACTTGACTTTACTATTGTATATTATTTATGAAAGGATGAGTAAAATCAGGGCGTTGATAAAATAAAGTTTATATACGAGACAAACAAATTTAGATATCCAATAATTAATCTAATTATTTCTCTGAATACCCGTTTATTATTCGGATCACAAATAACCCAATGTTATATTTTTATGCGTATACTTTTCTACTATCCCAATTTTATTATTTACAAAAATTTAAAAGAGAAAGTGGAGTACAAGTTAGGTGTTTTCATGGAAACATTACAATTGGAGAGTTTATTTGGGCTGTGAGTTAAGTTGAAGCTTTTAAACGCTAGCGGTATTTTTGTTACGTTCTTAAAATTTAATATTGGTGAGGTTTCAGTTTAATGTTTTGAATTGAAAGGTAATATTGCTTAGGTTGTCTGTGTTTGGTTGGATCTATTCACAGTCGGCATATTGAGTATCAATTGGTAAATTTATTTTTAATATTAAATCTCTCCACTCTCTATTTGACATTTTTATCATAAAACCTACTAAGTCAAAACTAATGCACATTTTTTTTCTAATGCACTTTTTTTTCTTTCTATTCTAATGTATAAAATAAGTTTAGATAATAAAGGTTTTATTATATTATAATGAGAAATAACAAAGATCTCAAAAGGTCTAATATGATATCCATAATAGAATACCACTCACTATTCTAACATCAAGATATTAATAAAGTGTCACTTAAATACTTCTCCTTCCTCTCAAATCAAAGATTAACTTAGTTGTAACTAATTATGATTTTTATATAATAAATAATAATTAATAATTTAAAAAGTAATATAATCAATAGAATTAATTACTTGACTTTACTATTGTATATTATTTATGAAGGATGAGTAAAATCAGGCCGTTGATAAAATAAAGTATATAATGAGACAAACAAATTTAGATATCCAATAATTAATCTAATTATTTCTCTGAATACCCGTTTATTATTCGGATCACAAATAAACCCAATGTTATATTTTTATGCGTATACTTTTCTACTATCCCAATTTTAATATTTACAAAAATTTTAAAGAGAAAGTGGAGTACAAGTTAGGTGTTTTCATGGAAACATTAAAATTGGAGAGTTTATTTGGGCTGTGAGTTAAAATGAAGCTTTTAAACGCTAGCGGTATTTTTGTTACGTTCTTAAAATTTAATATTGGTGAGGTTTCAGTTTAATGTTTTGAATTGAAAGGTAATATTGCTTAGGTTGTCTGTGTTTGGTTGGATCTATTCACAGTCGGCATATTGAGTATCAATTGGTAAATTTATTTTTAATATTAAATCTCTCCACTCTCTATTTGACATTTTTATCATAAAACCTACTAAGTCAAAACTAATGCACATTTTTTTTCTAATGCACTTTTTTTTTTTCTATTCTAATGTATAAAATAAGTTTAGATAATAAAGGTTTTATTATATTATAATGAGAAATAACAAAGATCTCAAAAGGTCTAATATGATATCCATAATAGAATACCACTCACTATTCTAACATCAAGATATTAATAAAGTACCACTTAAATACTTCTCCTTCCTCTCAAATCAAAGATTAACTTAGTTGTAACTAATTATGATTTTTATATAATAAATAATAATTAATAATTTAAAAAGTAATATAATCAATAGAATTAATTACTTGACTTTACTATTGTATATTATTTATGAAAGGATGAGTAAAATCAGGGCGTTGATAAAATAAAGTTTATATACGAGACAAACAAATTTAGATATCCAATAATTAATCTAATTATTTCTCTGAATACCCGTTTATTATTCGGATCACAAATAAACCTAATGTTATATTTTATGCGTATACTTTTCTACTATCCCAATTTTAATATTTACAAAAATTTAAAGAGAAAGCGGAGTAAAAGTTAGGTGTTTTCATGGAAACATTACAATTGGAGAGTTTATTTGGGCTGTGAGTTAAGTTGAAGCTTTTAAACGCTAGCGGTATTTTGGTTACGTTCTTAAAATTTAATATTGGTGAGGTTTCAGTTTAATGTTTTGAATTGAAAGGTAATTTGCTTAGGTTGTCTGTGTTTGGTTGGATCTATTCACAGTCGGCATATTGAGTATCAATTGGTAATTTATTTTTAATATTAAATCTCTCCACTCTCTATTTGACATTTTTATCATAAAACCTACTAAGTCAAAGCTAATGCACATTTTTTTTTCTAATGCACTTATTTTTTCTATTCTATTGTATAAAATAAGTTTAGATAATAAAGGTTTTATTATATTATAATGAGAAATAACAAATATCTCAAAAGGTCTAATATAATATCCATAATAGAATACCACTCACTATTCTAACATCAAGATATTAATAAAGTGTCACTTAAATACTTCTCCTTCCTCTCAAATCCAAGATTAACTTAGTTGTAACTAATTATGATTTTTATATAATAAATAATAATTAATAATTTAAAAGTAATATAATCAATAGAATTAATTACTTGACTTTACTATTGTATATTATTTATGAAAGGATGAGTAAAATCAGGGCGTTGATAAAATAAAGTTTATATACGAGACAAACAAATTTAGATATCCAATAATTAATCTAATTATTTCTCTGAATACCCGTTTATTATTCGGATCACAAATAAACCCAATGTTATATTTTTATGCGTATACTTTTCTACTATCCCAATTTTATTATTTACAAAAATTAAAAGAGAAAGTGGAGTACAAGTTAGGTGTTTTCATGGAAACATTACAATTGGAGAGTTTATTTGGGCTGTGAGTTAAGTTGAAGCTTTTAAACGCTAGCGGTATTTTTGTTACGTTCTTAAAATTTAATATTGGTGAGGTTTCAGTTTAATGTTTTGAATTGAAAGGTAATATTGCTTAGGTTGTCTGTGTTTGGTTGGATCTATTCACAGTCGGCATATTGAGTATCAATTGGTAAATTTATTTTAATATTAAATCTCTCCACTCTCTATTTGACATTTTTATCATAAAACCTACTAAGTCAAAACTAATGCACATTTTTTTTCTAATGCACTTTTTTTTTCTTTTATTCTAATGTATAAAATAAGTTTAGATAATAAAGGTTTTATTATATTATAATGAGAAATAACAAAGATCTCAAAAGGTCTAATATGATATCCATAATAGAATACCACTCACTATTCTAACATCAAGATATTAATAAAGTGTCACTTAAATACTTCTCCTTCCTCTCAAATCAAAGATTAACTTAGTTGTAACTAATTATGATTTTTATATAATAAATAATAATTAATAATTTAAAAAGTAATATAATCAATAGAATTAATTACTTGACTTTACTATTGTATATTATTTATGGAAGGATGAGTAAAATCAGGCCGTTGATAAAATAAAGTATATAAATGAGGCAAACAAATTTAGATATCCAATAATTAATCTAATTATTTCTCTGAATACCCGTTTATTATTCGGATCACAAATAAACCCAATGTTATATTTTTATGCGTATACTTTTCTACTATCCCAATTTTAATATTTACAAAAATTTTAAAGAGAAAGTGGAGTACAAGTTAGGTGTTTTCATGGAAACATTAAAATTGGAGAGTTATTTGGGCTGTGAGTTAAGTTGAAGCTTTTAAACGCTAGCGGTATTTTTGTTACGTTCTTAAAATTTAATATTGGTGAGGTTTCAGTTTAATGTTTTGAATTGAAAGGTAATATTGCTTAGGTTGTCTGTGTTTGGTTGGATCTATTCACAGTCGGCATATTGAGTATCAATTGGTAAATTTATTTTTAATATTAAATCTCTCCACTCTCTATTTGACATTTTTATCATAAAACCTACTAAGTCAAAACTAATGCACATTTTTTTTCTAATGCACTTTTTTTTCTTTCTATTCTAATGTATAAAATAAGTTTAGATAATAAAGGTTTTATTATATTATAATGAGAAATAACAAAGATCTCAAAAGGTCTAATATGATATCCATAATAGAATACCACTCACTATTCTAACATCAAGATATTAATAAAGTACCACTTAAATACTTCTCCTTCCTCTCAAATCAAAGATTAACTTAGTTGTAACTAATTATGATTTTTATATAATAAATAATAATTAATAATTTAAAAGTAATATAATCAATAGAATTAATTACTTGACTTTACTATTATATATTATTTATGAAAGGATGAGTAAAATCAGGCCGTTGATAAAATAAAGTTATATACGAGACAAACAAATTTAGATATCCAATAATTAATCTAATTATTTCTCTGAATACCCGTTTATTATTCGGATCAAAATAAACCTAATGTTATATTTTTATGCGTATACTTTTCTACTATCCCAATTTTAATATTTAAAAAAAATTAAAAGAGAAAGCGGAGTAAAAGTTAGGTGTTTTCATGGAAACATTACAATTGGAGAGTTTATTTGGGCTGTGAGTTAAGTTGAAGCTTTTAAACGCTAGCGGTATTTTGGTTACGTTCTTAAAATTTAATATTGGTGAGGTTTCAGTTTAATGTTTTGAATTGAAAGGTAATTTGCTTAGGTTGTCTGTGTTTGGTTGGATCTATTCACAGTCGGCATATTGAGTATCAATTGGTAAATTTATTTTTAATATTAAATCTCTCCACTCTCTATTTGACATTTTTATCATAAAACCTACTAAGTCAAAGCTAATGCACGTTTTTTTTTTCTAATGCATTTTTTTTTCTATTCTATTGTATAAAATAAGTTTAGATAATAAAGGTTTTATTATATTATAATGAGAAATAACAAATATCTCAAAAGGTCTAATATAATATCCATAATAGAATACCACTCACTATTCTAACATCAAGATATTAATAAAGTACCACTTAAATACTTCTCCTTCCTCTCAAATCAAAGATTAACTTAGTTGTAACTAATTATTATTTTTATATAATAAATAATAATTAATAATTTAAAAAGTAATATAATCAATAGAATTAATTACTTGACTTTACTATTGTATATTATTTATGGAAGGATGAGTAAAATCAGGCCGTTGATAAAATAAAGTATATAAATGAGGCAAACAAATTTAGATATCCAATAATTAATCTAATTATTTCTCTGAATACCCGTTTATTATTCGGATCACAAATAAACCCAATGTTATATTTTTATGCGTATACTTTTCTACTATCCCAATTTTAATATTTACAAAAATTTTAAAGAGAAAGTGGAGTACAAGTTAGGTGTTTTCATGGAAACATTAAAATTGGAGAGTTTATTTGGGCTGTGAGTTAAGTTGAAGCTTTTAAACGCTAGCGGTATTTTTGTTACGTTCTTAAAATTTAATATTGGTGAGGTTTCAGTTTAATGTTTTGAATTGAAAGGTAATATTGCTTAGGTTGTCTGTGTTTGGTTGGATCTATTCACAGTCGGCATATTGAGTATCAATTGGTAAATTTATTTTTAATATTAAATCTCTCCACTCTCTATTTGACATTTTTATCATAAAACCTACTAAGTCAAAACTAATGCACATTTTTTTTCTAATGCACTTTTTTTTTTCTATTCTAATGTATAAAATAAGTTTAGATAATAAAGGTTTTATTATATTATAATGAGAAATAACAAAGATCTCAAAAGGTCTAATATGATATCCATAATAGAATACCACTCACTATTCTAACATCAAGATATTAATAAAGTGTCACTTAAATACTTCTCCTTCCTCTCAAATCAAAGATTAACTTAGTTGTAACTAATATGATTTTTATATAATAAATAATAATTAATAATTTAAAAGTAATATAATCAATAGAATTAATTACTTGACTTTACTATTGTATATTATTTATGAAAGGATGAGTAAAATCAGGGCGTTGATAAATAAATTTATATACGAGACAAACAAATTTAGATATCCAATAATTAATCTAATTATTTCTCTGAATACCCGTTTATTATTCGGATCACAAATAAACCTAATGTTATATTTTTATGCGTATACTTTTCTACTATCCCAATTTTAATATTTACAAAAATTAAAAGAGAAAGTGGAGTACAAGTTAGGTGTTTTCATGGAAACATTAAAATTGGAGAGTTTATTTGGGCTGTGAGTTAAGTTGAAGCTTTTAAACGCTAGCGGTATTTTGGTTACGTTCTTAAAATTTAATATTGGTGAGGTTTCAGTTTAATGTTTTGAATTGAAAGGTAATATTGCTTAGGTTGTCTGTGTTTGGTTGGATCTATTCACAGTCGGCATATTGAGTATCAATTGGTAAATTTATTTTTAATATTAAATCTCTCCACTCTCTATTTGACATTTTTATCATAAAACCTACTAAGTCAAAGCTAATGCACATTTTTTTTTCTAATGCACTTATTTTTTTCTATTCTATTGTATAAAATAAGTTTAGATAATAAAGTTTTATTATATTATAATGAGAAATAACAAATATCTCAAAAGGTCTAATATAATATCCATAATAGAATACCACTCACTATTCTAACATCAAGATATTAATAAAGTACCACTTAAATACTTCTCCTTCCTCTCAAATCAAAGATTAACTTAGTTGTAACTAATTATTATTTTTATATAATAAATAATAATTAATAATTTAAAAAGTAATATAATCAATAGAATTAATTACTTGACTTTACTATTGTATATTATTTATGAAAGGATGAGTAAAATCAGGCCGTTGATAAAATAAAGTATATATATGAGACAAACAAATTTAGATATCCAATAATTAATCTAATTATTTCTCTGAATACCCGTTTATTGTTCGGATCACAAATAAACCTAATGTTATATTTTTATGCGTATACTTTTCTACTATCCCAATTTTAATATTTAAATTTTTTTTAAAGAGAAAGCGGAGTAAAAGTTAGGTGTTTTCATGGAAACATTACAATTGGAGAGTTTATTTGGGCTGTGAGTTAAGTTGAAGCTTTTAAACGCTAGCGGTATTTTGGTTACGTTCTTAAAATTAATATTGGTGAGGTTTCAGTTTAATGTTTTGAATTGAAAGGTAATTCTGCTTAGGTTGTCTGTGTTTGGTTGGATCTATTCACAGTCGGCATATTGAGTATCAATTGGTAAATTTATTTTTAATATTAAATCTCTCCACTCTCTATTTGACATTTTTATCATAAAACCTACTAAGTCAAAACTAATGCACATTTTTTTCTAATGAACATTTTTTTTTATTCTACTGTATAAAATAAGTTTAGATAATAATGGTTTTATTATATTATAATGAGAAATAAAAAACATCTCAAAAGGTCTAATATAATATCCATAATAGAATACCACTCACGATGAGTAAAATCAAGCCGTTGATAAAATAAAGTATATTTATGAGACAAACAAATTTAGATATCCAATAATTAATCTAATTATTTATCTGAATTCCCGTTTATTATTCGGATCACAAATAAACCTAATGTTATATTTTTATGCAATTTATATTTTTATGCGTATACTTTTCTACTATCCCAATTTTAGTATTTACAAAATTTAAAAGAGAAAGTGGAGTACAAGTTAGGTGTTTTCATGGAAACAATAAAATTGGAGAGTATATTTGGGTTGTGAGTTAAGTTGAAGCTTTTAAACGCTAGCGGTATTTTTGTTAGGTTCTTAAAATTTAATATTGGTGAGGTTTCAGTTTAATGTTTTGAATTGAAAGGTAATATTGCTTAGGTTGTCTGTGTTTGGTTGGATCTATTCACAGTCGGCATATTGAGTATCAATTGGTAAATTTATTTTTAATATTAAATCTCTCCACTCTCTATTTGACATTTTTATCATAAAACCTACTAAGTCAAAGCTAATGCACGTTTTTTTTTCTAATGCACTTTTTTTTTCTATTCTATTGTATAAAATAAGTTTAGATAATAAAGGTTTTATTATATTATAATGAGAAATAACAAAGATCTCAAAAGGTCTAATATAATATCCATAATAGAATACCACTCACTATTCTAACATCAAGATATTAATAAAGTACCACTTAAATACTTCTCCTTCCTCTCAAATCAAAGATTAACTTAGTTGTAACTAATTATTATTTTATATAATAAATAATAATTAATAATTTAAAAAGTAATATAATCAATAGAATTAATTACTTGACTTTACTATTGTATATTATTTATGAAAGGATGAGTAAAATCAGGCCGTTGATAAAATAAAGTATATATATGAGACAAACAAATTTAGATATCCAATAATTAATCTAATTATTTCTCTGAATACCCGTTTATTATTCGGATCACAAATAAACCTAATGTTATATTTTTATGCGTATACTTTTCTACTATCCCAATTTTAATATTTAAAAAATTTAAAGAGAAAGTGGAGTACAAGTTAGGTGTTTTCATGGAAACATTACAATTGGAGAGTTTATTTGGGCTGTGAGTTAAGTTGAAGCTTTTAAACGCTAGCGGTATTTTGGTTACGTTCTTAAAATTTAATATTGGTGAGGTTTCAGTTTAATGTTTTGAATTGAAAGGTAATATTGCTTAGGTTGTCTGTGTTGGTTGGATCTATTCACAGTCGGCATATTGAGTATCAATTGGTAAATTTATTTTTAATATTAAATCTCTCCACTCTCTATTTGACATTTTTATCATAAAACCTACTAAGTCAAAACTAATGCACATTTTTTTTCTAATGCACTTTTTTTTTCTATTCTATTGTATAAAATAAGTTTAGATATAAAGGTTTTATTATATTATAATGAGAAATAACAAATATCTCAAAAGGTCTAATATAATATCCATAATAGAATACCACTCACTATTCTAACATCAAGATATTAATAAAGTACCACTTAAATACTTCTCCTTCCTCTCAAATCAAAGATTAACTTAGTTGTAACTAATTATGATTTTTATATAATAAATAATAATTAATAATTTAAAAGTAATATAATCAATAGAATTAATTACTTGACTTTACTATTGTATATTATTTATGAAAGGATGAGTAAAATCAGGCCGTTGATAAAATAAAGTATATATATGAGACAAACAAATTTAGATATCCAATAATTAATCTAATTATTTCTCTGAATACCCGTTTATTGTTCGGATCACAAATAAACCTAATGTTATATTTTTATGCGTATACTTTTCTACTATCCCAATTTTAATATTTAAATTTTTTTTAAAGAGAAAGCTTAGTAAAGTTAGGTGTTTTCATGGAAACATTACAATTGGAGAGTTTATTTGGGCTGTGAGTTAAGTTGAAGCTTTTAAACGCTAGCGGTATTTTGGTTACGTTCTTAAAATTTAATATTGGCGAGGTTTCAGTTTAATGTTTTAAATTGAAAAGTAATTCTACTTAGGTTGTCTGTGTTTGGTTGGATCTATTCACAGTCGGCATATTGAGTATCAATTGGTAAATTTATTTTTAATATTAAATCTCTCCACTCTCTATTTGACATTTTTATCATAAAACCTACTAAGTCAAAACTAATGCACATTTTTTTCTAATGAACATTTTTTTTTATTCGACTGTATAAAATAAGTTTAGATAATAATGGTTTTATTATATTATAATGAGAAATAAAAAACATCTCAAAAGGTCTAATATAATATCCATAATAGAATACCACTCACGATGAGTAAAATCAAGCCGTTGATAAAATAAAGTATATTTATGAGACAAACAAATTTAGATATCCAATAATTAATCTAATTATTTATCTGAATTCCCGTTTATTATTCGGATCACAAATAAACCTAATGTTATATTTTTATGCAATTTTATATTTTTATGCGTATACTTTTCTACTATCCCAATTTTAGTATTTACAAAAATTTAAAAGAGAAAGTGGAGTACAAGTTAAGTGTTTTCATGGAAACAATAAAATTGGAGAGTATATTTGGGTTGTGAGTTAAGTTGAAGCTTTTAAACGCTAGCGGTATTTTTGTTAGGTTCTTAAAATTTAATATTGGTGAGGTTTCAGTTTATGTTTTGAATTGAAAGGTAATATTGCTTAGGTTGTCTGTGTTTGGTTGGATCTATTCACAGTCGGCATATTGAGTATCAATTGGTAAATTTATTTTTAATATTAAATCTCTCCACTCTCTATTTGACATTTTTATCATAAAACCTACTAAGTCAAAGCTAATGCACGTTTTTTTTTCTAATGCACTTATTTTTTTCTATTCTATTGTATAAAATAAGTTTAGATAATAAAGGTTTTATTATATTATAATGAGAAATAACAAATATCTCAAAAGGTCTAATATAATATCCATAATAGAATACCACTCACTATTCTAACATCAAGATATTAATAAAGTACCACTTAAATACTTCTCCTTCCTCTCAAATCAAAGATTAACTTAGTTGTAACTAATTATTATTTTTATATAATAAATAATAATTAATAATTTAAAAAGTAATATAATCAAAGATTAATTACTTGACTTTACTATTGTATATTATTTATGAAAGGATGAGTAAAATCAGACCGTTGATAAAATAAAGTATATATATGAGGCAAACAAATTTAGATATCCAATAATTAATCTAATTATTTCTCTGAATACCCGTTTATTATTCGGATCACAAATAAACCCAATGTTATATTTTTATGCGTATACTTTTCTACTATCCCAATTTTAATATTTACAAAAATTTTAAAGAGAAAGTGGAGTAAAAGTTAGGTGTTTTCATGGAAACATTAAAATTGGAGAGTTTATTTGGGCTGTGAGTTAAGTTGAAGCTTTTAAATGCTAGCGGTATTTTGGTTACGTTCTTAAAATTTAATATTGGTGAGGTTTCAGTTTAATGTTTTGAATTGAAAGGTAATATTGCTTAGGTTGTCTGTGTTTGGTTGGATCTATTCACAGTCGGCATATTGAGTATCAATTGGTAAATTTATTTTTAATATTAAATCTCTCCACTCTCTATTTGACATTTTTATCATAAAACCTACTAAGTCAAAACTAATGCACATTTTTTTTCTAATGCACTTTTTTTTCTTTCTATTCTAATGTATAAAATAAGTTCAGATAATAAAGGTTTTATTATATTATAATGAGAAATAACAAAGATCTCAAAAGGTCTAATATGATATCCATAATAGAATACCACTCACTATTCTAACATCAAGATATTAATAAAGTGTCACTTAAATACTTCTCCTTCCTCTCAAATCAAAGATTAACTTAGTTGTAACTAATTATGATTTTTATATAATAAATAATAATTAATAATTTAAAAAGTAATATAATCAATAGAATTAATTACTTGACTTTACTATTATATATTATTTATGAAAGGATGAGTAAAATCAGGGTGTTGATAAAATAAAGTTTATATACGAGACAAACAAATTTAGATATCCAATAATTAATCTAATTATTTCTCTGAATACCCGTTTATTATTCGGATCACAAATAAACCCAATGTTATATTTTTATGCGTATACTTTTCTACTATCCCAATTTTAATATTTACAAAAATTTAAAAGAGAAAGTGGAGTACAAGTTAGGTGTTTTCATGGAAACATTAAAATTGGAGAGTTTATTTGGGCTGTGAGTTAAGTTGAAGCTTTTAAACGCTAGCGGTATTTTGGTTACGTTCTTAAAATTTAATATTGGTGAGGTTTCAGTTTAATGTTTTGAATTGAAAGGTAATATTGCTTAGGTTGTCTGTGTTTGGTTGGATCTATTCACAGTCGGCATATTGAGTATCAATTGGTAAATTTATTTTTAATATTAAATCTCTCCACTCTCTATTTGACATTTTTATCATAAAACCTACTAAGTCAAAGCTAATGCACGTTTTTTTTTTCTAATTCACTTATTTTTTTCTATTCTATTGTTTAAAATAAGTTTAGATATAAATGTTTTATTATATTATAATGATAAATAAAAAATATCTCAAAAGGTCTAATATAATATCCATAATAGAATACCACTCACTATTCTAACATCAAGATATTAATAAAGTACCACTTAAATACTTCTCCTTCCTCTCAAATCAAAGATTAACTTAGTTGTAACTAATTATTATTTTTATATAATAAATAATAATTAATAATTTAAAAAGTAATATAATCAATAGAATTAATTACTTGACTTTACTATTGTATATTATTTATGAAAGGATGAGTAAAATCAGGCCGTTGATAAAATAAAGTATATATATGAGACAAACAAATTTAGATATCCAATAATTAATCTAATTATTTCTCTGAATACCCGTTTATTGTTCGGATCACAAATAAACCTAATGTTATATTTTTATGCGTATACTTTTCTACTATCCCAATTTTAATATTTAAAAAAATTTAAAAGAGAAAGCGGAGTAAAAGTTAGGTGTTTTCATGGAAACATTACAATTGGAGAGTTTATTTGGGCTGTGAGTTAAGTTGAAGCTTTTAAACGCTAGCGGTATTTTGGTTACGTTCTTAAAATTTAATATTGGTGAGGTTTCAGTTTAATGTTTTGAATTGAAAGGTAATTCTGCTTAGGTTGTCTGTGTTTGGTTGGATCTATTCACAGTCGGCATATTGAGTATCAATTGGTAAATTTATTTTTAATATTAAATCTCTCCACTCTCTATTTGACATTTTTATCATAAAACCTACTAAGTCAAAACTAATGCACATTTTTTTTTCTAATGCACTTTTTTTTTCTATTCTACTGTATAAAATAAGTTTAGATAATAATGGTTTTATTATATTATAATGAGAATATCCATAATAATACCACTCACTATTCTAACATCAAGATATTAATAAAGTGACACTTAAATACTTCTCCTTCCTCTCAAATCAAGATTAACTTAGTTGTAACTAATTATGATTTTTATATATAAATAATAATTAGTAATTAAAAAGTAATATAATCAATAGAATTAATTACTTGACTTTACTATTGTATATTATTTATGAAAGGATGAGTAAAATCAGGGCGTTGATAAAATAAAGTTTATATACGAGACAAACAATTTAGATATCCAATAATTAATCTAATTATTTCTCTGAATACCCGTTTATTATTCGGATCACAAATAAACCCAATGTTATATTTTATGCGTATACTTTTCTACTATCCCAATTTTATTATTTAAAAAAATTTAAAAGAGAAAGTGGAGTACAAGTTAGGTGTTTTCATGGAAACATTAAAATTGGAGAGTTTATTTGGGATGTGAGTTAAGTTGAAGCTTTTAAACGCTAGCGGTATTTTTGTTACGTTCTTAAAATTTAATATTGGTGAGGTTTCAGTTTAATGTTTTGAATTGAAAGGTAATATTGCTTAGGTTGTCTGTGTTTGGTTGGATCTATTCACAGTCGGCATATTGAGTATCAATTGGTAAATTTATTTTTAATATTAAATCTCTCCACTCTCTATTTGACATTTTTATCATAAAACCTACTAAGTCAAAACTAATGCACATTTTTTTTCTAATGCACTTTTTTTTTCTTTCTATTCTAATGTATAAAATAAGTTTAGATAATAAAGGTTTTATTATATTATAATGAGAAATAACAAAGATCTCAAAAGGTCTAATATGATATCCATAATAGAATACCACTCACTATTCTAACATCAAGATATTAATAAAGTGTCACTTAAATACTTCTCCTTCCTCTCAAATCAAAGATTAACTTAGTTGTAACTAATTATGATTTTTATATAATAAATAATAATTAATATTTAAAAAGTAATATAATCAATAGAATTAATTACTTGACTTTACTATTGTATATTATTTATGAAGGATGAGTAAAATCAGGGCGTTGATAAAATAAAGTTTATATACGAGACAAACAAATTTAGATATCCAATAATTAATCTAATTATTTCTCTGAATACCCGTTTATTATTCGGATCACAAATAAACCTAATGTTATATTTTTATGCGTATACTTTTCTACTATCCCAATTTTATTATTTACAAAAATTTAAAGAGAAAGTGGAGTACAAGTTAGGTGTTTTCATGGAAACATTAAATTGGAGAGTTTATTTGGGCTGTGAGTTAAGTTGAAGCTTTTAAACGCTAGCGGTATTTTTGTTACGTTCTTAAAATTTAATATTGGTGAGGTTTCAGTTTAATGTTTTGAATTGAAAGGTAATATTGCTTAGGTTGTCTGTGTTTGGTTGGATCTATTCACAGTCGGCATATTGAGTATCAATTGGTAAATTTATTTTTAATATTAAATCTCTCCACTCTCTATTTGACATTTTTATCATAAAACCTACTAAGTCAAAGCTAATGCACATTTTTTTTCTAATGCACTTTTTTTTTCTATTCTATTGTATAAAATAAGTTTAGATAATAAAGGTTTATTATATTATAATGAGAAATAACAAATATCTCAAAAGGTCTAATATAATATCCATAATAGAATACCACTCACTATTCTAACATCAAGATATTAATAAAGTACCACTTAAATACTTCTCCTTCCTCTCAAATCAAAGATTAACTTAGTTGTAACTAATTATTATTTTTATATAATAATAATAATTAATAATTTAAAAAGTAATAATCAATAGAATTAATTACTTGACTTTACTATTGTATATTATTTATGAAGGATGAGTAAAATCAGGCCGTTGATAAAATAAAGTATATATATGAGACAAACAAATTTAGATATCCAATAATTAATCTAATTATTTCTCTGAATACCCGTTTATTGTTCGGATCACAAATAAACCTAATGTTATATTTTTATGCGTATACTTTTCTACTATCCCAATTTTAATATTTAAAAAAATTTAAAAGAGAAAGCGGAGTAAAAGTTAGGTGTTTTCATGGAAACATTACAATTGGAGAGTTTATTTGGGCTGTGAGTTAAGTTGAAGCTTTTAAACGCTAGCGGTATTTTGGTTACGTTCTTAAAATTTAATATCGGTGAGGTTTCAGTTTAATGTTTTGAATTGAAAGGTAATTCTGCTTAGGTTGTCTGTGTTTGGTTGGATCTATTCACAGTCGACATATTGAGTATCAACTGGTGAATTTATTTTTAATATTAAATCTCTCCACTCTCTATTTTACATTTTTATCATAAAACCTACTAAGTCAAAACTAATGCACATTTTTTTCTAATGAACTTTTTTTTTCTATTCTACTGTATAAAATAAGTTTAGATAATAATGGTTTTATTATATTATAATGAGAAATATCCATAATATAATACCACTCACTATTCTAACATCAAGATATTAATAAAGTGACACTTAAATACTTCTCCTTCCTCTCAAATCAAAGATTAACTTAGTTGTAACTAATTATGATTTTTATATAATAAATAATAATTAGTAATTTAAAAAGTAATATAATCAATAGAATTAATTACTTGACTTTACTATTGTATATTATTTATGAAAGGATGAGTAAAATCAGGGCGTTGATAAAATAAAGTTTATATACGAGACAAACAAATTTAGATATCCAATAATTAATCTAATTATTTCTCTGAATACCCGTTTATTATTCGGATCACAAATAAACCCAATGTTATATTTTTATGCGTATACTTTTCTACTATCCCAATTTTATTATTTAAAAAAATTTAAAAGAGAAAGTGGAGTACAAGTTAGGTGTTTTCATGGAAACATTAAAATTGGAGAGTTTATTTGGGTGTGAGTTAAGTTGAAGCTTTTAAACGCTAGCGGTATTTTTGTTACGTTCTTAAAATTTAATATTGGTGAGGTTTCAGTTTAATGTTTTGAATTGAAAGGTAATATTGCTTAGGTTGTCTGTGTTTGGTTGGATCTATTCACAGTCGGCATATTGAGTATCAATTGGTAAATTTATTTTTAATATTAAATCTCTCCACTCTCTATTTGACATTTTTATCATAAAACCTACTAAGTCAAAACTAATGCACATTTTTTTTCTAATGCACTTTTTTTTTTCTATTCTAATGTATAAAATAAGTTTAGATAATAAAGGTTTTATTATATTATAATGAGAAATAACAAAGATCTCAAAAGGTCTAATATGATATCCATAATAGAATACCACTCACTATTCTAACATCAAGATATTAATAAAGTGTCACTTAAATACTTCTCCTTCCTCTCAAATCAAAGATTAACTTAGTTGTAACTAATTATGATTTTTATATAATAAATAATAATTAATAATTTAAAAAGTAATATAATCAATAGAATTAATTACTTGACTTTACTATTGTATATTATTTATGAAAGGATGAGTAAAATCAGGGCGTTGATAAAATAAAGTTTATATACGAGACAAACAAATTTAGATATCCAATAATTAATCTAATTATTTCTCTGAATACCCGTTTATTATTCGGATCACAAATAAACCTAATGTTATATTTTTATGCGTATACTTTTCTACTATCCCAATTTTAATATTTAAAAAATTTAAAAGAGAAAGTGGAGTAAAAGTTAGGTGTTTTCATGGAAACATTAAATTGGAGAGTTTATTTGGGCTGTGAGTTAAGTTGAAGCTTTTAAACGCTAGCGGTATTTTGGTTACGTTCTTAAAATTTAATATTGGTGAGGTTTCAGTTTAATGTTTTGAATTGAAAGGTAATATTGCTTAGGTTGTCTGTGTTTGGTTGGATCTATTCACAGTCGGCATATTGAGTATCAATTGGTAAATTTATTTTTAATATTAAATCTCTCCACTCTCTATTTGACATTTTTATCATAAAACCTACTAAGTCAAAGCTAATGCACGTTTTTTTTTCTAATGCACTTTTTTTTTTCTATTCTATTGTATAAAATAAGTTTAGATAATAAAGGTTTTATTATATTATAATGAGAAATAACAAATATCTCAAAAGGTCTAATATAATATCCATAATAGAATACCACTCACTATTCTAACATCAAGATATTAATAAAGTACCACTTAAATACTTCTCCTTCCTCTCAAATCAAAGATTAACTTAGTTGTAACTAATTATTATTTTTATATAATAAATAATAATTAATAATTTAAAAGTAATATAATCAATAGAATTAATTACTTGACTTTACTATTGTATATTATTTATGAAAGGATGAGTAAAATCAGGCCGTTGATAAAATAAAGTATATATATGAGACAAACAAATTTAGATATCCAATAATTAATCTAATTATTTCTCTGAATACCCGTTTATTGTTCGGATCACAAATAACCTAATGTTATATTTTTATGCGTATACTTTTCTACTATCCCAATTTTAATATTTAAAAAAATTTAAAAGAGAAAGCGGAGTAAAAGTTAGGTGTTTTCATGGAAACATTACAATTGGAGAGTTTATTTGGGCTGTGAGTTAAGTTGAAGCTTTTAAACGCTAGCGGTATTTTGGTTACGTTCTTAAAATTTAATATCGGTGAGGTTTCAGTTTAATGTTTTGAATTGAAAGGTAATTCTGCTTAGGTTGTCTGTGTTTGGTTGGATCTATTCACAGTCGACATATTGAGTATCAACTGGTGAATTTATTTTTAATATTAAATCTCTCCACTCTCTATTTTACATTTTTATCATAAAACCTACTAAGTCAAAACTAATGCACATTTTTTTCTAATGAACTTTTTTTTTTCTATTCTACTGTATAAAATAAGTTTAGATAATAATGGTTTTATTATATTATAATGAGAAATAAAAAACATCTCAAAAGGTCTAATATAATATCCATAATAGAATACCACTCACGATGAGTAAAATCAAGCCGTTGATAAAATAAAGTATATTTATGAGACAAACAAACTTAGATATCCAATAATTAATCTAATTATTTATCTGAATTCCCATTTATTATTCGGATCACAAATAAACCTAATGTTATATTTTTATGGAATTTTATATTTTTATGCGTATACTTTTCTACTATCCCATTTTAGTATTTACAAAAATTTAAAAGAGAAAGTGGAGTACAAGTTAGGTGTTTTCATGGAAACAATAAAATTGGAGAGTATATTTGGGTTGTGAGTTAAGTTGATGCTTTTAAACGCTAGCGGTATTTTTGTTAGGTTCTTAAAATTTAATATTGGTGAGGTTTCAGTTTAATGTTTTGAATTGAAAGGTAATATTGCTTAGGTTGTCTGTGTTTGGTTGGATCTATTCACAGTCGGCATATTGAGTATCAATTGGTAAATTTATTTTTAATATTAAATCTCTCCACTCTCTATTTGACATTTTTATCATAAAACCTACTAAGTCAAAGCTAATGCACGTTTTTTTTTCTAATGCACTTATTTTTTTCTATTCTATTGTATAAAATAAGTTTAGATAATAAAGGTTTTATTATATTATAATGAGAAATAACAAAGATCTCAAAAGGTCTAATATGATATCCATAATAGAATACCACTCACTATTCTAACATCAAGATATTAATAAAGTGTCACTTAAATACTTCTCCTTCCTCTCAAATCAAAGATTAACTTAGTTGTAACTAATTATGATTTTTATATAATAAATAATAATTAGTAATTTAAAAAGTAATATAATCAATAGAATTAATTACTTGACTTTACTATTGTATATTATTTATGAAAGGATGAGTAAAATCAGGGCGTTGATAAAATAAAGTTTATATACGAGACAAACAAATTTAGATATCCAATAATTAATCTAATTATTTCTCTGAATACCCGTTTATTATTCGGATCACAAATAAACCCAATGTTATATTTTTATGCGTATACTTTTCTACTATCCCAATTTTATTATTTACAAAAATTTAAAAGAGAAAGTGGAGTACAAGTTAGGTGTTTTCATGGAAACATTAAAATTGGAGAGTTTATTTGGGCTGTGAGTTAAGTTGAAGCTTTTAAACGCTAGCGGTATTTTTGTTACGTTCTTAAAATTTAATATTGGTGAGGTTTCAGTTTAATGTTTTGAATTGAAAGGTAATATTGCTTAGGTTGTCTGTGTTTGGTTGGATCTATTCACAGTCGGCATATTGAGTATCAATTGGTAAATTTATTTTTAATATTAAATCTCTCCACTCTCTATTTGACATTTTTATCATAAAACCTACTAAGTCAAAACTAATGCACATTTTTTTTCTAATGCACTTTTTTTTCTTTCTATTCTAATGTATAAAATAAGTTCAGATACTAAAGGTTTTATTATATTATAATGAGAAATAACAAAGATCTCAAAAGGTCTAATATGATATCCATAATAGAATACCACTCACTATTCTAACATCAAGATATTAATAAAGTGTCACTTAAATACTTCTCCTTCCTCTCAAATCAAAGATTAACTTAGTTGTAACTAATTATGATTTTTATATATAATAATAATTAATAATTTAAAAAGTAATATAATCAATAGAATTAATTACTTGACTTTACTATTGTATATTATTTATGAAAGGATGAGTAAAATCAGGGCGTTGATAAAATAAAGTTTATATACGAGACAAACAAATTTAGATATCCAATAATTAATCTAATTATTTCTCTGAATACCCGTTTATTATTCGGATCACAAATAAACCTAATGTTATATTTTTATGCGTATACTTTTCTACTATCCCAATTTTAATATTTAAAAAATTTAAAAGAGAAAGCGGAGTAAAAGTTAGGTGTTTTCATGGAAACATTACAATTGGAGAGTTTATTTGGGCTGTGAGTTAAGTTGAAGCTTTTAAACGCTAGCGGTATTTTGGTTACGTTCTTAAAATTTAATATTGGTGAGGTTTCAGTTTAATGTTTTGAATTGAAAGGTAATATTGCTTAGGTTGTCTGTGTTTGGTTGGATCTATTCACAGTCGGCATATTGAGTATCAATTGGTAAATTTATTTTTAATATTAAATCTCTCCACTCTCTATTTGACATTTTTATCATAAAACCTACTAAGTCAAAGCTAATGCACGTTTTTTTTTCTAATGCACTTATTTTTTTCTATTCTATGGTATAAAATAAGTTTAGATAATAAAGGTTTTATTATATTATAATGAGAAATAACAAATATCTCAAAAGGTCTAATATAATATCCATAATAGAATACCACTCACTATTCTAACATCAAGATATTATTTAAAGTACCACTTAAATACTTCTCCTTCCTCTCAAATCAAAGATTAACTTAGTTGTAACTAATTATTATTTTTATATAATAAATAATAATTAATAATTTAAAAAGTAATATAATCAATAGAATTAATTACTTGACTTTACTATTGTATATTATTTATGAAAGGATGAGTAAAATCAGGCCGTTGATAAAATAAAGTATATATATGAGACAAACAAATTTAGATATCCAATAATTAATCTAATTATTTCTCTGAATACCCGTTTATTGTTCGGATCACAAATAAACCTAATGTTATATTTTTATGCGTATACTTTTCTACTATCCCAATTTTAATATTTAAAAAAATTTAAAAGAGAAAGCGGAGTAAAAGTTAGGTGTTTTCATGGAAACATTACAATTGGAGAGTTTATTTGGGCTGTGAGTTAAGTTGAAGCTTTTAAACGCTAGCGGTATTTTGGTTACGTTCTTAAAATTTAATATCGGTGAGGTTTCAGTTTAATGTTTTGAATTGAAAGGTAATTCTGCTTAGGTTGTCTGTGTTTGGTTGGATCTATTCACAGTCGACATATTGAGTATCAACTGGTGAATTTATTTTTAATATTAAATCTCTCCACTCTCTATTTTACATTTTTATCATAAAACCTACTAAGTCAAAACTAATGCACATTTTTTTCTAATGAACTTTTTTTTTTCTATTCTACTGTATAAAATAAGTTTAGATAATAATGGTTTTATTATATTATAATGAGAAATAAAAAACATCTCAAAAGGTCTAATATAATATCCATAATAGAATACCACTCACGATGAGTAAAATCAAGCCATTGATAAAAGAAAGTATATTTATGAGACAAACAAACTTAGATATCCAATAATTAATCTAATTATTTATCTGAATTCCCATTTATTATTCGGATCACAAATAAACCTAATGTTATATTTTTATGGAATTTTATATTTTTATGCGTATACTTTTCTACTATCCCAATTTTAGTATTTACAAAAATTTAAAAGAGAAAGTGGAGTACAAGTTAGGTGTTTTCATGGAAACAATAAAATTGGAGAGTATATTTGGGTTGTGAGTTAAGTTGATGCTTTTAAACGCTAGCGGTATTTTTGTTAGGTTCTTAAAATTTAATATTGGTGAGGTTTCAGTTTAATGTTTTGAATTGAAAGGTAATATTGCTTAGGTTGTCTGTGTTTGGTTGGATCTATTCACAGTCGGCATATTGAGTATCAATTGGTAAATTTATTTTTAATATTAAATCTCTCCACTCTCTATTTGACATTTTTATCATAAAACCTACTAAGTCAAAGCTAATGCACGTTTTTTTTTCTAATGCACTTATTTTTTTCTATTCTATTGTATAAAATAAGTTTAGATAATAAAGGTTTTATTATATTATAATGAGAAATAACAAAGATCTCAAAAGGTCTAATATGATATCCATAATAGAATACCACTCACTATTCTAACATCAAGATATTAATAAAGTGTCACTTAAATACTTCTCCTTCCTCTCAAATCAAAGATTAACTTAGTTGTAACTAATTATGATTTTTATATAATAAATAATAATTAGTAATTTGAAAAGTAATATAATCAATAGAATTAATTACTTGACTTTACTATTGTATATTATTTATGAAAGGATGAGTAAAATCAGGGCGTTGATAAAATAAAGTTTATATACGAGACAAACAAATTTAGATATCCAATAATTAATCTAATTATTTCTCTGAATACCCGTTTATTATTCGGATCACAAATAAACCCAATGTTATATTTTTATGCGTATACTTTTCTACTATCCCAATTTTATTATTTACAAAAATTTAAAAGAGAAAGTGGAGTACAAGTTAGGTGTTTTCATGGAAACATTAAAATTGGAGAGTTTATTTGGGCTGTGAGTTAAGTTGAAGCTTTTAAACGCTAGCGGTATTTTTGTTACGTTCTTAAAATTTAATATTGGTGAGGTTTCAGTTTAATGTTTTGAATTGAAAGGTAATATTGCTTAGGTTGTCTGTGTTTGGTTGGATCTATTCACAGTCGGCATATTGAGTATCAATTGGTAAATTTATTTTTAATATTAAATCTCTCCACTCTCTATTTGACATTTTTATCATAAAACCTACTAAGTCAAAACTAATGCACATTTTTTTTCTAATGCACTTTTTTTCTTTCTATTCTAATGTATAAAATAAGTTCAGATACTAAAGGTTTTATTATATTATAATGAGAAATAACAAAGATCTCAAAAGGTCTAATATGATATCCATAATAGAATACCACTCACTATTCTAACATCAAGATATTAATAAAGTGTCACTTAAATACTTCTCCTTCCTCTCAAATCAAAGATTAACTTAGTTGTAACTAATTATGATTTTTATATAATAAATAATAATTAATAATTTAAAAAGTAATATAATCAATAGAATTAATTACTTGACTTTACTATTGTATATTATTTATGAAAGGATGAGTAAAATCAGGCCGTTGATAAAATAAAGTATATATATGAGACAAACAAATTTAGATATCCAATAATTAATCTAATTATTTCTCTGAATACCCGTTTATTGTTCGGATCACAAATAAACCTAATGTTATATTTTTATGCGTATACTTTTCTACTATCCCAATTTTAATATTTAAAAAAATTTAAAAGAGAAAGCGGAGTAAAAGTTAGGTGTTTTCATGGAAACATTACAATTTGAGAGTTTATTTGGGCTGTGAGTTAAGTTGAAGCTTTTAAACGCCAGCGGTATTTTGGTTACGTTCTTAAAATTTAATATCGGTGAGGTTTCAGTTTAATGTTTTGAATTGAAAGGTAATTCTGCTTAGGTTGTCTGTGTTTGGTTGGATCTATTCACAGTCGACATATTGAGTATCAACTGGTGAATTTATTTTTAATATTAAATCTCTCCACTCTCTATTTTACATTTTTATCATAAAACCTACTAAGTCAAAACTAATGCACATTTTTTTCTAATGAACTTTTTTTTTCTATTCTACTGTATAAAATAAGTTTAGATAATAATGGTTTTATTATATTATAATGAGAAATAAAAAACATCTCAAAAGGTCTAATATAATATCCATAATAGAATACCACTCACGATGAGTAAAATCAAGCCATTGATAAAGAAAGTATATTTATGAGACAAACAAACTTAGATATCCAATAATTAATCTAATTATTTATCTGAATTCCCATTTATTATTCGGATCACAAATAAACCTAATGTTATATTTTTATGGAATTTTATATTTTTATGCGTATACTTTTCTACTATCCCAATTTTAGTATTTACAAAAATTTAAAAGAGAAAGTGGAGTACAAGTTAGGTGTTTTCATGGAAACAATAAAATTGGAGAGTATATTTGGGTTGTGAGTTAAGTTGATGCTTTTAAACGCTAGCGGTATTTTTGTTAGGTTCTTAAAATTTAATATTGGTGAGGTTTCAGTTTAATGTTTTGAATTGAAAGGTAATATTGCTTAGGTTGTCTGTGTTTGGTTGGATCTATTCACAGTCGGCATATTGAGTATCAATTGGTAAATTTATTTTTAATATTAAATCTCTCCACTCTCTATTTGACATTTTTATCATAAAACCTACTAAGTCAAAGCTAATGCACGTTTTTTTTTTCTAATGCACTTATTTTTTTCTATTCTATTGTATAAAATAAGTTTAGATAATAAAGGTTTTATTATATTATAATGAGAAATAACAAAGATCTCAAAAGGTCTAATATGATATCCATAATAGAATACCACTCACTATTCTAACATCAAGATATTAATAAAGTGTCACTTAAATACTTCTCCTTCCTCTCAAATCAAAGATTAACTTAGTTGTAACTAATTATGATTTTTATATAATAAATAATAATTAGTAATTTAAAAAGTAATATAATCAATAGAATTAATTACTTGACTTTACTATTGTATATTATTTATGAAAGGATGAGTAAAATCAGGGCGTTGATAAAATAAAGTTTATATACGAGACAAACAAATTTAGATATCCAATAATTAATCTAATTATTTCTCTGAATACCCGTTTATTATTCGGATCACAAATAAACCCAATGTTATATTTTTATGCGTATACTTTTCTACTATCCCAATTTTATTATTTACAAAAATTTAAAAGAGAAAGTGGAGTACAAGTTAGGTGTTTTCATGGAAACATTAAATTGGAGAGTTTATTTGGGCTGTGAGTTAAGTTGAAGCTTTTAAACGCTAGCGGTATTTTTGTTACGTTCTTAAAATTTAATATTGGTGAGGTTTCAGTTTAATGTTTTGAATTGAAAGGTAATATTGCTTAGGTTGTCTGTGTTTGGTTGGATCTATTCACAGTCGGCATATTGAGTATCAATTGGTAAATTTATTTTTAATATTAAATCTCTCCACTCTCTATTTGACATTTTTATCATAAAACCTACTAAGTCAAAACTAATGCACATTTTTTTCTAATGCACTTTTTTTCTTTCTATTCTAATGTATAAAATAAGTTCAGATACTAAAAGTTTTATTATATTATAATGAGAAATAACAAAGATCTCAAAAGGTCTAATATGATATCCATAATAGAATACCACTCAGTATTCTAACATCAAGATATTAATAAAGTGTCACTTAAATACTTCTCCTTCCTCTCAAATCAAAGATTAACTTAGTTGTAACTAATTATGATTTTTATATAATAAATAATAATTAATAATTTAAAAAGTAATATAATCAATAGAATTAATTACTTGACTTTACTATTGTATATTATTTATGAAAGGATGAGTAAAATCAGGCCGTTGATAAAATAAAGTTTATATATGAGACAAACAAATTTAGATATCCAATAATTAATCTAATTATTTCTCTGAATACCCGTTTATTGTTCGGATCACAAATAAACCTAATGTTATATTTTTATGCGTATACTTTTCTACTATCCCAATTTTAATATTTAAAAAAATTTAAAAGAGAAAGCGGAGTAAAAGTTAGGTGTTTTCCTGGAAACATTACAATTTGAGAGTTTATTTGGGCTGTGAGTTAAGTTGAAGCTTTTAAACGCCAACGGTATTTTGGTTACGTTCTTAAAATTTAATATCGGTGAGGTTTCAGTTTAATGTTTTGAATTGAAAGGTAATTCTGCTTAGGTTGTCTGTGTTTGGTTGGATCTATTCACAGTCGACATATTGAGTATCAACTGGTGAATTTATTTTTAATATTAAATCTCTCCACTCTCTATTTTACATTTTTATCATAAAACCTACTAAGTCAAAACTAATGCACATTTTTTTCTAATGAACTTTTTTTTTTCTATTCTACTGTATAAAATAAGTTTAGATAATAATGGTTTTATTATATTATAATGAGAAATAAAAAACATCTCAAAAGGTCTAATATAATATCCATAATAGAATACCACTCACGATGAGTAAAATCAAGCCATTGATAAAAGAAAGTATATTTATGAGACAAACAAACTTAGATATCCAATAATTAATCTAATTATTTATCTGAATTCCCATTTATTATTCGGATCACAAATAAACCTAATGTTATATTTTTATGGAATTTTATATTTTTATGCGTATACTTTTCTACTATCCCAATTTTAGTATTTACAAAAATTTAAAAGAGAAAGTGGAGTACAAGTTAGGTGTTTTCATGGAAACAATAAAATTGGAGAGTATATTTGGGTTGTGAGTTAAGTTGATGCTTTTAAACGCTAGCGGTATTTTTGTTAGGTTCTTAAAATTTAATATTGGTGAGGTTTCAGTTTAATGTTTTGAATTGAAAGGTAATATTGCTTAGGTTGTCTGTGTTTGGTTGGATCTATTCACAGTCGGCATATTGAGTATCAATTGGTAAATTTATTTTTAATATTAAATCTCTCCACTCTCTATTTGACATTTTTATCATAAAACCTACTAAGTCAAAGCTAATGCACGTTTTTTTTTCTAATGCACTTATTTTTTTCTATTCTATTGTATAAAATAAGTTTAGATAATAAAGGTTTTATTATATTATAATGAGAAATAACAAAGATCTCAAAAGGTCTAATATGATATCCATAATAGAATACCACTCACTATTCTAACATCAAGATATTAATAAAGTGTCACTTAAATACTTCTCCTTCCTCTCAAATCAAAGATTAACTTAGTTGTAACTAATTATGATTTTTATATAATAAATAATAATTAGTAATTTAAAAAGTAATATAATCAATAGAATTAATTACTTGACTTTACTATTGTATATTATTTATGAAAGGATGAGTAAAATCAGGGCGTTGATAAAATAAAGTTTATATACGAGACAAACAAATTTAGATATCCAATAATTAATCTAATTATTTCTCTGAATACCCGTTTATTATTCGGATCACAAATAAACCCAATGTTATATTTTTATGCGTATACTTTTCTACTATCCCAATTTTATTATTTACAAAAATTTAAAAGAGAAAGTGGAGTACAAGTTAGGTGTTTTCATGGAAACATTAAAATTGGAGAGTTTATTTGGGCTGTGAGTTAAGTTGAAGCTTTTAAACGCTAGCGGTATTTTTGTTACGTTCTTAAAATTTAATATTGGTGAGGTTTCAGTTTAATGTTTTGAATTGAAAGGTAATATTGCTTAGGTTGTCTGTGTTTGGTTGGATCTATTCACAGTCGGCATATTGAGTATCAATTGGTAAATTTATTTTTAATATTAAATCTCTCCACTCTCTATTTGACATTTTTATCATAAAACCTACTAAGTCAAAACTAATGCACATTTTTTTTCTAATGCACTTTTTTTTCTTTCTATTCTAATGTATAAAATAAGTTCAGATACTAAAGGTTTTATTATATTATAATGAGAAATAACAAAGATCTCAAAAGGTCTAATATGATATCCATAATAGAATACCACTCAGTATTCTAACATCAAGATATTAATAAAGTGTCACTTAAATACTTCTCCTTCCTCTCAAATTAAAGATTAACTTAGTTGTAACTAATTATGATTTTTATATAATAAATAATAATTAATAATTTAAAAAGTAATATAATCAATAGAATTAATTACTTGACTTTACTATTGTATATTATTTATGAAAGGATGAGTAAAATCAGGCCGTTGATAAAATAAAGTTTATATATGAGACAAACAAATTTAGATATCCAATAATTAATCTAATTATTTCTCTGAATACCCGTTTATTGTTCGGATCACAAATAAACCTAATGTTATATTTTTATGCGTATACTTTTCTACTATCCCAATTTTAATATTTAAAAAAATTTAAAAGAGAAAGCGGAGTAAAAGTTAGGTGTTTTCCTGGAAACATTACAATTTGAGAGTTTATTTGGGCTGTGAGTTAAGTTGAAGCTTTTAAACGCCAGCGGTATTTTGGTTACGTTCTTAAAATTTAATATCGGTGAGGTTTCAGTTTAATGTTTTGAATTGAAAGGTAATTCTGCTTAGGTTGTCTGTGTTTGGTTGGATCTATTCACAGTCGACATATTGAGTATCAACTGGTGAATTTATTTTTAATATTAAATCTCTCCACTCTCTATTTTACATTTTTATCATAAAACCTACTAAGTCAAAATTAATGCACATTTTTTTCTAATGAACTTTTTTTTTTCTATTCTACTGTATAAAATAAGTTTAGATAATAATGGTTTTATTATATTATAATGAGAAATAAAAAACATCTCAAAAGGTCTAATATAATATCCATAATAGAATACCACTCACTATTCTAACATCAAGATATTATTTAAAGTACCACTTAAATACTTCTCCTTCCTCTCAAATCAAAGATTAACTTAGTTGTAACTAATTATGATTTTTATATAATAAATAATAATTAATAATTTAAAAAGTAATATAATCAATAGAATTAATTACTTGACTTTACTATTGTATATTATTTATGAAAGGATGAGTAAAATCAGGCCGTTGATAAAATAAAGTTTATATATGAGACAAACAAATTTAGATATCCAATAATTAATCTAATTATTTCTCTGAATACCCGTTTATTGTTCGGATCACAAATAAACCTAATGTTATATTTTTATGCGTATACTTTTCTACTATACCAATTTTAATATTTAAAAAAATTTAAAAGAGAAAGCGGAGTAAAAGTTAGGTGTTTTCATGGAAACATTACAATTTGAGAGTTTATTTGGGTTGTGAGTTAAGTTGAAGCTTTTAAACGCTAGCGGTATTTTGGTTACGTTCTTAAAATTTAATATCGGTGAGGTTTCAGTTTAATGTTTTGAATTGAAAGGTAATTCTGCTTAGGTTGTTAGTGTTTGGTTGGATCTATTCACAGTCGACATATTGAGTATCAACTGGTGAATTTATTTTTAATATTAAATCTCTCCACTCTCTATTTTACATTTTTATCATAAAACCTACTAAGTCAAAACTAATGCACATTTTTTTCTAATGAACTTTTTTTTTCTATTCTACTGTATAAAATAAGTTTAGATAATAATGGTTTTATTATATTATAATGAGAAATAAAAAACATCTCAAAAGGTCTAATATAATATCCATAATAGAATACCACTCACGATGAGTAAAATCAAGCCGTTGATAAAATAAAGTATATTTATGAGACAAACAAACTTAGATATCCAATAATTAATATAATTATTTATCTGAATTCCCATTTATTATTCGGATCACAAATAAACCAAATGTTATATTTTTATGGAATTTTATATTTTTATGCGTATACTTTTCTACTATCCCAATTTTAGTATATACAAAAATTTAAAAGAGAAAGTGGAGTACAAGTTAGGTGTTTTAATGGAAACAATAAAATTGGAGAGTTTATTTGGGTTGTGAGTTAAGTTGATGCTTTTAAACGCTAGCGGTATTTTTGTTACGTTCTTAAAATTTAATATTGGTGAGGTTTCAGTTTAATGTTTTGAATTGAAAGGTAATATTGCTTAGGTTGTCTGTGTTTGGTTGGATCTATTCACAGTCGGCATATTGAGTATCAATTGGTAAATTTATTTTTAATATTAAATCTCTCCACTCTCTATTTGACATTTTTATCATAAAACCTACTAAGTCAAAGCTAATGAACGTTTTTTTTCTAATGCACTTATTTTTTTCTATTCTATTGTATAAAATAAGTTTAGATAATAAAGGTTTTATTATATTATAATGAGAAATAACAAAGATCTCAAAAGGTCTAATATGATATCCATAATAGAATACCACTCACTATTCTAACATCAAGATATTAATAAAGTGTCACTTAAATACTTCTCCTTCCTCTCAAATCAAAGATTAACTTAGTTGTAACTAATTATGATTTTTATATAATAAATAATAATTAGTAATTTAAAAAGTAATATAATCAATAGAATTAATTACTTGACTTTACTATTGTATATTATTTATGAAAGGATGAGTAAAATCAGGGCGTTGATAAAATAAAGTTTATATACGAGACAAACAAATTTAGATATCCAATAATTAATCTAATTATTTCTCTGAATACCCGTTTATTATTCGGATCACAAATAAACCCAATGTTATATTTTTATGCGTATACTTTTCTACTATCCCAATTTTATTATTTACAAAAATTTAAAAGAGAAAGTGGAGTACAAGTTAGGTGTTTTCATGGAAACATTACAATTAGAGAGTTTATTTGGGCTGTGACTTAAGTTGAAGCTTTTAAACGCTAGCGGTATTTTTGTTACGTTCTTAAAATTTAATATTGGTGAGGTTTCAGTTTAATGTTTTGAATTGAAAGGTAATATTGCTTAGGTTGTCTGTGTTTGGTTAGATCTATTCACAGTCGGCATATTGAGTATCAATTGGTAAATTTATTTTTAATATTAAATCTCTCCACTCTCTATTTGACATTTTTATCATAAAACCTACTAAGTTAAAACTAATGCACATTTTTTTTCTATTGCACTTTTTTTGCTTTCTATTCTAATGTATAAAATAAGTTTAGATAATAAAGGTTTTATTATATTATAATGAGAAATAACAAATATCTCAAAAGGTCTAATATGATATCCATAATAGAATACCACTCACTATTCTAACATCAAGATATTAATAAAGTGTCACTTAAATACTTCTCCTTCCTCTCAAATCAAAGATTAACTTAGTTGTAACTAATTATGATTTTTATATAATAAATAATAATTAATAATTTAAAAAGTAATATAATCAATAGAATTAATTACTTGACTTTACTATTGTATATTATTTATGAAAGGATGACTAAAATCAGGGCGTTGATAAAATAAAGTTTATATACGAGACAAACAAATTTAGATATCCAATAATTAATCTAATTATTTCTCTGAATACCCGTTTATTATTCGGATCACAAATAAACCTAATGTTATATTTTTATGCGTATACTTTTCTACTATCCCAATTTTAATATTTAAAAAAATTTAAAAGAGAAAGCGGAGTAAAAGTTAGGTGTTTTCATGGAAACATTACAATTGGAGAGTTTATTTGGGCTATGAGTTAAGTTGAAGCTTTTAAACGCCAGCGGTATTTTGGTTACGTTCTTAAAATTTAATATTGGTGAGGTTTCAGTTTAATGTTTTGAATTGAAAGGTAATTCTGCTTAGGTTGTCTGTGTTTGGTTGGATCTATTCACAGTCGGCATATTGGGTGGATATCCATTACCTGAAAGGTAACCTGGAAATCACTTGGTCCGATTTTGATAGGGAGATCAACTTCCCCAATCACGGTCTTGCGCGACCCATCGAATGCCTTCACAACGACCCCACTCTGCCTCATAGGAGGACCTTGATATGACAATCTGGAGAGTGTGGATATTGGCAATACATTTAGGGATGATCCAGTGTCCACCAGCACGTTGGACATAGCATCAGATTTGCAGTTCAGAGATATGTGTAAAGCCATGTTGTGGTCTCTTCCCTCCTCAGGGAGATCAGCGTCACTAAAACTCAAAGTGTTGCAAGCAGTGATGTTTGCAACTATACTGTCAAATTATTCAATGGTGACGTCGTGATCAACATACGCCAAATCCAAGACTTTCTGCAGAGCCTCCCTATGGGGTTCTGAATGCAACAACAAGGATAGTATGGAGATTTTGGATGGCGTTTGTAGAAGCTGGTCTACAACGTTATACTCGCTCTTCTTGATGAGCCTCAGCATCTCATCAGATTCTTCATTCGCAATGCCACTCGGGCCATATGAAGAAGTAGGAGTTTTTTGTACAGAGGAGGGTCTAGCAACATCAAGTGCCGGATTCTGAATATTAACAGCGGTCCCAACCGGACGCTCAGCGGATTCAGAAGCAACAGGGGCCTTAGCAGGTGCAGAGAAAACACGACCACTCCGGGTCAGCCCGCTTACGTCAGCGATATTGGTTACAGCAGTTGAAGGCAAAGGCACTTCTACCCCATCTTGCACAGCAACTGGGTTATATCTGAACGGCACAGCTCGGTCAGACGAATAAGGCACGGGGCCTGCAGGTTTGATCACTAAGGAGGGAGAAGCCTTCGGCTTGCTGCTATCATAGCGAATAATAACAGGCTCAGGTAATTTGAACACTGGAGATATAACATTCACTTCAGGTTCGTCCTCGTCAACATTGCGATTCTGCAGAATCTCAATGGTTCCCTCATCTAATAACTCTTGGAGTTCTCTGCGCACATGATTGCAACCCAAGCGGTTAACTGAGTAAATGCGGCACTTGTCGTGGTCGTGCTCCATGTGGCTGTACTGACACAGCAACCGATGTAATTCGACCAACGACTGTCTAATATGGCTGACGTATTTGACCTTGTATTTCCCAGGGCATCCCTGGACCATATTAACAGATTTCCCATGCGCGGGCAATGGGTTCTTGGTAATGTTTGGGCTTGAGTCTTCGAAACTCAGAATACCGCATCTCACAAGGTCCTGAACCTTGGTCTTCAGCTGAAAACAGTTCTCTATATCGTGGCCTGGAGCGCTAGAATGATAGACACAATGCAGATCAGGCTTATACCACCACTGAGGGTTGACCGGTACAGCTGGAGGATCCCTTGGACTAACCAATTTCCTTTCCAACAAGGAAGGATAAAGCTCTGCATATGACATAGGAATTGGATCGAAACTGATCTTTTTCCTATCGTAGTTCATGTTAGCTTGATTGGTTGTGCTACCCCGAGGTTGGTAAGCCTATTGCTGTGGACGAGATTGTTGTTGACGATACTGTTGAGAAGATTGTTGTTGATGTTGCGGTTGCTGATACTGAGGCGGCTGATATTGTTGCTGGTAAGGCTGTTGTTGCGGAGCGCTGTCTCTGAAAACAGGTGCTATGTGAGCCACCTGATGCTGATTGTTGTTATGCCGTGCAGGCTTCCTCTGAACAGAGGGTCTTCTAGGCTTGGTATGGGATTGCACAGCATGTGCCTCCCCATCCTTCTTCTTGAACGCCCCATACCGTTTAGAAGAAGAGCTCTCATCCTTGGCTAACCGTCCTTCACGGACACCTTCCTCAAGTCGCATCCCCATGTTCACCATCTCGGTGAAATCAGAGGGAGCACTTGCTACCATCCGCTCGTAATAAAATGAGCTAAGAGTCTTTAGGAAGATCTTAGTCATCTCTTTCTCCTCTAGCGGAGGAGTAATCTGAGCAGCAAGCTCTCGCCACCTCTGGGCGTACTCCTTGAAGGTTTCTTTGTCTTTCTGCGACATGGACCTGAGTTGATCTCGGTCAGGCGCCATATCGACGTTATATTTGTACTGTTTGACGAAGGCTTCGCCAAGGTCGTTGAAGGATCTGATATTAGCACTATCCAAGCTCATATACCATCTGAGCGCAGCACCCGATAAACTGTCTTGGAAATAATGAATCAACAGCTGATCATTATCAGTTTGGGTAGACATCTTCCTGGCGTACATGACCAGGTGAGCAAGTGGACAGGTGTTCCCCTTGTATTTTTCAAAGTCAGGCACTTTGAATTTGATCGGTATTTTCACGCCAAGAACAAGGCATAATTCGGCAGCAGACTTGCCGAAAAGATCTTTACCTCTGAGGGTCTTCAATTCCTTCCTCAGCTCAAGGAATTGGTCATTCATGGCGTCCATCTTCTCATTGACGTCCGGGCCCTCAGACGGCTCAGAATGATAGATGGTGTCGTCTACCCTCGGCATGGTATGCACGACAGGAGGAGCAACAACAGGGACCGGGCTAGATGCCGGCATGTGAGCAAAGGTTGGAGCAGGGATATCAGGCATGAAACCTGGAGGCATACCCCAAGGAAATCCGGCTGGCATTGCGTGAGATGCAAAATGAGCACTGGCGGCCGGCACAGACGGAGCCACAATCTCAGAAATAACTGTCCTCTGGACAGGAGTTGCAGGCGGTTGAGCAGGTTGATTCTGGGCAGCAAGAAGTTGCTCCATTAAAGCGCCAAGTCTGGCGACCTCTTCTTTCAATTCACGGTTCTCTTGCTCTAGCTGATCCATAACTCTTGCAGAATTGGCTCGAGTATAATACCGGTGAGTCAGCTTGTCTTCAAAATAAATGAAGAACACAGAGTTAGGACAAGAAGACCGGAAACAAGGTACCTGCTTATGCAAAATGATGCATGAAATGCTAGTGCATATGCTTTATTTTATTTTCAAGGAACCTTTAGGGTGTTGTTTGCAATTTTTGATTTTTTAAGCATTTTGATCTCATGTGGAAAATATCTCATTCAATATAATCGAGACAAAGAAGTACAGCATTTTTGATTCAATTACAAGGAGAAAAGGAAAATAATATCCTATGGATCCCTAATAGCTCGGGATGCTGGAAGACGAGAAGTGCACAGCTTCTTGATCTCTCTTTCATAGGCTGCTTCCATATCTGCTTTCTCCTTAGCAAGCTGATCATACCTCCTCTTCCAGAACTTAGAAGACTGAGGAAGCAGAGAAGTCCATGTATCGTTCGGATCATCGATCACTCGATGCTCAAGAAACTCAATCAGAGCGTCTTTCTCCTTAAGCTGCTGCAGCAATTCCTCTCTTTCGCGGATCCAAGCACGTGAAAGGTCTTCTTCTCTCAACTCCTCTACACGTTGGGTAGGGAGGGTTGAAGGCCCAACCACATCCAACGGTGTAGGTCTCGAATGATCGTATGGCATAAGGTATACGGAAGCTCTCTGTATGACCCAAGAGGTATAAGGCTCCAAAGCAATGCAATTCTTCGGACCCAACTCATTCCTGCTCTTCTTGCAGATCTTGCGCCAAGCGCGGACGAATCTGGCTTTCAGGCCTTGGGGATCTTTACCCTCCTGAAAGAACACACCTTCTAACAGAATGTTATGAGGTTTATCCTTTAGGGGGAACCCAAGCTGACGTCGTGCTAGAATAGGGTTGTAGCTGATCCCACCACATGTACCAAGAAGAGGCACATTAGGGAATTCACCACAATAGTCAATAATCTGAACGGTATCATACACGCGATCATACCAAGAGATATCATCATTAGTGAGAGACATGAGTCTCTGAGACCACCGTAGACATCCCTTGTTCTCCTTAAAAGCAAGTGTCTGTGGCAAGTGCGAAATAAACCACTTGTACAGCAAAGGCAGACAGCAGACGATAACTCCACCACCCTTCGCATTCCTCGAGTGCAAAGAGACATATGCATCACCCAACAAAGTCGGAACAGGATTAAGAACTGAGAAGATCCTAATAGCATTCATGTCCACAAACTTGTCGAAGTTGGGAAACAGCACTAAACCGTAGATAAGCAACACAAATAAAGCCTCAAAGGCATCCTCACTCATTGCTTTCCCATAGATGGTAGCTTGAGCGACGAGGAACTCGGAAGGAAAACCCTGAATTCCACCTTTGGTAGTCAGATTAGCTTTAATCAGATCTTCATCTATATGCAACAAACTGGCAATCTCTCGAGCAGATGGAATACTCTCTAGGCCACTGAACGACACTTGATCCAGAATAGGGATCCCAATGAGGTGAGAATACTCCTCCAAGGTAGGCAACAACTGGAAATCCGGAAAGGAGAAGCAATGATACAGCGGATCATAGAACTGAGCTAGAGTACTCATCAGACCCTCATCAACCTGAGTAGTGAGCAGAGGTAGAAGCTTCCCATAACGAGCTTTGAAACCCAAGGGATCTAGTACATAAGATGTCAGATTCCTTAACTCTTTTACATCGGGCTGTCGGAAACTGTACTTCTTTGTATGCCTTTTTGGTCTTTCCATGTCTGAAAATTTTGCAAATAAACCCTTTTAGGTTCCTTGAAAATTTTCTCTTTTTCTGATGACATGAAATGAAGATGAATGCATGAATGCATGAATGCAACAATCACACTCAAGGATCAGGCAAAGCACACCAAACAAAGGTCGTGGGAAAGCTCATTGTATCCCTAATTTCAATCATCCATTTTGGTGGATTTAGGTTTTCACCTTATCGACACCCAAGTTCCATTGATATTAACGGTACATGAACCGGCTCTAACATCCTTAATATCAACCATCCATTTTGGCGGATTATGGTTTACACCTTATCAACGCCCAAGTTCCATTGATATTAACGACGTTTGAACGACTCAACCACGAATCACGGGTTTGCTGAGAGTCACGAGCATGGAGTCTCGGTTAAGAACCACCCAAAGGGAGTGTACTAGGGTTTAAACCTGCCAGACATGTTCTACCCGAGGTTCCCATAATCATCGTCCCATCTCTCGGATATTATCGGAGAAACGAATACTCGTATTCCAAAAATATTCTCGAGAGAGACTCTTATGAGTGTAGTATCGCGTAACAATCGCATCAGATCTTACATCTGAACGACCTCCGCACTACGTCCTAAAAATAGGCCAAGATGGGTTTGGTAAACTACGGTCCTTGGCTTCTAAGGCACATGATTGAATGAATAATGCCTAACCACAAATGACTTGTGTGACATTGTTAATTCAACATGACCTCCACCAAGTGAATGGACTCGCAAGTCAACTGGCTAAGGAATACTCCACACCAGTCAACAAGACTATGTCATTCTCCTATCCTAGAGTGCACTCGAGTTCGGGTATAGAACTCATCTCACAAAGATCACCAAAGCAAACAGCAATTGTATATCAAGCAATTCAAACATTACAATCAATACAGTTATCCCAAATTGTACAAATAACACATAAACAAATATCATACAACAAGGGTGAAAAGTAGGCAATACCACCAGGGAAGGTCTAAAATGCATTTATCCCCAGTGGAGTCGCCACTTTTCTATAGCGGTGTATTCGTCGCTATATGATTTATTGATTAAACCATAAGCAAAGTATACAATGAATCGAGTCGCCACCGCACTTTTATTTATCCTAAGGACTGGTTAAAAAGCGAACAAAAACCTAAGAAGTTTTACACGTAGAAAACCAATAAAAGATCAGAGAGTCTGGGTAAGGGGTAAATTACGCAATGGGAAGGTGTTAGGCACCCATCACGTCCTAGGTACTCCTAGGGAGCCCTTTTCACACTTGTTGTATAAGAATATTTATTTGTTTTTGACATATTGTGCAAACACGAATGGGATGATGAGAAAAGAATGTACAAGTTAGTTATTTTTGTGTTTGAACGGATGAACCCGTTGCCTACGTACCTTCCATCAAAGGTAAGGATCAAAACCCCGTAGTTCGGCTAAAAGATTTCCAAAGATTTGTGAGTTCATTTTAAAACATAAGCATTAAGGCTTTTCATTACCAATGGGAGAAGACTCAACCTTATGAAACAACAAGTCCACCATGTGAGAAAAGCTTCCACTTGCTAATGAGGGGTTAACCCTATAATAAGCAAGGAAGACTTACAATTCAATCAACTAAGGACAAATAGGTGAGATTAACATCAACCAACTAGGATAAATCAAACCTATGGCTAATGTATGAAAACTTAACAAGCATGGACAAAGCCACAAAACAATTGAATGAGTTGGATTAACTGATTATGATTATTCACAAAATATGGTCAGAGTATGGTTAAGATTGATTCAAAGAAGTGTTATGAAAAGAAGTTTGAAAAGTCAAGGACTTAGGGTCCAAGTTTCTAATTTGAAAAGAGAATGAGAATGTTTGCACAACATGCATTTTCAAGTTTTTAAAAGTCAACAAGTGAAAAGGGGTTTTGAAACAAAAAGGGTGTGGATGAAGAAGTGTAGAACTTCCTAGAATTTCACCTCTTGAAATCATATAGAAGATGATTCAAGTGTGTCCTTAGGAATGAGGCAACAATGCAAGTAAGCAAAATAAGGTGATACCGGATGCCATCAATGGTCTTATACCAATCTCACAAACAAAAACGGATGTCGGATACCAATAACTGGGTTTACACCGATCTCCTAAAATAAACAATGATATTGGATGCCATCAATGGTCTTATACCAATCTCACAAAAGCAAAAGCGGATGTCGGATACCAATAACTGGGTTTACACCAACCTCCTAAAGTAAAACAAAACTTGGATGTCGGATGCCAATCTATCTGGACTTATACCAACCTCCTAAAGTAAACAAAACTTGGATGTCGGATGCCAATCTATCTGGACTTATACCAACCTCTAAAGTATGGTCATAGGAATACAAATGCCACATCACAGGGACTTATAATTGCATCCTCTCATACAACAAACAAGAGCAAAGAAGATATGAGTGACCAATGAGGTCTTACACTCTATCCTTCCATATCATGGGAACAAAAGCCAATCAACCTGGTCTTACAATTGTCCTCAATGGGTAAACTCAAACAAACCACAAGGGTATGCAATGATGATCATACAAGAATTAACAATCAATAATGATGAATGCACAATGGCAAGTAAGCAATCATGTTCAAATGAATCAAATAATCAATCAAACAAGTTCAAGTAGCACACACTATAACCACACAATTGGGCTCAAACAAAGGTTGGACTTTAAAAGTCAACTGGAATAGGGTGAAAGGCGCTCTTAACCTTGACATTGAGAGCCAAGGTGAAGCAGATGAAAGGATATGAGGGGTGTGCCTCATCACTCGTATCCCTGGTCAGGGAGAGTATTGAATATCAGAAGGTGTGGGAGTTCAGAAAGATGGAACTCTCTCCACAAGTTAGACTCGATAGATCTTGGGTTTTTACTCACTATGCATCAACACATGTAGTGTGAGCAAGGTGAGTGACTCACAGAATAGTAGGAGATAGGTTACATATCTCTTTTGTCTACCAATTGCCTCATATGAGGTCTTTACCTGCTTGGGGACAAAGTAAACAATCACAAACATTGCCTCTTAAGGAGGACTTCAGACAGTTGCCTGGCTAAATAACAAGCCAGGTCTTCCAGACTACATGGAGACAAGAGAGTCTACCTCAATGCGTAAGCAAAGCAAAGCAATAGCTAGTTCTCAAGGAACTAAAGCGACTATGGTACCTGAAATCAATCAAATATAATCAGTATTCAGGTCATAAAGTCAAAACAAACAAGTTATGAACCAACAGACAACACAATCAATCATATGTGCAAAGCACAAACTCAAAGCAAATGAGTTAGCATCCTACAAAATAAAACAAGTCAGTTCATGATAATCAAATAAACCAAAATCAATTAACTTGAATTAAGCTCTTCAAAGCATTTTGCTTCTTAACCTGAAAAAACAACTCAAATGTGAGAAGTAAGACCACTAGGACAAGCCTAGGGTCAAAAGGAGATGAAAAATTCAAAACAGCAAGTGAAAATTGATCAAAATCAATATTTAACAAACAAGAATAAATTCCAGTTGGTCCCACATCCAAAACATTCACCAATTGCATTTCACAAGCTAAACATGTCAAACTATGCATTTTGGAATCACATTGGAGCAAACAGAATGATCACAATCAAACTAATACCAAAACAGCTCAATAAATTCCACAAAAATTCCAGCTCAAACAGCACACATTCAATGAGCTACATATCAAATTTCATGACATTTGGATAAATGGAAGTAGGGGAATTAAATCAGGAAGTCATGGTATGCAAATACAACTCCAAATAAGGCCACAAAGTGTACACCAACTTCAAGCAAATGTAAAACAGTGAAAACAAATGATAAATGGATGGGACCAAACCCAAGATGAAGCTAAACATGTCAAGAAACACTCCACCAAATTTCACCTTCATATGATAAGGGATGAGGATTTCACAAGATAAGTAAGTTGATCACTCAAGAAAAACCCTAAAATGACTAAACAGCCAACAAAAATCCCAATCAAATAGGAAATGGATCAAACAAATCCACAAAAAGTCATGGTGAAACTAGACATACATATGATATCACATGCAAACATTAAGAGCCATAGGCATAGCATAGGTATGGAAAATAAAATCATGAACATGGCATAACATAGTGTGACACACATTGTCACACTCATGAAGATCACATCATATCTCTCTAACCAGGGACTCAAAAATAGCAAACTATACATCAAAATCACCAGGAAAGAGTCAAGAACAAGCATGTGAAATTTCAATCATTTTGGATAATGCATCAAGATTTCATGATCAATATGGCAAAACATATGTATAATGCATACATGTCAAAGATCACTAGCCAAAACCAACAATCTACCAGGCACAACTTTCATTATCATGCCTAAAAAAAACTAGAGGAAATTTGGAGATCAATGCAAAAATCCTCACTCAAATTGGATTAAAATTGAATTAATTATGATTTTTAGAAGTTAGGTTATAAAATGAAATAATTATTAACATTTAATTAAATGAATTAAGCGCTGAGTGTCATTTCTGTAATTAATTGAACCAGGGGGCAAAACGCCCCGTTTCACTAAACTCCATGGCGTCATGTGATTGGTCCAGGCGCGGCGGGAAACAAGATTTTGAAATGGAAATCCAGGCGGAAGGATCAAACGCGTGTTTTTGCCCAGAAATTCGAAGCTGGACGCGTTCTTCACGTTCTCATGCTGTTCATCATCAACATCACTTTTTTGCCACGAAAACCAGCAAATGATATACCGATCGAAACGTCATGTCATGTAGATCATTATTCTAACAAGCAATTAACCTAGATCTAATCATGCTTCACGGATCGATCGAAGAAAGTTTCACACTCAAACGTTCAGATCTACATAACTCATTCAATACTCAACGAAAAATCATGATTCGATTTGCAGTATATTCTATGTCGCAAGATCTATCTAAACCACATGTGGATTTCAAGAATCGGAGCTTTCGAAATTTTACCTTGTGATTGTGCAGCTGTGGAAATCGTGCGAGTTTGGTCCCAATTAGCGAAAACAGAATCGTGTATGATGTTGTAGGAGGTGGATGCAAGGTGTAGCTCAGCTCAACAGTGCTTGGATCAATGGAATTTTGCAACTGCCATGGAAGCTCAAGCTTTGCAACAGTGAGAATTTGATTGATTCTTCCACCAATCTTGTTCAACAGATCTCTCAAATTACCTGCAGATGATGATCAAAGCAAAAAGAAGCAAAGGAAATCACGAATTCTTGATGAATGATGAAAAAAGTGTGGAGAAAAATTGTGAGAAATTGAGAGAATTTGTGAGATTTTGGATTTTGATCTGAAAAAATGATTGTTGATTCTGAGCATTCTGTTAGGATTAAGCTTTTATACCTCATGTTAATCCATGCCTTAATCATGTTTAGCATAATTTGGATGATTAGCAAAATGAAGCTTGTTATGGAAATTGGCCAATTTGCCCTTTGATAGCTTGAACCAATGGAACAGTGTTTTTTCTTTTGAAGCAAGTCATAAATCACACTTAGAAGCTGTCGCATCCTGCGAAAAAACAACCGGCGAGGCTCAAATAAAAACACAACACAGAGCCGCCACTGCGCGTTATTTATCCCAAGATAGGGAAAGGAAACGCTCAGAGAGACCTGGAAAGGAAATGGTCTTGCGACCAAAGAGAAAGGGTAAGGGAGTCGGTTACGCAAGGGGAAGGTATTAGCACCCCTCACGTCCGTCGTACTCGACGGGATCCACGTTCTAAGAAAAGAAAAGGTTGCTAAAACATCACACACACACTCAGGGAACGCAGGTGGGGTTAAGAGAAGGGAGCTCGATAAGGTATCGCACCTTATGCCTACATATCTTGTCTGGAACAAGAATCAGAGCCACTGTAGTTCGGCTTACGCACGCCAAACAACACAAAACATACAAACAAGCAAGGGTGGCAAACATGGAGCCCGACAACCACTGGATGGAATTACGTCGGCATCCGAACCAAAACGCACTCAAAAGGGCAAACGTGGAGCCCGACAGCCAATCATTGGACTTACGTCGGCATCCGAGCCAAAACACAATCAGACAACAAGTAAACACACGTAAAAAAGAAAAAGGTTGCCCGGAGTGGTCTCGCACGACCACCTGCCTACATACCTTGTCTGGAACAAGGATCAGGGCGATGTAGTTCCCCTGAAAGGGACCGCATTGCTAACCAGAAACCAGGGAAAGACACACTACTAGGGAGCTGGACTCGAGCCTAGTGTTGTCATGCATCGTTGCCCTAAGTTTAGTTTTCTATCCTACTTGCATAAGCAAACTACTCCTATCCAGGAAAGAAGCAAGCACACAAGCATACAGAATAATTCAAACATACATCAAATGAGAACAAGCATCTCAAACAGATATCCACATAGCACGCACTATAACCAAACAAGGGGCTCACACAATAGGTTTGACTGCCTCAGCAAGTCATCTGTACGGGCTGTGTTTGCTCTTAACCTTGCCATTACGAGGCTAAGGTGAAGCAGATGAAAGGATGAAGTGAGGATCAGACCTCACAGCTCTTATCCCTGACCAGGGAGAGCTTCTGACAAATGAGCATGGGTCCAGAATGGGGGAACCCTTCTATACTCAGAGACTCTGACACAATGTGCACTGCACGGATCTTGGGCTTGTGATCTCAATGCTACAACCATGTAATGGGAGCAAGGAGAAGACTCAACTGAATAGTGGGGGATAGATTGCATATCCCTACCTTCCACCAATTGCCTTATTTAAAGGACTTTTCCTGCTTGGGCACGAAAAATAAACAACCACAATCATTGCCTCTTAAGGAGGACTTCAGACAGTTTGCCCGGTCAAATAACAGACCGGGTCTCCAGACTACATGAAGTTAGGAAGTTATACCTCAATGCAAGTTGCTTAAGCAAAGCAAAGCAAAAGTTCACAAGGAACTGAGCAACTAAAAGTACCTGGAAACAGTCAAACACAGTTAGTACTCAGACAGACAAACATAAACAGCAAGAGATCAATCAATTAATCTATACATATCAATGCACAACAAAGCAAGCTCAAAGCTCAATCCCAAACTTCACAACCTACAAAACAAAGTTATGTTAGTGTACAAACATCAAACAACATCAATTGAATTGACTTGGATCATTCTCCATTCACATTGCACCTTTTCATCCTGAAAAATCAATCAAATGTTAGCAACTAGACCACTAGGCCAAGCCTAGGGTCCAAAGGCAAGAAAAATTCCTAAACAGCAAGGTATCTCTAACCAAACTCAAATTAATGTCAAACAAGAGCCAACACAACTAGTCCCATGTTCATATCATTCATTATATTCATTCCATGCACAAAACAAGGCAAACTAGTTCAAATGAAGCACCAAACATCCAAACAGAACTATTGCATTCAAATCCATATCACAACAATTCTAAAAATTCTCAAATAATTTACACCTAAACAGGACATATCCTAGGTCTAGCATGTCAAATTTTAGCTCATTTGGGCAAAGGGAACCATGTCAATGAAAATCAACAAAAACAGACACAATTACATGCTCCAAATCACAACATCAACACATGCATTCACTTCAAAAATTCATAAGTCCATGAAAACAATAAAGAAATGACTGGGACCAAAAGCATCATGTTCTATCATGTGTCTATAACCAGCAAGCCAAATTTCATGTTCATTCAATACCATATGAGCATTTCACATAAGATCTACCAACCTATGTCACACAAGCTTGCACAATTGACCAACAGAGATGAAAAATAGCAATCAATTTGAAAATGCCACATACAATTCCACAAAAATTCACATAGCATCTTAACATGTTAATGAACATCCATGCAAAATTTCATATTAATCCAACAAGTATAGGCCATGCAAATAAATCCAGCAAGTTGACATAATGAGGTGTGACACAAATTGTCACACCTAAGTTCCAAAATTCACATCTCAATGACCAGGTATCAAAAACTCATGAAATTTACATGTAAACAAACATCAGCCAGTCCACAATCATCACAAAAATTTTCAAGAATTTCTTTTATACTATGAGGATTTCACAATGGAATTGGCCAAAGGTATCAAAATGTAGCACATGTGAAACAAACCTAAGTCAAACATAATTTCCACCATGCACAACTTTGACCAATAGGTCAAAAAAACATCTACAGTCAACAAGGAAGCTAAAGAAAAAATTCCTATATTTTTCTGAATTTTCTATGATTTTTTGTGAATTTTTAAAGTGATTAGGATTTTTAAGAATTTTTTATGAATTAAATAAATTAATTAACATTAGTAATGGCAAAGTTGTAATTACATGGCGCGGGGGAGGGAAACACCTAATTCAAAAATTCAAACCAGATTTTGGATCAAACACTACTTCATCATCGTTTTCATTCCAGTTTCCACAAGAACACGCATGAACATCAAAATCTCAAATCAACACCAAAATGCGCAAATGAATAGCCGTTCGAACCGTCTTAACATGTACAATCCAAATATCAACTTAATCTAACCTAAATGTTGCTATATCACACGAATCGATCAACTTAGGGTTTTGTATCAAAACTTCCAATCCAGATTTCACACGCTACAGTCATCTATTCACAAAACTACAAGCATCACCAAACTCCACATGAAACGAACTTTAAAACGCACATAAGCATTTAACAAATGATGAGATTCGAAAAATGGCAAAACCTGGAATGGCAGTGTCGTGTTGATGTCTTCTGCGCCAATTTCCTTCAAACAGTTGAAGTAGAGAGATAAGGAAGATGATTAGAGGTGTTAGATTCAATTGATGTTGCTCCTAGTGTACACAATCTCGATTTGCCATTGATGATGCATTCTTGTACAGTCACGATTTACCACTCCTTGTGCTCCAATGACCAAAAACAGTTGATGATGAGGATGAATCAAGATCAAACCAAAAAGAAATTCGAAGATTGATCCAAAATTGATGAAGTTCTTTGGATTTGAAGGTTTTGTGTTCTTGAAGGAATTTGAGAGAATGAAGAGTTTTTTGATCTGATTTTGGAAAGTGTGCAATTCTGTTATGAGTTTGTTAGGATTAGGAATATATACTTCAGCTTAATCCACACTTAATCACCTTAATTAACCAAACCAAATGTAATTAGCATAATGTGATTTAATTGTGAAAGCTCCAAAACGCCCTTGCCAACTATTGCCATATGACAGCTCATGACAGCTCAAGCAAGTCACATTTGATGTTTAGAGGCAAATGCAAGATCAAAACAGAGTTGTGTGTTGATACCAAAGCTTCTGCATCAATGCATAGCATTTTATAACAGTATGCATCGATGCGTAACTTGTATGTATCGATACATAGCACTTTTTAACAGTATGCATCGACACAGAACTCGTATGCATCGATATATAGCATTTTTTAACAGTATGCATCGATACAGAACTCGTATGCATCGATACATAGCATTTTTTAACAGTATGCATCGATGTGTAACTTGTTTGTATCAATACACAGCACTTTTCAACAGTATGCATCGACACATAACTCGTATGCATCGATACATAGCACTTTTTGCCTTGCATGCATCGATGCGAAACTCGTATGTATCGATACATGGAAAATTTTGCCATGCACGCCCGGTGGTAATTTGATCATATCTCCTCAACCGTTCATCCGATTCTCATGATCTTGGACTTTTTGGAAATGGGAGAGAAAGATATACAACTTTCATGTTCAACAAAATTTTATTTGAAGCCTTTTTGATGTTGGAAAGTCACGCTGGAGTTGGTCCAAAACTTGCCATTCTTTGGAAACTTTCAAATTACATATCACTTTCCATTTGGGAAACTCTTGATCCGGCTTCAAAAACCTCAAGGTAGATGTTTGACATGATGAATAAACATCTTTTGGACATGAATGAAGTATCTCCAACCATTTCTCCATCTCCTAGCCCTCAGTTGACTTTACAGTTGACTTTTCAACTGATAGATGAATATGGCAATACACTAATCAATCTGAGCCCCAATCTTCTGATGAAATGGCTCAAAGGTGAAACCCTAGCCTCAATTAGCACAAAATAACCAAAGAATGAACCCCATATCCATCATAAACCCCATCTCCTGATTATGCCCTAATTGGCCCAATGCAACTGATTAGGGTTGACCAGTGGTCAAAACCCTAATCTCAAGGAATGAGCTTCAATCTCCTGATGATACCCAACCATGATGATGATGATGTATCACTTCAAACAAGATGAAGATCAATACCCTTTGAGAATCACAAAACTCTAATTCACAGCCCAATCCTCAGATGGCCAATGATCAATCAATAAACCCTAGGCTTGCACTTTGACTTCTCCATCTTCTGATCAAGACTTGGGAGAATGGCTTGCACAGTGTAACCACATGATATGCAATATGCAATGCCTAATGACCTAAAATGATATGTACAATGTTAATGCTAGTCCCAAGAGAGGAGGGAAAATTTTGAGGTGTTACAGCTGCCCCTATTCAATCCACTGTGAACCTGTTGATACGAACAGCCTCGGCTTTCGGATGATCAGGATGAAGAGTGATTGAATACCAAGAACAGACGAACAATTTGCACTCTGATGGGAAAATAATTAACAACGCCTGTCAGCATCGGCGAAGAAACAAACTCGAAAGAAACGTCGACCTGGATACCAAAATAAATGGTAGCGCAGGGATAACCATGGTCTGATCACCACACATCCGCTCGGGATTGTTATTCTCTCTTCTTCTTTTTTTATTTTTATTTTTATTTTCTTGAACCCCGAAATTTTTCTCTTGCGCGAATGATCCTCGGATCACTGCATTTGAACCCCGCTCTCCTGTTTGCCAAAATAATGAACCCCATTCTCCGATTTGAACCCCAGTCGCCTGACGATAACTCGCGATCGCCAATATGAACCCCGTTCTCCAAAAAATGTCGCAACATCCCCTTTTCTCCATTTGAACCCCAGAACATGCCTCAGCATTTCTTTTCTCCATTTGAACCCCAGAAAATTTTCTCTTCTTTTTTCATTTTCTTGGCCTGAACACCTCTTCGGTCTGGATACCACTTCGGTCTGGATACCACTTCGGTCTGGATACCACTTCGGTCTGGATACCACTTCGGTCTGGATACCGGGAAACTGGCCGGATTGCCGCAAGCTGCATCGATCTAATCATCATGAGCTTCTTCGATCTGGAAATCGGAACTGGCCGGAGTGCCACAAGTTCTTCGTCCTGACTGTTGAGAACCTCTTCGATCTGGAAATCGGAAACTTCTTCGATCTGGAAATCGGAAACTGGCCGGAGTGCCACAAGTTCTTCGTCCTGACTGTTGAGAACCTCTTCGATCTGGAAATCGGAAACTTCTTCGATCTGGAAATCGGAAACTGGCCGGAGTGCCACAAGTTCTTCGTCCTGATTGTTGAGAACCTCTTCGATCTGGAAATCAGAAACTTCTTCGATCTGGAAATCGGAAACTGGCCGGAGTGCCACAAGTTCTTCGTCCTGACTGTTGAGAACCTCTTCGATCTGGAAATCGGAAACTGGCCGGAGTGCCACAAGTTCTTCGTCCTGACTGTTGAGAACCTCTTCGATCTGGAAATCGGAAACTGGCCGGAGTGCCACAAGTTCTTCGTCCTGACTGTTGAGAACCTCTTCGATCTGGAAATCGGAAACTGGCCGGATTGCCGCAACGACCCATGCTGAGGATGACGAGCCCTGAGCCGACTGCTCTCTATTCAAACCTGGCAGACAAACACTTCGCGTTTAGCTGGGGATTATCTTCCTTCTTGTTTTTCTTTTTGGACCCCAAAACTTTCTTTATTAACATTCCCATTTCTGCTCGACAGAAACTTACCCTCCAGTACCGTACTATTGGGGAATATCCTTGATTAAAACCATGATGCTAGACTCCTCGGAGTAACACCTTCACTGTCTGATAAAACCAATCCTCAAGCGGTAATCACGGCTTGAATCGCGCTGATCGCGTAACGTCCTCTGATTTTATTTCCATCTCTGTCCGACGGAAACATTTCCTCCAATATCGCACTACTGGGGAACATTGCTGATCTGACGTCATGATGCTAAACTCCACAGAGTAACATCTTCGCTTTCTGGCACAACCACCTCTCAAACGGTAACCACGGCTTGAGACTAGCTCTATGCTTGCAACAATGATGCATGATCTTTTTCTGCGTAATGCTCCATAATTATGGAAATGCTACGCGATTTATTTTTCTATGCAATATGCTATGCTTACGCTACATGATGAATGCATAAAAAGCATCCCCCTCAAGGGATTCTGCTAGGGAGCACGAGACACTCCGCTGAGGAACTCGTCAATACTCCGATTCCGCCCTGCTGGGGAATAGCACTGCTGTTGCTGGGATAAGGTAAACCTTGCTGCGGAAGAACCTCCTTTGCACCCAATCCACTCGAGAAACCGCTGGGGATAAGCACCACCAACACTCTGTGGGGATACAACAGTCTTTGACTTGCTAGGGATATCAATCCTGATTCTGCTCTGGAAAACCCTCACAGATACCTGACGACTTCACTGGGGAAATGCTCACAGATACTCCGCTGGGGAAATAGCAATCTCCAGGCTCAACTGGGGAAGCATCATTCTATCACCTGCTGGAGATAACCATCTTGACCCTGCTAGGGAAATGCCTATTACTCCACTGGGGACAACCCATGCAATCCATAGGTAAAATCAACTCAGCTGGAGATGCAAAATTCGTCCGCTACGGGAACTTGTTCAATCCACTGGTAGGATGAACACTGCTGGAGATATATGTCATTGAAACCCGCTCCACTCGGGGAACTGCTGGAGATATATTTCTTTGAACCCGCTCCACTCGGGGAACTGCTGGAGATATATTTCTTTGAACCCGCTCCACTCGGGGAGTAGTAACCTTCTGGCCTGGCTGCTGAGGAAACACCGTTTACCTGCCGGGATAATCATCCTGACTCGGCTGGGGAAGTCACAGATCTGGAATCTGCTGGGGAGCTAGTCCTATGATTCTGCTTGGGGACTTAGCTGGGCAATGAGAAAAGTTGGTACAACACCCGTCGACTCGTCAAACCATGGTATCCACCTCCCAATCTCGTATCAGCTTTCCACTTTTGAGAATTCCCAGACTCGTCTGGACCTTTTCTGCTCCATCATCTTGTATTCCAAATCGCTCCGCGCTCGACGGGAAGCGTACTCCTGGGGCTATACAGACTTTCAATTTTCCGACTTTGAAGAGTCTTCTTGATTAATTCCAAAGGTCGTCGGACGTCTCAACGTCGCCTCTTCCTACCGTCCTCCCGTCTCTGGTCAGACTCTGCGAGGAATTTCTACAGACTTTCCAATCTTCTGATTTTGAAGAGTCTTCTTGATTATCATCAAGGATCGTCGTACGTCTCAACGTTTTCGCCATTTTCGTTCCTGAGCGAACTCTCTGGGGATCTGTTACAAAGCTTCCACATCACAACCTGCAAGTGAGTGAAGAATATCTAACAGTTCCTGCAAAACAGATCGTTAGATAAAACCGTGCCCCAGGCGTGTCAAGATTTCAACACTTGGGTCACTCAACCTTCCAAATAAGATTTCCAGTTTCAATCTTATAAACATGCATTGGAAGGAAACCTGTATGTTTTAAAAATGCAAGATTCTTTATCAAAATATCTGGATGTTTTTGCAATCAAAGCGGTAATGAAAACAAAAACAAAATTACTTGACTGAATGTGCATTTTATTGATTGGAAAAGTGTGGCTCAAATTGAGCGATACAAAGGAAGCAATTCCTGAAAAGAGGTAATTGCACAAAAGGAAAATCTATCCTAATGGCAATGTGAAACCCATGATCTCATCGAGTTCCAACTCGGTTACACCCCATATGTCCTCAGACTCTCCATGCTTTCTGCCTTCTGAACAAGACAATTCTGACTGATCCCTACCGGGTATTATCCATGATGCTTTATCCAAAGCGCAAACGATCATGCTAGACGCAGTTGTTCGTTTCAATCCCTCTTTTGCCTGGACCGCCCTTTCGGGTTTTCAGTCCACCGGGATACCCTTTTTTGCCCAAGTCGCCTTTTCAGGTTTCGACTTGCCGGGTGTACATTTTTTCATCTTAATCCCTAATTTTTGCCCGAACCTTTCTTCTGTTTTTGGTTCGCCGGGATGCCCATTTTTGCCTTGACTATTTTGTTCTTTTCGTCCAGCGGGTCAATTATACGAAGTATTTTTTAACTGCGTCCGCATTCACAGGGGATGGAAAATCTTCGCCATCCATAGTCGTTAGCAACAAGGCTCCACCAGAGAAAACCTTCTTGACCACGAATGGACCTTCATAATTCGGTGTCCATTTGCCCCTTCGATCGTTTTGAGGAGGAAGGATCCTTTTCAACACCATATCACCTACGTGATATACCCGAGGTCGCACTTTCTTGTCAAAAGCACGCTTCATCCGCTGCTGGTATAACTGCCCATGACAGATGGCTGCTAGCCTCTTTTCTTCTATCAGGCTCAATTCTTCATACCGGGTCCTCACCCATTCAGCCTCTTGCAATTGCACGTCCATCAGGACTCTCAAAGAGGGAATCTGAACTTCAACAGGTAATACAGCCTCCATCCCATACCCCAATGAGAAAGGAGTTGCCCCAATAGACACACCGAAGATTAATACCCAGGATACCAGTTTCCAACTCAATCACACCGTCGTTGGTGTATTCAAACGTTATCCGGGCAGCAAAATCTTATTCTCCTTAACCTCCCCATCAGACATCAGAATCCGTTCGGATTTGGGGTCAGGCCCCTCCTCCGGGATCAGTCACTCTCAATCTTTCGATTTGAGTACCTCGAGATGTCCTCATCAGGGAACTCAAACTTCATCGGTTGATAACCTCAACGGGTTGCAGAGAGATGTAATCAGACAACACACCCCTTGATTGCTTTCTGAGCGGATCACAAATCAGTCAACATTCTTTTGCTCTTTCGCAAACCCGTCCGGTCGATGCTGGGCTCTCAAACCCATACTTGATCGGATCCATCTCGGAAATCCACAAAGTGGCATGAACCAGCATATACTGTCTCAGTCGGCGAGCAGCCTATGCCAAAGTACATCAAGTTTTCTCGAACAGTGAATGTATTGTTTCACAGTCGACAAACTTTTTGCTAAGGTAAATTGCATGCTCTTTTCGACAAGACTCGTCATGCTGACCCGATACACCTCGTAGACCCCTCGAAGGCCGTTAAGTACAGATTAACAATTGTTCATTCCACAGGAGGTATCAGAATCAGAGGTTCCTGCAACTCATTCTTTTATTTTTTCCAATGCCCCTTGGCAATCATTAATTCGCCTGACCGTTTGATCTTTCTTTTTTCAACATCTTGAATATAGGTTCGCACGTGGCTGTTAGATGAGATGTTAACCATGACAGGTAGTTCAATCTTTTTAAGAAACCACGAACCTCTCTTTTTTCGGTTCAGGCATTTCTTTTTTCCTTCTCTTTTTTTTTTAGCAGGATGAACCTCGATTCCTCCCTTACAATGAACCCCAACAGCTTACCGGCCCGCACTCTGATAGTGCACTTATCTGAATTCAACCTCAGTTTGAATTGTCTCGACTGGTCAAACGACTTGCCCCCAGTCTGCCAGATGCCCCACTTCCGTATGGGACTTTGCTATCATGTCATAACATAGCATTTGATCTCATGATGAATCATATCATGAAACAAAGTCACCCTGGCTCTCTGATAAGTAGCACCGGCGTTCTGCTCCTTTAGAGGACAGTCTTCTTTCCATGGTAGCTTGCGCACAATGACATTGGTATCTGCCCTGGCATATCCTGACACGACCAGGTGAAAGTATCCACATACTCCTTCAACAAGGCTACCATTCTGCTCTCGACTTGCCTCTGAAGCGGCCCCAATTTTCACTTCCTTCCTGACCTCGGTGCTTGGAATAACGATCTTGCATCGGGCGACTGAATCATCTTCTCCTCTTGTTTCAACAACCTGGCTAATTCCAGTAGACCACAATCTTCTTCGCCTTCTTCTTTGGCATGAGAGATCGGTTCGTCGAAGTCAATATGAGGTGTAACCGAACCGTTATCAACGAGATCCAGAGAATATTTTTGAATTCGGAACGAGACAAATCAAAAAGGAAAAATGAAAACATTGCCATTTTTATTTGTTTTTTAAAACTGCAAAAATAAATGAAAAACAGGGAACACCGCTTTTTGGCTGAAAAACATCCATTTATTAATGATGCAGAAAATGCAAATTTAAACATGAGGTGGCCCTTACAATGGACCATTACGTGTCGGGCAACACGTATGGCTTTCATGCAGATAAGAACTGAAAACAAGAATCATTACTCTTCCGGACGAGTGTCAATGCTGATCTTTTTAAGCCTTCCAGCTTCCTGGTACGCACGGCATTATCCAACCATCAAACTTGCCGTCACTGTCAGCTTCTTTACCCACTGTATAGGCGTGATCTGAATCTTCAGCAATTGCATTCACCATCGCCGGACCATGTGCCGGCATGGGATTAGCATTAACGTTGGGAGATGGAGCAAAGTTGATTGCTTTTGAATCCACCAGGTCTTGGACTACGTGCTTAAAAGCTTTGTAGTCCTCTACACTGTGCCCGGGAGCACCCGAATGGAATTCACATTTGACATTTTCATCAAAATTGGCTGGCCTTTGATCAGGTCCCATAGGTGCCAAAGTCCTCAACTGTACCAGCCCTAGATCCTTCAACTTTTTCAATAGGACAGAGTATGTCACAGGCGGCCTGTCAAAATGCCGATCACTCATCCTCCTCCTGACTGGATATCCTACCCTCTGAGACCTCTGCTGAAATGGCTGACGCTGCTGTTGCTGTTGTGCAGGCTGATTGTCAGCAGGAATAGTTACCGCAGCGGTGTGCTGGAAGTAACGATCCCTACTGGGTCCTCTCTGAGCGTAGACCGCACTGGTATTACTCTCATTTTTCTTTTGGCCATTTCCGAATGGCTTCTTCGACCCTGATGACGAAGCATTACCTTGTATCTTCCCCATTTTCAGCCAACTTTCGATTCTCTCCCCAGCCACCACAATGTCTGCAAAGTTGGTTACCAGACAACCCACCATTCTTTCAGCAAAAACCCCTTGCAGGGTACCCATGAAGAGATCAGACATCTCTCTGTCCACTAGAGGAGGTTGCACTCTGGCAGCCAACTCCCTCCACCGTTGTGCATATTCTTTAAACCCCTCGTTATTTTTCTGAGACATACCCTGCAGCTGGGTACGACTCGGGGCCATGTCAGCGTTGAACTGATACTGTTTAAAGAAGGCATCGCCAAGATCCTGCCAGCTCTTGACATCAGCAGATTTCAACTTGGTGTACCACTCCAAGGATCCTCCAGACAGACTGTCCTGGAAGAAATACATCCACAGCTTCTGATCTGTTGTATATGCAGAGATCTTGCGGACGAATGCTTGCAGGTGAGTCTCTGGGCAAGAACTCCCATTATATTTATCGAATGCGGGCGCTTTGAACTTCTGCGGGATCACAATCCCCTCGACCAACCCCATGTTGGACATGTTGACAAACCCCGGAGTAGCATGGCTTTCCAGAGCCTTTACCTTTTCTTCCAGCAACTGAATCTCTTTGCTTTGTGGTTGAACACCATACGGCCCAAGTGGCTCATTCAGCATGGAGAATTGATCAGCTTCTCGGTCCTCCTCCCTGTCGTCATCAGCCCCAAAGAATGGAGGGAACAGACCGTCCTTCATATTGTGCCCCAGACCGGGCCCAGGTTGACCAACAGCACCACCGAAACCAGCAGCATTGTCATTCACCAAACCCATAGTCGCTCTTTTACCACCATCCCTGGATCCACCCAGCCCCTGATTGGAGACACCATCCAGGTTAACAACACTGTTAGCTGCAGAAGCCCGCTCAAGCTTCTCAACCTTATCTGCTAAAGCTTTCTGACCAACTGCAAAACCCTGCATGATGTTGATCAACTCAGTCATCTTATCCTTCAGCTCAAGGAGATCAGTACTCGGGAGATCCATCAGCCTAGGAGTGTTGCGTCTGGTGAAGTATCTGTGAGGACGGGTTGAGTGCAAAGGGATGACTCTACGAGCGCGAGCAATGATTCCTGCAAAACAGCAAACAGGTTAATATGCATGAATGCAACGTCTATCCATACGAGGAAGCTTCTGTCTTTCGATCCTGGCTTCATCGAGACGGATAATATTTTGACATCCACATTCTGAAATTCAAGATGTCTCTCAACCAGATTCTCAATCAATAATACTCCCCATATGGCTAGACATAGTTTAGGTGCAGATGAATGCAAAATGAGAATGATGCAGATGTATGCAATGCACTGGGCCATCCTCCAAGTCATCTGATCATCTGTTGCTCTGAATCACAGCCCTGATCTCTGAACCGATCACAACCATCTGAGGTAATGATTAACCATAAGTCCGACTCAAGGGTTCCGAAATAAACGGAAGCCAGATACATCATCATCATCATCATCATCAGATAAACTCTGAGCAGATACCCATAACCATTTGAATCGGCCCGGGGAATCCTGAAATAAACGGATCCCCACTGATAAATAACTTGGCCCGGGGAATCCTGAAATGAACGGATCCCCACTGATAAATCACGGACAGCAATCCGGCGTCACCGCAATAAATGACCATAAATCCGACTGATAAATATGACTCTGATCCACGGAACAATTAGTCACCATCTGAACATGCATCTGTAAGAATCACCCTCCCCTCACAGGTAAATTCTAATCAGGTCACCCTAAGGCGGATAATAGTCTCGACAATCGGGCAGAGATACTCAACGGGTTTGCCCTTTCGGGTGTGCCATTGTAGCTCTCCTGAGATCGTCTAAACCAAAGATCCGGGAAATGATCGGTCACCAGAGTCAATAGTTCAGATGAAGTAACTCAACCAAAGTGGAATGTCCACAGAGGGGAGCACTGTCAAATGAACCTCGTCCGGCTTGTGGTATGTCACGTTGCAACATTATGCTGATTTAGCAAATGAGGAACATGAGACCACACTAGTCCTAGGTGTATACTCGGGCCTGGGTTTTAGCCCCACTCAGAACCCCCCCCCCCCCCCCCCCCCCCCCACACAGAGGAACCACCTGCATAGAGGACGGCAACAACATGATAGTATGATGCATGCAGACATTAATTCAAATATAGATACACACTGGTTAGAATAATAAATGCAATAAATAAAGCAAAATAAGCAACCCAAACCAATCCTAAAACGCTAGGAAGGACTCGCTTAGGGACGATGGACCAGCACAGGTCTACATCCTTTTCCCCAGCAGAGTCGCCAGCTGTCGCATCCGCGAAAATCAACCGGCGAAGCTCAAAGAAAAAAAACACAATCAGACAACAAGTAAACACACGCAAAAAAGAAAAAGGTTGCCCGGAGTGGTCTCGCACGACCACCTGCCTACATACCTTGTCTGGAACAAGGATCAGGGCGATGTAGTTCCCCTGAAAGGGACCGCATTGCTAACCAGAAACCAGGGAAAGACACACTACTAGGGAGCTGGACTCGAGCCTAGTGTTGTCATGCATCGTTGCCCTAAGTTTAGTTTTCTATCCTACTTGCATAAGCAAACTACTCCTATCCAGGAAAGAAGCAAGCACACAAGCATACAGAATAATTCAAACATACATCAAATGAGAACAAGCATCTCAAACAGATATCCACATAGCACGCACTATAACCAAACAAGGGGCTCACACAATAGGTTTGACTGCCTCAGCAAGTCATCTGTACGGGCTGTGTTTGCTCTTAACCTTGCCATTACGAGGCTAAGGTGAAGCAGATGAAAGGATGAAGTGAGGATCAGACCTCACAGCTCTTATCCCTGACCAGGGAGAGCTTCTGACAAATGAGCATGGGTCCAGAATGGGGGAACCCTTCTATACTCAGAGACTCTGACACAATGTGCACTGCACGGATCTTGGGCTTGTGATCTCAATGCTACAACCATGTAATGGGAGCAAGGAGAAGACTCAACTGAATAGTGGGGGATAGATTGCATATCCCTACCTTACACCCATTGCCTTATTTAAAGGACTTTTCCTGCTTGGGCACGAAAAATAAACAACCACAATCATTGCCTCTTAAGGAGGACTTCAGACAGTTTGCCCGGTCAAATAACAGACCGGGTCTCCAGACTACATGAAGTTAGGAAGTTATACCTCAATGCAAGTTGCTTAAGCAAAGCAAAGCAAAAGTTCACAAGGAACTGAGCAACTAAAAGTACCTGGAAACAGTCAAACACAGTTAGTACTCAGACAGACAAACATAAACAGCAAGAGATCAATCAATTAATCTATACATATCAATGCACAACAAAGCAAGCTCAAAGCTCAATCCCAAACTTCACAACCTACAAAACAAAGTTATGTTAGTGTACAAACATCAAACAACATCAATTGAATTGACTTGGATCATTCTCCATTCACATTGCACCTTTTCATCCTGAAAAATCAATCAAATGTTAGCAACTAGACCACTAGGCCAAGCCTAGGGTCCAAAGGCAAGAAAAATTCCTAAACAGCAAGGTATCTCTAACCAAACTCAAATTAATGTCAAACAAGAGCCAACACAACTAGTCCCATGTTCATATCATTCATTATATTCATTCCATGCACAAAACAAGGCAAACTAGTTCAAATGAAGCACCAAACATCCAAACAGAACTATTGCATTCAAATCCATATCACAACAATTCTAAAAATCTCAAATAATTTACACCTAAACAGGACATATCCTAGGTCTAGCATGTCAAATTTTAGCTCATTTGGGCAAAGGGAACCATGTCAATGAAAATCAACAAAAACAGACACAATTACATGCTCCAAATCACAACATCAACACATGCATTCACTTCAAAAATTCATAAGTCCATGAAAACAATAAAGAAATGACTGGGACCAAAAGCATCATGTTCTATCATGTGTCTATAACCAGCAAGCCAAATTTCATGTTCATTCAATACCATATGAGCATTTCACATAAGATCTACCAACCTATGTCACACAAGCTTGCACAATTGACCAACAGAGATGAAAAATAGCAATCAATTTGAAAATGCCACATAAAATTCCACAAAAATTCACATAGCATCTTAACATGTTAATGAACATCCATGCAAAATTTCATATTAATCCAACAAGTATAGGCCATGCAAATAAATCCAGCAAGTTGACATAATGAGGTGTGACACAAATTGTCACACCTAAGTTCCAAAATTCACATCTCAATGACCAGGTATCAAAAACTCATGAAATTTACATGTAAACAAACATCAGCCAGTCCACAATCATCACAAAAATTTTCAAGAATTTCTTTTATACTATGAGGATTTCACAATGGAATTGGCCAAAGGTATCAAAATGTAGCACATGTGAAACAAACCTAAGTCAAACATAATTTCCACCATGCACAACTTTGACCAATAGGTCAAAAAAACATCTACAGTCAACAAGGAAGCCAAAGAAAAAATTCCTATATTTTTCTGAATTTTCTATGATTTTTTGTGAATTTTTAAAGTGATTAGGATTTTTAAGAATTTTTTATGAATTAAATAAATTAATTAACATTAGTAATGGCAAAGTTGTAATTACATGGCGCGGGGGAGGGAAACACCTAATTCAAAAATTCAAACCAGATTTTGGATCAAACACTACTTCATCATCATTTTCATTCCAGTTTCCACAAGAACACGCATGAACATCAAAATCTCAAATCAACACCAAAATGCGCAAATGAATAGCCGTTCGAACCGTCTTAACATGTACAATCCAAATATCAACTTAATCTAACCTAAATGTTGCTATATCACACGAATCGATCAACTTAGGGTTTTGTATCAAAACTTGCAATCCAGATTTCACACGCTACAGTCATCTATTCACAAAACTACAAGCATCACCAAACTCCACATGAAACGAACTTTAAAACGCACATAAGCATTTAACAAATGATGAGATTCGAAAAATGGCAAAACCTGGAATGGCAGTGTCGTGTTGATGTCTTCTGCGCCAATTTCCTTCAAACAGTTGAAGTAGAGAGATAAGGAAGATGATTAGAGGTGTTAGATTCAATTGATGTTGCTCCTAGTGTACACAATCTTGATTTGCCATTGATGATGCATTCTTGTACAGTCACGATTTACCACTCCTTGTGCTCCAATGACCAAAAACAGTTGATGATGAGGATGAATCAAGATCAAACCAAAAAGAAATTCGAAGATTGATCCAAAATTGATGAAGTTCTTTGGATTTGAAGGTTTTGTGTTCTTGAAGGAATTTGAGAGAATGAAGAGTTTTTTGATCTGATTTTGGAAAGTGTGCAATTCTGTTATGAGTTTGTTAGGATTAGGAATATATACTTCAGCTTAATCCACACTTAATCACCTTAATTAACCAAACCAAATGTAATTAGCATTATGTGATTTAATTGTGAAAGCTCCAAAACGCCCTTGCCAACTATTGCCATATGACAGCTCATGACAGCTCAAGCAAGTCACATTTGATGTTTAGAGGCAAATGCAAGATCAAAACAAAGTTGTGTGTTGATACCAAAGCTTCTGCATCAATGCATAGCATTTTATAACAGTATGCATCGATGCGTAACTTGTATGTATCGATACATAGCACTTTTTAACAGTATGCATCGACACAGAACTCGTATGCATCGATATATAGCATTTTTTAACAGTATGCATCGATACAGAACTCGTATGCATCGATACATAGCATTTTTTAACAGTATGCATCGATGCGTAACTTGTTTGTATCAATACACAGCACTTTTCAACAGTATGCATCGACACATAACTCGTATGCATCGATACATAGCACTTTTTGCCTTGCATGCATCGATGCGAAACTCGTATGTATCGATACATGGAAAATTTTGCCATGCACGCCCGGTGGTAATTTGATCATATCTCCTCAACCGTTCATCCGATTCTCATGATCTTGGACTTTTTGGAAATGGGAGAGAAAGATCTACAACTTTCATGTTCAACAAAATTTCATTTGAAGCCTTTTTGACGTTGGAAAGTCACGCTGGAGTTGGTCCAAAACTTGCCATTCTTTGGAAACTTTCAAATTACATATCACTTTCCATTTGGGAAACTCTTGATCCGGCTTCAAAAACCTCAAGGTAGATGTTTGACATGATGAATAAACCTCTTTTGGACATGAATGAAGTATCTCCAACCATTTCTCCATCTCCTAGCCCTCAGTTGACTTTACAGTTGACTTTTCAACTGATAGATGAATATGGCAATACACTAATCAATCTGAGCCCCAATCTTCTGATGAAATGGCTCAAAGGTGAAACCCTAGCCTCAATTAGCACAAAATAACCAAAGAATGAACCCCATATCCATCATAAACCCCATCTCCTGATTATGCCCTAATTGGCCCAATGCAACTGATTAGGGTTGACCAGTGGTCAAAACCCTAATCTCAAGGAATGAGCTTCAATCTCCTGATGATACCCAACCATGATGATGATGATGTATCACTTCAAACAAGATGAAGATCAATACCCTTTGAGAATCACAAAACTCTAATTCACAGCCCAATCCTCAGATGGCCAATGATCAATCAATAAACCCTAGGCTTGCACTTTGACTTCTCCATCTTCTGATCAAGACTTGGGAGAATGGCTTGCACAGTGTAACCACATGATATGCAATATGCAATGCCTAATGACCTAAAATGATATGTACAATGTTAATGCTAGTCCCAAGAGAGGAGGGCAAATTTTGAGGTGTTACAGAAGCTATTCCAATTGGTTTCATATGGAAATTCCATGTATTTTGAAATTTGGCCTTTTTTCCCACCAAAAATTAAATGGTCCACTTGAAAAATGACCTTTTTATGTGAAGGTTTTTGATGAAATGTGATGATGGATTTGGATAGTACACATCAAATGGGATTTGCTCAAAAAAGAATCATCCAAATTGGCCAAATGGTTTGAAAGATATGCCACTTTGAAATTCCAAAATTCTTGAAAATGATTTGATCATAACTTGCCAACCATAAATGAGAAATGAGTGTTCTTGAACTTTTTGGAAAGGCAAGAGCAAGATCTTCAACTTTCATGTTGGGCAAAATTTTATTTGAAGCATTCTTGGATATGTAATTTTGAGGAGAAGAACTTTCCATTTTTGGCAGGTGAGAATTACAGGTCATTTCCATTTTGGGAAACTTTTTATCTGACCTCAAATCCTTCAACCTTGATCTTTGAAATGTTAATTGGGACCTATATAGACATGAATGAGACCTTTCCAACCATCTCACACCTTCCAATTCCTGATTAAATGCACAGTTGACCACAGTTGACTTGGCTAGGGTTATGGTTGACTGAGCCATGTTCTGATGAATTTCAAGCCTCTACCACTTGAGATTTGATACCAAATGACATCACAACTTATATGAATCTCTTATGAATGATCATGGTGCCCAAATTCTTCAAGAATGGCCACCATCTGTTGCTCAATGAATGATTTGACTGTTTGACTGTTGATTGCTTCAGCTGCAAGTAACATGGTTAGATGACATATTTTTGTACTTTTGGTTAGTAAACAAATGAAAAGCAATGATATACAAATGCAATACATGCTTGGTGATCAAGAACCACTCTCACAAGATACCCACCCACTAGGAGGGAAGCAAAGATGCACAATGATCCTTGAGGCAATGATATGATATGATATGATGCCATGAGGGATCTTAGGGCAAAAATTGGGGTCTTACAGGATGGAAAAGTACGCATGTGTTTTAATTATAGAGATTTGAATAAATCCAGTCCGAAATATGATTTCCCTTTGCCACACATTGATATGTTGGTAGATAACACAACTAAATTCAAAGTCTTTTCGTTTATGGACGGATTTTCCGGATATAATCAGATCAAGATGGCACCCGTGGATATGGAGAAGACCACATTCATTACACCCTAGGGAACATTCTGTTATAGAGTGATGCCTTTCGGTTTAAAGAATGCTGGTGCAACTCACCAGAGGGTAATGACTACTCTTTTTCATGATATGATGCATAAAGAGATCGAAGTCTATGTTGATGATATGATTGTCAAATCCATTGATGAAGAAGAACATGTTGAGCATTTGCTGAAGCTCTTCCAGCGTTTGAGAAAGGTATTGAAGTTGGTCATGCCAAGGTTAAAGCAATACAAAAGATGCTTGCGCCCAAAACTAAGAAGCAAGTTAGAGGTTTTCTCGGCCGCTTGAATTATATCTCGAGATTCATTTCACACATGACTTCCACATGTGCGCCTATATTTGAGCTTCTTCAGAAAGATCAGTCTTGTGATTGGACCGAAGACTTCCAGAAAGCTTTTGAAAGTATCAAAGAGTATCTGCTTGAGCCTCCGATTCTATCTCCGCCTGTGGAAGGAAGACCCCTGATCATGTATTTGACTGTGCTTGAAGATAGTATGGGTTATGTTTTAGGTCAGCAAGACGAGACTAGAAAGAAAGAATATGCTATTTACTACCTCAGTAAGAAGTTCACCAATTGTGAGACTCGGTATTCTATACTAGAGAAGACTTGTTACGCATTGGCTTGGGCTGCTAAGCGTCTGCGTCAATATATGTTGAATCATACCACTTGGTTGATATCCAAAATGGATCAAATCAAGTATATTTTTGAGAAGCTTGCTTTAACTGGGAGGATTGCCCGTTGACATATGTTGTTATTAGAGTATGATATCGAATACCGATCTCAGAAAGCGATCAAAGGTAGTGTCTTGGCTGACCATATGGCTCACTAACCAATTAAAGATTACCAGTCATTGCAGTATGATTTTCCTGATGAAGAGATCTTGTACTTGAAAATGAAAGATTGTGATGAACCATTGCTTGAAGAAGGGCCAGAGCCTGGTTCCCGTTGGGGCATGGTATTTGATGGAGTTGTTAATCAGTATGGTAATGGCATTGGGGCAGTAATTATTACTCCCCAAGGCACTTATTTTCCGTTTACAGCTATATTAACTTTCAAGTGTACAAAAAATATGGCGAGTATGAAGCTTGCATTATGGGGCTTGAAGAGGCCATTGATCTCAGAATCAAGTATTTGGACGTCTATGGAGATTCAACTTTGGTTGTGAATCAGATCAAAGGTGAAAGGGAGATGAATCAACCCGGTTTGATACCATATATAGATTATAGCCGAAAATTTCTACCTGAATGATGATGTATTGTACAAGATAAATTTCGATATGGTTCTGCTCAGATGCATGGATAGACACGAAGCAGACTTATTGATGACTGAAGTCCATGAAGGTTCCTTTGGTACTCATTCTAATGGACATGCAATGGCGAAGAAGATGTTGTGAGCAGGTTACTATTGGCTGAGAATGGAATCTGATTGTTGCAAGTTTGTGAAGAAATGCCACAAGTGTCAAATTTATGCAGATAAGATTCATGTTCCTCCAACACTGTTGAACGTCATTTCCTCTCCATGGCACTTCTGCATGTGGGGAATCGACATGATTGGCATGAGTGAGCCCAAAGCTTCAAACGGACATCGCTTCATTTTGGTGGCTATTGACTACTTCACAAAATGGGTTGAAGCGACATCGTATGCAAATGTAACCAAGCATGTCGTTGTGAGTTTTATAAAGAATCAGATTATATGTCGTTATGGTGTTCCAAGTAAGATAATTACTGATAATGGATCAAACTTGAATAACAATATGGTGGAAGGTCTTTGTAAAGACTTCAAGATTGCACACCATAATTCTTCTCCATACAGATCTAAGATGAATGAGGTTGTTGAAGCTGCAAACAAGAACATCAAGAAGATCATTCAGAAGATCGTTGTAATGTATAAGGATTGTCTGTGTTTGGTTGGATCTATTCACAGTTGGCATATTGAGTATCAATAGAATTAATTACTTGACTTTACTATTGTATATTATTTATGGAAGGATGAGTAAAATTAGGCCGTTGATAAAATAAAGTATATATATATATATATATATATATATATATATATATATATATATATATATATATATATATATATATATATATGAGACAAACAAATTTAGATATCTAATAATTAATCTAACTATTTCTATGAATACCGGTTTATGGTTTGGATCACAAATAAACCTAATGTTATATTTTTATGCAATTTTATATTTTTATGCGTATACTTTTTTACTATCCCAATTTTAATATTTACAAAAATTTAAAAGAGAAAGATATATATGAGACAAACAAATTTAGATATCCAATAATTAATCTAATTATTTCTATGAATACCCGTTTATGGTTCGGATCACAAATAAACCTAATGTTATATTTTTATGCAATTTTATATTTTTATGCGTATACTTTTCTACTAACCCAATTTTATTATTTACAAAAATTTAAAAGAGAAAGTGGAGTACAAGTTAGGTGTTTTCATGGAAACATTAAAATTCGAGAGTTTATTTGGGCTGTGAGTTAAGTTGAAGCTTTTAAACGCTAGCGGTATTTTTGTTACGTTCTTAAAATTTAATATTGGTGAGGTTTCAGTTTAATGTTTTGAATTGAAAGGTAATATTGCTTAGGTTGTCTGTGTTTGGTTGGATCTATTTACAGTCGGCATATTGAGTATCAATTGGTAAATTTATTTTTAATATAAAATCTCTCCACTCTCTATTTGACATTTTTATCATAAAACCTACTAAGTCAAAAAAATGCACATTTTTTTTCTAATGCACTTTTTTTCTTTCTATTCTACTTTATAAAATTAGTTTAGATAATAAAGATTTTATTATATTATAATGATAAATAACAAAGATCTCAAAAGGTCTAATATAATATCCATAATAGAATATCACTCACTATTCTAACATTAAGATATTAATAAATTGCCACTTAAATACTTCTCCTTCCTCTCAAATCAAACATTACCTTAGTTGTAACTAATTATTATTTTTATATAATAAATAATAATTAATAATTTAAAAAGTAATATAATCAATAGAATTTATTACTTGCCTTTACTATTGTATATTATTTATGGAAGGATGAGTAAAATCAGGTCTTTGATAAAATAAAGTATATACATGAGACAAACAAATTTAGATATCCAATAACTAATCTAATTATTTCTCTAAATACCTGTTTATTATTCGGACCACAAATAAATCTAATGTTATATTTTTATGCAATTTTATATTTTTATGCGTATACTTTTCTACTATCCCAATTTTAATATTTACAAAAATTTAAAAGAGAAAGTGGAGTACAAGTGAGGTGTTTTCATAGAAACATTAAAATTGGAGAATATATTTGGGTTGTGAGTTAAGTTGAAGCTTTTAAACGCTAGCGGTATTTTGGTTACGTTCTTAAAATTTAATATTGGTGAGGTTTCAGTTTAATGTTTTGGATTGAAAGGTAATTCTGCTTAGGTTGTCTGTGTTTGGTTGGATCTATTCACAGTCGGCATATTGAGTATCAATTGGTAAATTTATTTTTAATATTAAATCTCTCCACTCTCTATTTGACATTTTTATCATAAGACCTACTAAGTTAAAGCTAATGCACGTTTTTTTTTTCTAATGCACTTATTTTTTTCTATTATATTGTATAAAATAAGTTTAGATAATAAAGGTTTTATTATATTATAATGAGAAATAACAAATATCTCAAAAGGTCTAATATAATATCCATAATAGAATACCACTCACTATTCTAACATGAAGATATTATTTAAAGTACCACTTAAATACTTCTCCTTCCTCTCAAATCAAAGATTAACTTAGTTGTAACTAATTATTATTTTTATATAATAAATAATAATTAATAATTTAAAAAGTAATATAATCAATAGAATTAATTACTTGACTTTACTATTGTATATTATTTATGAAAGGATGAGTAAAATCAGGCCGTTGATAAAATAAAGTATATATATGAGACAAACAAATTTAGATATCCAATAATTAATCTAATTATTTCTCTGAATACCCGTTTATTGTTCGGATCACAAATAAACCTAATGTTATATTTTTATGCGTATACTTTTCTACTATCCCAATTTTAATATTTAAAAAAATTTAAAAGAGAAAGTGGAGTACAAGTTAGGTGTTTTCATGGAAACATTACAATTAGAGAGTTTATTTGGGCTGTGAGTTAAGTTGAAGCTTTTAAACGCTAGCGGTATTTTGGTTACGTTCTTAAAATTTAATATCGGTGAGGTTTCAGTTTAATGTTTTGAATTGAAAGGTAATTCTACTTAGGTTGTCTGTGTTTGGTTGGATCTATTCACAGTCGACATATTGAGTATCAACTGGTGAATTTATTTTTAATATTAAATCTCTCCACTCTCTATTTTACATTTTTATCATAAAACCTACTAAGTCAAAACTAATGCACATTTTTTTCTAATGAACTTTTTTTTTCTATTCTACTGTATAAAATAAGTTTAGATAATAATGGTTTTATTATATTATAATGAGAAATAAAAAACATCTCAAAAGGTCTAGTATAATATCCATAATAGAATACCACTCACGATGAGTAAAATCAAGCCGTTGATAAAATAAAGTATATTTATGAGACAAACAAACTTAGATATCCAATAATTAATCTAATTATTTATCTGAATTCCCATTTATTATTCGGATCACAAATAAACCTAATGTTATATTTTTATGGAATTTTATATTTTTATGCGTATACTTTTCTACTATCCCAATTTTAGTATTTACAAAAATTTAAAAGAGAAAGTGGAGTACAAGTTAGGTGTTTTCATGGAAACAATAAAATTGGAGAGTATATTTGGGTTGTGAGTTAAGTTGAAGCTTTTAAACGCTAGCGGTATTTTGTTAGGTTCTTAAAATTTAATATTGGTGAGGTTTCAGTTTAATGTTTTGAATTGAAAGGTAATATTGCTTAGGTTGTCTGTGTTTGGTTGGATCTATTCACAGTCGGCATATTGAGTATCAATTGGTAAATTTATTTTTAATATAAAATCTCTCCACTCTCTATTTGACATTTTTATCATAAAACCTACTAAGTCAAAACTAATGCAATTTTTTTTTCTAATGTACTTTTTTTTTCTTTCTATTCTACTGTATAAAATAAGTTTAGATAATAAAGGTTTTAATATATTATAATGAGAAATAACAAAGATCTCAAAAGGTCTAATATGATATCCATAATAGAATACCACTCACTATTCTAACATAAGGATATTAATAAAGTGCCACTTAAATACTTCTCCTTCCTCTCAAATCAAAGATTAACTTAGTTGTAACTAATTATTATTTTTATATAACAAATAATAATTAATAATTTAAATAGTAATATAATCAATAGAGTTAATTACTTGACTTTACTATTGTATATTATTTATGGAAGGATGAGTAAAATCAGGCCGTTGATAAAATAAAGTATATAAATGAGGCAAACAAATTTAGATATCCAATAATTAATCTAATTATTTCTCTGAATACCCGTTTATTATTCGGATCACAAATAACCCAATGTTATATTTTTATGCGTATACTTTTCTATTATCCCAATTTTAATATTTACAAAAATTTAAAAGAAAAAGTGGAGTACAAGTTAGGTGTTTTCATGGAAACATTAAAATTGGAGAGTTTATTTGGGCTGTGAGTTAAGTTGAAGCTTTTAAACGCTAGCGGTATTTTTGTTACGTTCTTAAAATTTAATATTGGTGAGGTTTCAGTTTAATGTTTTGAATTGAAAGGTAATATTGCTTAGGTTGTCTGTGTTTGGTTGGATCTATTCACAGTCGGCATATTAAGTATCAATTGGTAAATTTATTTTTAATATTAAATCTCTCCACTCTCTATTTGTCATTTTTATCATAAAACCTACTAAGTCAAAACTAATGCACATTTTTTTCTAATGCACTTTTTTTTTCTATTCTAATGTATAAAATAAGTTTAGATAATAAAGGTTTTATTATATTATAATGAGAAATAACAAAGATCTCAAAAGGTCTAATATAATATCCATAATAGAATACCACTCACGATGAGTAAAATCAAGCCGTTGATAAAATAAAGTATATTTATGAGACAAAAATTTAGATATCCAATAATTAATCTAATTATTTATCTGAATTCCAGTTTATTATTCGGATCACAAATAAACCTAATGTTATATTTTTATGCAATTTTATATTTTTATGCGTATACTTTTCTACTATCCCAATTTTAGTATTTACAAAAATTTAAAAGAGAAAGTGGAGTACAAGTTAGGTGTTTTAATGGAAACAATAAAATTGGAGAGTATATTTGGGTTGTGAGTTAAGTTGAAGCTTTTAAACGCTAGCGGTATTTTTGTTAGGTTCTTAAAATTTAATATTGGTGAGGTTTCAGTTTAATGTTTTGAATCTAAAGGTAATATTGCTTAGGTTGTCTGTGTTTGGTTCGATCTATTCACAGTCGGCATATTGAGTATCAATTGGTAAATTTATTTTTAATATTAAATCTCTCCACTCTCTATTTGACATTTTTATCATAAAACCTACTAAGTCAAAGCTAATGCACGTTTTTTTTTTCTAATGCACTTATTTTTTTCTATTCTATTGTATAAAATAAGTTTAGATAATAAAGGTTTTATTATATTATAATGAGAAATAACAAATATCTCAAAAGGTCTAATATAATATCCATAATAGAATACCACTCACTATTCTAACATCGAGATATTAATAAAGTACCACTTAAATACTTCTCCTTCCTCTCAAATCAAAGATTAACTTAGTTGTAACTAATTATTATTTTTATATAATAAATAATAATTAATAATTTAAATAGTAATATAATCAATAGAGTTAATTACTTGACTTTACTATTGTATATTATTTATGGAAGGATGAGTAAAATCAGGCCGTTGATAAAATAAAGTATATAAATGAGGCAAACAAATTTAGATATCCAATAATTAATCTAATTATTTCTCTGAATACCCGTTTATTATTCGGATCACAAATAACCCAATGTTATATTTTTATGCGTATACTTTTCTATTATCCCAATTTTAATATTTACAAAAATTTAAAAGAAAAAGTGGAGTACAAGTTAGGTGTTTTCATGGAAACATTAAAATTGGAGAGTTTATTTGGGCTGTGAGTTAAGTTGAAGCTTTTAAACGCTAGCGGTATTTTTGTTACGTTCTTAAAATTTAATATTGGTGAGGTTTCAGTTTAATGTTTTGAATTGAAAGGTAATATTGCTTAGGTTGTCTGTGTTTGGTTGGATCTATTCACAGTCGGCATATTAAGTATCAATTGGTAAATTTATTTTTAATATTAAATCTCTCCACTCTCTATTTGTCATTTTTATCATAAAACCTACTAAGTCAAAACTAATGCACATTTTTTTCTAATGCATTTTTTTTTTCTATTCTAATGTATAAAATAAGTTTAGATAATAAAGGTTTTATTATATTATAATGAGAAATAACAAAGATCTCAAAAGGTCTAATATAATATCCATAATAGAATACCACTCACGATGAGTAAAATCAAGCCGTTGATAAAATAAAGTATATTTATGAGACAAAAATTTAGATATCCAATAATTAATCTAATTATTTATCTGAATTCCAGTTTATTATTCGGATCACAAATAAACCTAATGTTATATTTTTATGCAATTTTATATTTTTATGCGTATACTTTTCTACTATCCCAATTTTAGTATTTACAAAAATTTAAAAGAGAAAGTGGAGTACAAGTTAGGTGTTTTAATGGAAACAATAAAATTGGAGAGTATATTTGGGTTGTGAGTTAAGTTGAAGCTTTTAAACGCTAGCGGTATTTTTGTTAGGTTCTTAAAATTTAATATTGGTGAGGTTTCAGTTTAATGTTTTGAATCTAAAGGTAATATTGCTTAGGTTGTCTGTGTTTGGTTCGATCTATTCACAGTCGGCATATTGAGTATCAATTGGTAAATTTATTTTTAATATTAAATCTCTCCACTCTCTATTTGACATTTTTATCATAAAACCTACTAAGTCAAAGCTAATGCACGTTTTTTTTTTCTAATGCACTTATTTTTTTCTATTCTATTGTATAAAATAAGTTTAGATAATAAAGGTTTTATTATATTATAATGAGAAATAACAAATATCTCAAAAGGTCTAATATAATATCCATAATAGAATACCACTCACTATTCTAACATCGAGATATTAATAAAGTACCACTTAAATACTTCTCCTTCCTCTCAAATCAAAGATTAACTTAGTTGTAACTAATTATTATTTTTATATAATAAATAATAATTAATAATTTAAATAGTAATATAATCAATAGAGTTAATTACTTGACTTTACTATTGTATATTATTTATGGAAGGATGAGTAAAATCAGGCCGTTGATAAAATAAAGTATATAAATGAGGCAAACAAATTTAGATATCCAATAATTAATCTAATTATTTCTCTGAATACCCGTTTATTATTCGGATCACAAATAACTCAATGTTATATTTTTATGCGTATACTTTTCTATTATCCCAATTTTAATATTTACAAAAATTTAAAAGAGAAAGTGGAGTACAAGTTAGGTGTTTTCATGGAAACATTAAAATTGGAGAGTTTATTTGGGCTGTGAGTTAAGTTGAAGCTTTTAAACGCTAGCGGTATTTTTGTTACGTTCTTAAAATTTAATATTGGTGAGGTTTCAGTTTAATGTTTTGAATTGAAAGGTAATATTGCTTAGGTTGTCTGTGTTTGGTTGGATCTATTCACAGTCGGCATATTAAGTATCAATTGGTAAATGTATTTTTAATATTAAATCTCTCCACTCTCTATTTGACATTTTTATCATAAAACCTACTAAGTCAAAACTAATGCACATTTTTTTTCTAATGTACTTTTTTTTTTCTTTCTATTCTACTGTATAAAATAAGTTTAGATAATAAAGGTTTTAATATATTATAATGAGAAATAACAAAGATCTCAAAAGGTCTAATATGATATCCATAATAGAATACCACTCACTATTCTAATATAAGGATATTAATAAAGTGCCACTTAAATACTTCTCCTTCCTCTCAAATCAAAGATTAACTTAGTTGTAACTAATTATTATTTTTATATAATAAATAATAATTAATAATTTAAATAGTAATATAATCAATAGAGTTAATTACTTGACTTTACTATTGTATATTATTTATGGAAGGATGAGTAAAATCAGGCCGTTGATAAAATAAAGTATATAAATGAGGCAAACAAATTTAGATATCCAATAATTAATCTAATTATTTCTCTGAATACCCGTTTATTATTCGGATCACAAATAACCCAATGTTATATTTTTATGCGTATACTTTTCTATTATCCCAATTTTAATATTTACAAAAATTTAAAAGAAAAAGTGGAGTACAAGTTAGGTGTTTTCATGGAAACATTAAAATTGGAGAGTTTATTTGGGCTGTGAGTTAAGTTGAAGCTTTTAAACGCTAGCGGTATTTTTGTTACGTTCTTAAAATTTAATATTGGTGAGGTTTCAGTTTAATGTTTTGAATTGAAAGGTAATATTGCTTAGGTTGTCTGTGTTTGGTTGGATCTATTCACAGTCGGCATATTAAGTATCAATTGGTAAATTTATTTTTAATATTAAATCTCTCCACTCTCTATTTGTCATTTTTATCATAAAACCTACTAAGTCAAAACTAATGCACATTTTTTTCTAATGCACTTTTTTTTTCTATTCTAATGTATAAAATAAGTTTAGATAATAAAGGTTTTATTATATTATAATGAGAAATAACAAAGATCTCAAAAGGTCTAATATAATATCCATAATAGAATACCACTCACGATGAGTAAAATCAAGCCGTTGATAAAATAAAGTATATTTATGAGACAAAAATTTAGATATCCAATAATTAATCTAATTATTTATCTGAATTCCCATTTATTATTCGGATCACAAATAAACCTAATGTTATATTTTTATGGAATTTTATATTTTTATGCGTATACTTTTCTACTATCCCAATTTTAGTATTTACAAAAATTTAAAAGAGAAAGTGGAGTACAAGTTAGGTGTTTTCATGGAAACAATAAAATTGGAGAGTATATTTGGGTTGTGAGTTAAGTTGAAGCTTTTAAACGCTAGCGGTATTTTTGTTAGGTTCTTAAAATTTAATATTGGTGAGGTTTCAGTTTAATGTTTTGAATTGAAAGGTAATATTGCTTAGGTTGTCTGTGTTTGGTTGGATCTATTCACAGTCGGCATATTGAGTATCAATTGGTAAATTTATTTTTAATATAAAATCTCTCCACTCTCTATTTGACATTTTTATCATAAAACCTACTAAGTCAAAACTAATGCAATTTTTTTTTCTAATGTACTTTTTTTTTTCTTTCTATTCTACTGTATAAAATAAGTTTAGATAATAAAGGTTTTAATATATTATAATGAGAAATAACAAAGATCTCAAAAGGTCTAATATGATATCCATAATAGAATACCACTCACTATTCTAACATAAGGATATTAATAAAGTGCCACTTAAATACTTCTCCTTCCTCTCAAATCAAAGATTAACTTAGTTGTAACTAATTATTATTTTTATATAACAAATAATAATTAATAATTTAAATAGTAATATAATCAATAGAGTTAATTACTTGACTTTACTATTGTATATTATTTATGGAAGGATGAGTAAAATCAGGCCGTTGATAAAATAAAGTATATAAATGAGGCAAACAAATTTAGATATCCAATAATTAATCTAATTATTTCTCTGAATACCCGTTTATTATTCGGATCACAAATAACCCAATGTTATATTTTTATGCGTATACTTTTCTATTATCCCAATTTTAATATTTACAAAAATTTAAAAGAAAAAGTGGAGTACAAGTTAGGTGTTTTCATGGAAACATTAAAATTGGAGAGTTTATTTGGGCTGTGAGTTAAGTTGAAGCTTTTAAACGCTAGCGGTATTTTTGTTACGTTCTTAAAATTTAATATTGGTGAGGTTTCAGTTTAATGTTTTGAATTGAAAGGTAATATTGCTTAGGTTGTCTGTGTTTGGTTGGATCTATTCACAGTCGGCATATTAAGTATCAATTGGTAAATTTATTTTTAATATTAAATCTCTCCACTCTCTATTTGTCATTTTTATCATAAAACCTACTAAGTCAAAACTAATGCACATTTTTTTCTAATGCACTTTTTTTTTCTATTCTAATGTATAAAATAAGTTTAGATAATAAAGGTTTTATTATATTATAATGAGAAATAACAAAGATCTCAAAAGGTCTAATATAATATCCATAATAGAATACCACTCACGATGAGTAAAATCAAGCCGTTGATAAAATAAAGTATATTTATGAGACAAAAATTTAGATATCCAATAATTAATCTAATTATTTATCTGAATTCCAGTTTATTATTCGGATCACAAATAAACCTAATGTTATATTTTTATGCAATTTTATATTTTTATGCGTATACTTTTCTACTATCCCAATTTTAGTATTTACAAAAATTTAAAAGAGAAAGTGGAGTACAAGTTAGGTGTTTTCATGGAAACAATAAAATTGGAGAGTATATTTGGGTTGTGAGTTAAGTTGAAGCTTTTAAACGCTAGCGGTATTTTTGTTAGGTTCTTAAAATTTAATATTGGTGAGGTTTCAGTTTAATGTTTTGAATCTAAAGGTAATATTGCTTAGGTTGTCTGTGTTTGGTTCGATCTATTCACAGTCGGCATATTGAGTATCAATTGGTAAATTTATTTTTAATATTAAATCTCTCCACTCTCTATTTGACATTTTTATCATAAAACCTACTAAGTCAAAGCTAATGCACGTTTTTTTTTTCTAATGCACTTATTTTTTTCTATTCTGTTGTATAAAATAAGTTTAGATAATAAAGGTTTTATTATATTATAATGAGAAATAACAAATATCTCAAAAGGTCTAATATAATATCCATAATAGAATACCACTCACTATTCTAACATCGAGATATTAATAAAGTACCACTTAAATACTTCTCCTTCCTCTCAAATCAAAGATTAACTTAGTTGTAACTAATTACTATTTTTATATAATAAATAATAATTAATAATTTAAATAGTAATATAATCAATAGAGTTAATTACTTGACTTTACTATTGTATATTATTTATGGAAGGATGAGTAAAATCAGGCCGTTGATAAAATAAAGTATATAAATGAGGCAAACAAATTTAGATATCCAATAATTAATCTAATTATTTCTCTGAATACCCGTTTATTATTCGGATCACAAATAACTCAATGTTATATTTTTATGCGTATACTTTTCTATTATCCCAATTTTAATATTTACAAAAATTTAAAAGAGAAAGTGGAGTACAAGTTAGGTGTTTTCATGGAAACATTAAAATTGGAGAGTTTATTTGGGCTGTGAGTTAAGTTGAAGCTTTTAAACGCTAGCGGTATTTTTGTTACGTTCTTAAAATTTAATATTGGTGAGGTTTCAGTTTAATGTTTTGAATTGAAAGGTAATATTGCTTAGGTTGTCTGTGTTTGGTTGGATCTATTCACAGTCGGCATATTAAGTATCAATTGGTAAATGTATTTTTAATATTAAATCTCTCCACTCTCTATTTGACATTTTTATCATAAAACCTACTAAGTCAAAGCTAATGCACGTTTTTTTTTCTAATGCACTTATTTTTTTCTATTCTATTGTATAAAATAAGTTTAGATAATAAAGGTTTTATTATATTATAATGAGAAATAACAAATATCTCAAAAGGTCTAATATAATATCCATAATAGAATACCACTCACTATTCTAACATCGAGATATTAATAAAGTACCACTTAAATACTTCTCCTTCCTCTCAAATCAAAGATTAACTTAGTTGTAACTAATTATTATTTTTATATAATAAATAATAATTAATAATTTAAATAGTAATATAATCAATAGAGTTAATTACTTGACTTTACTATTGTATATTATTTATGGAAGGATGAGTAAAATCAGGCCGTTGATAAAATAAAGTATATAAATGAGGCAAACAAATTTAGATATCCAATAATTAATCTAATTATTTCTCTGAATACCCGTTTATTATTCGGATCACAAATAACCCAATGTTATATTTTTATGCGTATACTTTTCTATTATCCCAATTTTAATATTTACAAAAATTTAAAAGAAAAAGTGGAGTACAAGTTAGGTGTTTTCATGGAAACATTAAAATTGGAGAGTTTATTTGGGCTGTGAGTTAAGTTGAAGCTTTTAAACGCTAGCGGTATTTTTGTTACGTTCTTAAAATTTAATATTGGTGAGGTTTCAGTTTAATGTTTTGAATTGAAAGGTAATATTGCTTAGGTTGTCTGTGTTTGGTTGGATCTATTCACAGTCGGCATATTAAGTATCAATTGGTAAATTTATTTTTAATATTAAATCTCTCCACTCTCTATTTGTCATTTTTATCATAAAACCTACTAAGTCAAAACTAATGCACATTTTTTTCTAATGCACTTTTTTTTTCTATTCTAATGTATAAAATAAGTTTAGATAATAAAGGTTTTATTATATTATAATGAGAAATAACAAAGATCTCAAAAGGTCTAATATAATATCCATAATAGAATACCACTCACGATGAGTAAAATCAAGCCGTTGATAAAATAAAGTATATTTATGAGACAAAAATTTAGATATCCAATAATTAATCTAATTATTTATCTGAATTCCCATTTATTATTCGGATCACAAATAAACCTAATGTTATATTTTTATGGAATTTTATATTTTTATGCGTATACTTTTCTACTATCCCAATTTTAGTATTTACAAAAATTTAAAAGAGAAAGTGGAGTACAAGTTAGGTGTTTTCATGGAAACAATAAAATTGGAGAGTATATTTGGGTTGTGAGTTAAGTTGAAGCTTTTAAACGCTAGCGGTATTTTTGTTAGGTTCTTAAAATTTAATATTGGTGAGGTTTCAGTTTAATGTTTTGAATCTAAAGGTAATATTGCTTAGGTTGTCTGTGTTTGGTTGGATCTATTCACAGTCGGCATATTGAGTATCAATTGGTAAATTTATTTTTAATATTAAATCTCTCCACTCTCTATTTGACATTTTTATCATAAAACCTACTAAGTCAAAGCTAATGCACGTTTTTTTTTCTAATGCACTTATTTTTTTCTATTCTATTGTATAAAATAAGTTTAGATAATAAAGGTTTTATTATATTATAATGAGAAATAACAAATATCTCAAAAGGTCTAATATAATATCCATAATAGAATACCACTCACTATTCTAACATCGAGATATTAATAAAGTACCACTTAAATACTTCTCCTTCCTCTCAAATCAAAGATTAACTTAGTTGTAACTAATTATTATTTTTATATAATAAATAATAATTAATAATTTAAATAGTAATATAATCAATAGAGTTAATTACTTGACTTTACTATTGTATATTATTTATGGAAGGATGAGTAAAATCAGGCCGTTGATAAAATAAAGTATATAAATGAGGCAAACAAATTTAGATATCCAATAATTAATCTAATTATTTCTCTGAATACCCGTTTATTATTCGGATCACAAATAACTCAATGTTATATTTTTATGCGTATACTTTTCTATTATCCCAATTTTAATATTTACAAAAATTTAAAAGAGAAAGTGGAGTACAAGTTAGGTGTTTTCATGGAAACATTAAAATTGGAGAGTTTATTTGGGCTGTGAGTTAAGTTGAAGCTTTTAAACGCTAGCGGTATTTTTGTTACGTTCTTAAAATTTAATATTGGTGAGGTTTCAGTTTAATGTTTTGAATTGAAAGGTAATATTGCTTAGGTTGTCTGTGTTTGGTTGGATCTATTCACAGTCGGCATATTAAGTATCAATTGGTAAATGTATTTTTAATATTAAATCTCTCCACTCTCTATTTGACATTTTTATCATAAAACCTACTAAGTCAAAACTAATGCACATTTTTTTTCTAATGTACTTTTTTTTTTCTTTCTATTCTACTGTATAAAATAAGTTTAGATAATAAAGGTTTTAATATATTATAATGAGAAATAACAAAGATCTCAAAAGGTCTAATATGATATCCATAATAGAATACCACTCACTATTCTAACATAAGGATATTAATAAAGTGCCACTTAAATACTTCTCCTTCCTCTCAAATCAAAGATTAACTTAGTTGTAACTAATTATTATTTTTATATAATAAATAATAATTAATAATTTAAATAGTAATATAATCAATAGAGTTAATTACTTGACTTTACTATTGTATATTATTTATGGAAGGATGAGTAAAATCAGGCCGTTGATAAAATAAAGTATATAAATGAGGCAAACAAATTTAGATATCCAATAATTAATCTAATTATTTCTCTGAATACCCGTTTATTATTCGGATCACAAATAACCCAATGTTATATTTTTATGCGTATACTTTTCTATTATCCCAATTTTAATATTTACAAAAATTTAAAAGAGAAAGTGGAGTACAAGTTAGGTGTTTTCATGGAAACATTAAAATTGGAGAGTTTATTTGGGCTGTGAGTTAAGTTGAAGCTTTTAAACGCTAGCGGTATTTTTGTTACGTTCTTAAAATTTAATATTGGTGAGGTTTCAGTTTAATGTTTTGAATTGAAAGGTAATATTGCTTAGGTTGTCTGTGTTTGGTTGGATCTATTCACAGTCGGCATATTAAGTATCAATTGGTAAATTTATTTTTAATATTAAATCTCTCCACTCTCTATTTGTCATTTTTATCATAAAACCTACTAAGTCAAAACTAATGCACATTTTTTTCTAATGCACTTTTTTTTTCTATTCTAATGTATAAAATAAGTTTAGATAATAAAGGTTTTATTATATTATAATGAGAAATAACAAAGATCTCAAAAGGTCTAATATAATATCCATAATAGAATACCACTCACGATGAGTAAAATCAAGCCGTTGATAAAATAAAGTATATTTATGAGACAAAAATTTAGATATCCAATAATTAATCTAATTATTTATCTGAATTCCCATTTATTATTCGGATCACAAATAAACCTAATGTTATATTTTTATGGAATTTTATATTTTTATGCGTATACTTTTCTACTATCCCAATTTTAGTATTTACAAAAATTTAAAAGAGAAAGTGGAGTACAAGTTAGGTGTTTTCATGGAAACAATAAAATTGGAGAGTATATTTGGGTTGTGAGTTAAGTTGAAGCTTTTAAACGCTAGCGGTATTTTTGTTAGGTTCTTAAAATTTAATATTGGTGAGGTTTCAGTTTAATGTTTTGAATCTAAAGGTAATATTGCTTAGGTTGTCTGTGTTTGGTTCGATCTATTCACCGTCGGCATATTGAGTATCAATTGGTAAATTTATTTTTAATATTAAATCTCTCCACTCTCTATTTGACATTTTTATCATAAAACCTACTAAGTCAAAGCTAATGCACGTTTTTTTTTCTAATGCACTTATTTTTTTCTATTCTATTGTATAAAATAAGTTTAGATAATAAAGGTTTTATTATATTATAATGAGAAATAACAAATATCTCAAAAGGTCTAATATAATATCCATAATAGAATACCACTCACTATTCTAACATCGAGATATTAATAAAGTACCACTTAAATACTTCTCCTTCCTCTCAAATCAAAGATTAACTTAGTTGTAACTAATTATTATTTTTATATAATAAATAATAATTAATAATTTAAATAGTAATATAATCAATAGAGTTAATTACTTGACTTTACTATTGTATATTATTTATGGAAGGATGAGTAAAATCAGACCGTTGATAAAATAAAGTATATAAATGAGGCAAACAAATTTAGATATCCAATAATTAATCTAATTATTTCTCTGAATACCCGTTTATTATTCGGATCACAAATAACTCAATGTTATATTTTTATGCGTATACTTTTCTATTATCCCAATTTTAATATTTACAAAAATTTAAAAGAGAAAGTGGAGTACAAGTTAGGTGTTTTCATGGAAACATTAAAATTGGAGAGTTTATTTGGGCTGTGAGTTAAGTTGAAGCTTTTAAACGCTAGCGGTATTTTTGTTACGTTCTTAAAATTTAATATTGGTGAGGTTTCAGTTTAATGTTTTGAATTGAAAGGTAATATTGCTTAGGTTGTCTGTGTTTGGTTGGATCTATTCACAGTCGGCATATTAAGTATCAATTGGTAAATGTATTTTTAATATTAAATCTCTCCACTCTCTATTTGACATTTTTATCATAAAACCTACTAAGTCAAAACTAATGCACATTTTTTTTCTAATGTACTTTTTTTTTTCTTTCTATTCTACTGTATAAAATAAGTTTAGATAATAAAAGTTTTAATATATTATAATGAGAAATAACAAAGATCTCAAAAGGTCTAATATGATATCCATAATAGAATACCACTCACTATTCTAACATAAGGATATTAATAAAGTGCCACTTAAATACTTCTTTTTCCTCTCAAATCAAAGATTAACTTAGTTGTAACTAATTATTATTTTTATATAATAAATAATAATTAATAATTTAAATAGTAATATAATCAATAGAGTTAATTACTTGACTTTACTATTGTATATTATTTATGGAAGGATGAGTAAAATCAGGCCGTTGATAAAATAAAGTATATAAATGAGGCAAACAAATTTAGATATCCAATAATTAATCTAATTATTTCTCTGAATACCCGTTTATTATTCGGATCACAAATAACCCAATGTTATATTTTTATGCGTATACTTTTCTATTATCCCAATTTTAATATTTACAAAAATTTAAAAGAAAAAGTGGAGTACAAGTTAGGTGTTTTCATGGAAACATTAAAATTGGAGAGTTTATTTGGGCTGTGAGTTAAGTTGAAGCTTTTAAACGCTAGCGGTATTTTTGTTACGTTCTTAAAATTTAATATTGGTGAGGTTTCAGTTTAATGTTTTGAATTGAAAGGTAATATTGCTTAGGTTGTCTGTGTTTGGTTGGATCTATTCACAGTCGGCATATTAAGTATCAATTGGTAAATTTATTTTTAATATTAAATCTCTCCACTCTCTATTTGTCATTTTTATCATAAAACCTACTAAGTCAAAACTAATGCACATTTTTTTCTAATGCACTTTTTTTTTCTATACTAATGTATAAAATAAGTTTAGATAATAAAGGTTTTATTATATTATAATGAGAAATAACAAAGATCTCAAAAGGTCTAATATAATATCCATAATAGAATACCACTCACGATGAGTAAAATCAAGCCGTTGATAAAATAAAGTATATTTATGAGACAAAAATTTAGATATCCAATAATTAATCTAATTATTTATCTGAATTCCAGTTTATTATTCGGATCACAAATAAACCTAATGTTATATTTTTATGCAATTTTTATTTTTATGCGTATACTTTTCTACTATCCCAATTTTAGTATTTACAAAAATTTAAAAGAGAAAGTGGAGTACAAGTTAGGTGTTTTCATGGAAACAATAAAATTGGAGAGTATATTTGGGTTGTGAGTTAAGTTGAAGCTTTTAAACGCTAGCGGTATTTTTGTTAGGTTCTTAAAATTTAATATTGGTGAGGTTTCAGTTTAATGTTTTGAATCTAAAGGTAATATTGCTTAGGTTGTCTGTGTTTGGTTGGATCTATTCACAGTCGGCATATTGAGTATCAATTGGTAAATTTATTTTTAATATTAAATCTCTCCACTCTCTATTTGACATTTTTATCATAAAACCTACTAAGTCAAAGCTAATGCACGTTTTTTTTTCTAATGCACTTATTTTTTTCTATTCTATTGTATAAAATAAGTTTAGATAATAAAGGTTTTATTATATTATAATGAGAAATAACAAATATCTCAAAAGGTCTAATATAATATCCATAATAGAATACCACTCACTATTCTAACATCGAGATATTAATAAAGTACCACTTAAATACTTCTCCTTCCTCTCAAATCAAAGATTAACTTAGTTGTAACTAATTATTATTTTTATATAATAAATAATAATTAATAATTTAAATAGTAATATAATAAATAGAGTTAATTACTTGACTTTACTATTGTATATTATTTATGGAAGGATGAGTAAAATCAGGTCGTTGATAAAATAAAGTATATAAATGAGGCAAACAAATTTAGATATCCAATAATTAATCTAATTATTTCTCTGAATACCCGTTTATTATTCGGATCACAAATAACTCAATGTTATATTTTTATGCGTATACTTTTCTATTATCCCAATTTTAATATTTACAAAAATTTAAAAGAGAAAGTGGAGTACAAGTTAGGTGTTTTCATGGAAACATTAAAATTGGAGAGTTTATTTGGGCTGTGAGTTAAGTTGAAGCTTTTAAACGCTAGCGGTATTTTTGTTACGTTCTTAAAATTTAATATTGGTGAGGTTTCAGTTTAATGTTTTGAATTGAAAGGTAATATTGCTTAGGTTGTCTGTGTTTGGTTGGATCTATTCACAGTCGGCATATTAAGTATCAATTGGTAAATGTATTTTTAATATTAAATCTCTCCACTCTCTATTTGACATTTTTATCATAAAACCTACTAAGTCAAAACTAATGCACATTTTTTTCTAATGCACTTTTTTTTTCTATTCTACTGTATAAAATAAGTTTAGATAATAAATGTTTTAATATATTATAATGAGAAATAACAAAGATCTCAAAAGGTCTAATATGATATCCATAATAGAATACCACTCACTATTCTAACATAAGGATATTAATAAAGTGCCACTTAAATACTTCTTTTTCCTCTCAAATCAAAGATTAACTTAGTTGTAACTAATTATTATTTTTATATAATAAATAATAATTAATAATTTAAATAGTAATATAATCAATAGAGTTAATTACTTGACTTTACTATTGTATATTATTTATGGAAGGATGAGTAAAATCAGGCCGTTGATAAAATAAAGTATATAAATGAGGCAAACAAATTTAGATATCCAATAATTAATCTAATTATTTCTCTGAATACCCGTTTATTATTCGGATCACAAATAACCCAATGTTATATTTTTATGCGTATACTTTTCTATTATCCCAATTTTAATATTTACAAAAATTTAAAAGAAAAAGTGGAGTACAAGTTAGGTGTTTTCATGGAAACATTAAAATTGGAGAGTTTATTTGGGCTGTGAGTTAAGTTGAAGCTTTTAAACGCTAGCGGTATTTTTGTTACGTTCTTAAAATTTAATATTGGTGAGGTTTCAGTTTAATGTTTTGAATTGAAAGGTAATATTGCTTAGGTTGTCTGTGTTTGGTTGGATCTATTCACAGTCGGCATATTAAGTATCAATTGGTAAATTTATTTTTAATATTAAATCTCTCCACTCTCTATTTGTCATTTTTATCATAAAACCTACTAAGTCAAAACTAATGCACATTTTTTTCTAATGCACTTTTTTTTTCTATTCTAATGTATAAAATAAGTTTAGATAATAAAGGTTTTATTATATTATAATGAGAAATAACAAAGATCTCAAAAGGTCTAATATAATATCCATAATAGAATACCACTCACGATGAGTAAAATCAAGCCGTTGATAAAATAAAGTATATTTATGAGACAAAAATTTAGATATCCAATAATTAATCTAATTATTTATCTGAATTCCAGTTTATTATTCGGATCACAAATAAACCTAATGTTATATTTTTATGCAATTTTATATTTTTATGCGTATACTTTTCTACTATCCCAATTTTAGTATTTACAAAAATTTAAAAGAGAAAGTGGAGTACAAGTTAGGTGTTTTCATGGAAACAATAAAATTGGAGAGTATATTTGGGTTGTGAGTTAAGTTGAAGCTTTTAAACGCTAGCGGTATTTTTGTTAGGTTCTTAAAATTTAATATTGGTGAGGTTTCAGTTTAATGTTTTGAATCTAAAGGTAATATTGCTTAGGTTGTCTGTGTTTGGTTGGATCTATTCACAGTCGGCATATTGAGTATCAATTGGTAAATTTATTTTTAATATTAAATCTCTCCACTCTCTATTTGACATTTTTATCATAAAACCTACTAAGTCAAAGCTAATGCACGTTTTTTTTTCTAATGCACTTATTTTTTTCTATTCTATTGTATAAAATAAGTTTAGATAATAAAGGTTTTATTATATTATAATGAGAAATAACAAATATCTCAAAAGGTCTAATATAATATCCATAATAGAATACCACTCACTATTCTAACATCGAGATATTAATAAAGTACCACTTAAATACTTCTCCTTCCTCTCAAATCAAAGATTAACTTAGTTGTAACTAATTATTATTTTTATATAATAAATAATAATTAATAATTTAAATAGTAATATAATCAATAGAGTTAATTACTTGACTTTACTATTGTATATTATTTATGGAAGGATGAGTAAAATCAGGCCGTTGATAAAATAAAGTATATAAATGAGGCAAACAAATTTAGATATCCAATAATTAATCTAATTATTTCTCTGAATACCCGTTTATTATTCGGATCACAAATAACTCAATGTTATATTTTTATGCGTATACTTTTCTATTATCCCAATTTTAATATTTACAAAAATTTAAAAGAGAAAGTGGAGTACAAGTTAGGTGTTTTCATGGAAACATTAAAATTGGAGAGTTTATTTGGGCTGTGAGTTAAGTTGAAGCTTTTAAACGCTAGCGGTATTTTTGTTACGTTCTTAAAATTTAATATTGGTGAGGTTTCAGTTTAATGTTTTGAATTGAAAGGTAATATTGCTTAGGTTGTCTGTGTTTGGTTGGATCTATTCACAGTCGGCATATTAAGTATCAATTGGTAAATGTATTTTTAATATTAAATCTCTCCACTCTCTATTTGACATTTTTATCATAAAACCTACTAAGTCAAAACTAATGCACATTTTTTTCTAATGCACTTTTTTTTTCTATTCTAATGTATAAAATAAGTTTAGATAATAAATGTTTTATTATATTATAATGAGAAATAACAAAGATCTCAAAAGGTCTAATATAATATCCATAATAGAATACCACTCACGATGAGTAAAATCAAGCCGTTGATAAAATAAAGTATATTTATGAGACAACAAATTTAGATATCCAATAATTAATCTACTTATTTATCTGAATACCCGTTTATTATTCGGATCACAAATAAACCTAATGTTATATTTTTATGCAATTTTATATTTTTATGGGTATACTTTTCTACTATCCCAATTTAATATTTACAAAAATTTAAAAGAGAAAGTGGAGTACAAGTTAGGTGTTTTCATGGAAACAATAAAATTGGAGAGTATATTTGGGTTGTGAGTTAAGTTGAAGCTTTGAAACGCTAGCGGTATTCTAGTTAGGTTCTTAAAATTTAATATTGGTGAGGTTTCAGTTTAATGTTTTGAATTGAAAGGTAATATTGCTTAGGTTGTCTGTGTTTGGTTGGATCTATTCACAGTCGGCATATTGAGTATCAATTGGTAAATTTATTTTTAATATTAAATCTCTCCACTCTCTATTTGACATTTTTATCATAAAACCTACTAAGTCAAAACTAATGCACATTTTTTTTCTAATGTACTTTTTTTTTCTTTCTATTCTACTGTATAAAATAAGTTTAGATAATAAAAGTTTTAATATATTATAATGAGAAATAACAAATATCTCAAAAGGTCTAATATAATATCCATAATAGAATACCACTCACTATTCTAACAACGAGATATTAATAAAGTACCACTTAAATACTTCTCCTTCCTCTCAAATCAAAGATTAACTTAGTTGTAACTAATTATTATTTTTATATAATAAATAATAATTAATAATTTAAATAGTAATATAATCAATAGAGTTAATTACTTGACTTTACTATTGTATATTATTTATGGAAGGATGAGTAAAATCAGGCCGTTGATAAAATAAAGTATATAAATGAGGCAAACAAATTTAGATATCCAATAATTAATCTAATTATTTCTCTGAATACCCGTTTATTATTCGGATCACAAATAACCCAATGTTATATTTTTATGCGTATACTTTTCTATTATCCCAATTTTAATATTTACAAAAATTAAAAGAGAAAGTGGAGTACAAGTTAGGTGTTTTCATGGAAACATTAAAATTGGAGAGTTTATTTGGGCTGTGAGTTAAGTTGAAGCTTTTAAACGCTAGCGGTATTTTTGTTACGTTCTTAAAATTTAATATTGGTGAGGTTTCAGTTTAATGTTTTGAATTGAAAGGTAATATTGCTTAGGTTGTCTGTGTTTGGTTGGATCTATTCACAGTCGGCATATTAAGTATCAATTGGTAAATTTATTTTTAATATTAAATCTCTCCACTCTCTATTTGTCATTTTTATCATAAAACCTACTAAGTCAAAACTAATGCACATTTTTTTCTAATGCACTTTTTTTTTCTATTCTAATGTATAAAATAAGTTTAGATAATAAAGGTTTTATTATATTATAATGAGAAATAACAAAGATCTCAAAAGGTCTAATATAATATCCATAATAGAATACCACTCACGATGAGTAAAATCAAGCCGTTGATAAAATAAAGTATATTTATGAGACAAAAATTTAGATATCCAATAATTAATCTAATTATTTATCTGAATTCCATTTATTATTCGGATCACAAATAAACCTAATGTTATATTTTTATGCAATTTATATTTTTATGCGTATACTTTTCTACTATCCCAATTTTAGTATTTACAAAAATTTAAAAGAGAAAGTGGAGTACAAGTTAGGTGTTTTCATGGAAACAATAAAATTGGAGAGTATATTTGGGTTGTGAGTTAAGTTGAAGCTTTTAAACGCTAGCGGTATTTTTGTTAGGTTCTTAAAATTTAATATTGGTGAGGTTTCAGTTTAATGTTTTGAATCTAAAGGTAATATTGCTTAGGTTGTCTGTGTTTGGTTGGATCTATTCACAGTCGGCATATTGAGTATCAATTGGTAAATTTATTTTTAATATTAAATCTCTCCACTCTCTATTTGACATTTTTATCATAAAACCTACTAAGTCAAAGCTAATGCACGTTTTTTTTTCTAATGCACTTATTTTTTTCTATTCTATTGTATAAAATAAGTTTAGATAATAAAGGTTTTATTATATTATAATGAGAAATAACAAATATCTCAAAAGGTCTAATATAATATCCATAATAGAATACCACTCACTATTCTAACATCGAGATATTAATAAAGTACCACTTAAATACTTCTCCTTCCTCTCAAATCAAAGATTAACTTAGTTGTAACTAATTATTATTTTTATATAATAAATAATAATTAATAATTTAAATAGTAATATAATCAATAGAGTTAATTACTTGACTTTACTATTGTATATTATTTATGGAAGGATGAGTAAAATCAGGCCGTTGATAAAATAAAGTATATAAATGAGGCAAACAAATTTAGATATCCAATAATTAATCTAATTATTTCTCTGAATACCCGTTTATTATTCGGATCACAAATAACCCAATGTTATATTTTTATGCGTATACTTTTCTATTATCCCAATTTTAATATTTACAAAAATTTAAAAGAAAAGTGGAGTACAAGTTAGGTGTTTTCATGGAAACATTAAAATTGGAGAGTTTATTTGGGCTGTGAGTTAAGTTGAAGCTTTTAAACGCTAGCGGTATTTTTGTTACGTTCTTAAAATTTAATATTGGTGAGGTTTCAGTTTAATGTTTTGAATCTAAAGGTAATATTGCTTAGGTTGTCTGTGTTTGGTTGGATCTATTCACAGTCGGCATATTGAGTATCAATTGGTAAATTTATTTTTAATATTAAATCTCTCCACTCTCTATTTGTCATTTTTATCATAAAACCTACTAAGTCAAAACTAATGCACATTTTTTTCTAATGCACTTTTTTTTCTATTCTAATGTATAAAATAAGTTTAGATAATAAAGGTTTTATTATATTATAATGAGAAATAACAAAGATCTCAAAAGGTCTAATATAATATCCATAATAGAATACCACTCACGATGAGTAAAATCAAGCCGTTGATAAAATAAAGTATATTTATGAGACAAAAATTTAGATATCCAATAATTAATCTAATTATTTATCTGAATTCCAGTTTATTATTCGGATCACAAATAAACCTAATGTTATATTTTTATGCAATTTTATATTTTTATGCGTATACTTTTCTACTATCCCAATTTTAGTATTTACAAAAATTTAAAAGAGAAAGTGGAGTACAAGTTAGGTGTTTTCATGAAACAATAAAATTGGAGAGTATATTTGGGTTGTGAGTTAAGTTGAAGCTTTTAAACGCTAGCGGTATTTTTGTTAGGTTCTTAAAATTTAATATTGGTGAGGTTTCAGTTTAATGTTTTGAATCTAAAGGTAATATTGCTTAGGTTGTCTGTGTTTGGTTGGATCTATTCACAGTCGGCATATTGAGTATCAATTGGTAAATTTATTTTTAATATTAAATCTCTCCACTCTCTATTTGACATTTTTATCATAAAACCTACTAAGTCAAAGCTAATGCACGTTTTTTTTTCTAATGCACTTATTTTTTTCTATTCTATTGTATAAAATAAGTTTAGATAATAAAGGTTTTATTATATTATAATGAGAAATAACAAATATCTCAAAAGGTCTAATATAATATCCATAATAGAATACCACTCACTATTCTAACATCGAGATATTAATAAAGTACCACTTAAATACTTCTCCTTCCTCTCAAATCAAAGATTAACTTAGTTGTAACTAATTATTATTTTTATATAATAAATAATAATTAATAATTTAAATAGTAATATAATAAATAGAGTTAATTACTTGACTTTACTATTGTATATTATTTATGGAAGGATGAGTAAAATCAGGTCGTTGATAAAATAAAGTATATAAATGAGGCAAACAAATTTAGATATCCAATAATTAATCTAATTATTTCTCTGAATACCCGTTTATTATTCGGATCACAAATAACTCAATGTTATATTTTTATGCGTATACTTTTCTATTATCCCAATTTTAATATTTACAAAAATTTAAAAGAGAAAGTGGAGTACAAGTTAGGTGTTTTCATGGAAACATTAAAATTGGAGAGTTATTTGGGCTGTGAGTTAAGTTGAAGCTTTTAAACGCTAGCGGTATTTTTGTTACGTTCTTAAAATTTAATATTGGTGAGGTTTCAGTTTAATGTTTTGAATTGAAAGGTAATATTGCTTAGGTTGTCTGTGTTTGGTTGGATCTATTCACAGTCGGCATATTAAGTATCAATTGGTAAATGTATTTTTAATATTAAATCTCTCCACTCTCTATTTGACATTTTTATCATAAAACCTACTAAGTCAAAACTAATGCACATTTTTTTCTAATGCACTTTTTTTTTCTATTCTACTGTATAAAATAAGTTTAGATAATAAAGGTTTTAATATATTATAATGAGAAATAACAAAGATCTCAAAAGGTCTAATATGATATCCATAATAGAATACCACTCACTATTCTAACATAAGGATATTAATAAAGTGCCACTTAAATACTTCTCCTTCCTCTCAAATCAAAGATTAACTTAGTTGTAACTAATTATTATTTTTATATAATAAATAATAATTAATAATTTAAATAGTAATATAATCAATAGAGTTAATTACTTGACTTTACTATTGTATATTATTTATGGAAGGATGAGTAAAATCAGGCCGTTGATAAAATAAAGTATATAAATGAGGCAAACAAATTTAGATATCCAATAATTAATCTAATTATTTCTCTGAATACCCGTTTATTATTCGGATCACAAATAACCCAATGTTATATTTTTATGCGTATACTTTTCTATTATCCCAATTTTAATATTTACAAAAATTTAAAAGAAAAAGTGGAGTACAAGTTAGGTGTTTTCATGGAAACATTAAAATTGGAGAGTTTATTTGGGCTGTGAGTTAAGTTGAAGCTTTTAAACGCTAGCGGTATTTTTGTTACGTTCTTAAAATTTAATATTGGTGAGGTTTCAGTTTAATGTTTTGAATTGAAAGGTAATATTGCTTAGGTTGTCTGTGTTTGGTTGGATCTATTCACAGTCGGCATATTAAGTATCAATTGGTAAATTTATTTTTAATATTAAATCTCTCCACTCTCTATTTGTCATTTTTATCATAAAACCTACTAAGTCAAAACTAATGCACATTTTTTTCTAATGCACTTTTTTTTTTCTATTCTAATGTATAAAATAAGTTTAGATAATAAAGGTTTTATTATATTATAATGAGAAATAACAAAGATCTCAAAAGGTCTAATATAATATCCATAATAGAATACCACTCACGATGAGTAAAATCAAGCCGTTGATAAAATAAAGTATATTTATGAGACAAAAATTTAGATATCCAATAATTAATCTAATTATTTATCTGAATTCCAGTTTATTATTCGGATCACAAATAAACCTAATGTTATATTTTTATGCAATTTTATATTTTTATGCGTATACTTTTCTACTATCCCAATTTTAGTATTTACAAAAATTTAAAAGAGAAAGTGGAGTACAAGTTAGGTGTTTTCATGGAAACAATAAAATTGGAGAGTATATTTGGGTTGTGAGTTAAGTTGAAGCTTTTAAACGCTAGCGGTATTTTTGTTAGGTTCTTAAAATTTAATATTGGTGAGGTTTCAGTTTAATGTTTTGAATCTAAAGGTAATATTGCTTAGGTTGTCTGTGTTTGGTTGGATCTATTCACAGTCGGCATATTGAGTATCAATTGGTAAATTTATTTTTAATATTAAATCTCTCCACTCTCTATTTGACATTTTTATCATAAAACCTACTAAGTCAAAGCTAATGCACGTTTTTTTTCTAATGCACTTATTTTTTTCTATTCTATTGTATAAAATAAGTTTAGATAATAAAGGTTTTATTATATTATAATGAGAAATAACAAATATCTCAAAAGGTCTAATATAATATCCATAATAGAATACCACTCACTATTCTAACATCGAGATATTAATAAAGTACCACTTAAATACTTCTCCTTCCTCTCAAATCAAAGATTAACTTAGTTGTAACTAATTATTATTTTTATATAATAAATAATAATTAATAATTTAAATAGTAATATAATCAATAGAGTTAATTACTTGACTTTACTATTGTATATTATTTATGGAAGGATGAGTAAAATCAGGCCGTTGATAAAATAAAGTATATAAATGAGGCAAACAAATTTAGATATCCAATAATTAATCTAATTATTTCTCTGAATACCCGTTTATTATTCGGATCACAAATAACTCAATGTTATATTTTTATGCGTATACTTTTCTATTATCCCAATTTTAATATTTACAAAAATTTAAAAGAGAAAGTGGAGTACAAGTTAGGTGTTTTCATGGAAACATTAAAATTGGAGAGTTTATTTGGGCTGTGAGTTAAGTTGAAGCTTTTAAACGCTAGCGGTATTTTTGTTACGTTCTTAAAATTTAATATTGGTGAGGTTTCAGTTTAATGTTTTGAATTGAAAGGTAATATTGCTTAGGTTGTCTGTGTTTGGTTGGATCTATTCACAGTCGGCATATTAAGTATCAATTGGTAAATTTATTTTTAATATTAAATCTCTCCACTCTCTATTTGACATTTTTATCATAAAACCTACTAAGTCAAAACTAATGCACATTTTTTTCTAATGCACTTTTTTTTCTATTCTAATGTATAAAATAAGTTTAGATAATAAATGTTTTATTATATTATAATGAGAAATAACAAAGATCTCAAAAGGTCTAATATAATATCCATAATAGAATACCACTCACGATGAGTAAAATCAAGCCGTTGATAAAATAAAGTATATTTATGAGACAAACAAATTTAGATATCCAATAATTAATCTACTTATTTATCTGAATACCCGTTTATTATTCGGATCACAAATAAACCTAATGTTATATTTTTATGCAATTTTATATTTTTATGGGTATACTTTTCTACTATCCCAATTTTAATATTTACAAAAATTTAAAAGAGAAAGTGGAGTACAAGTTAGGTGTTTTCATGGAAACAATAAAATTGGAGAGTATATTGGGTTGTGAGTTAAGTTGAAGCTTTTAAACGCTAGCGGTATTTTTGTTAGGTTCTTAAAATTTAATATTGGTGAGGTTTCAGTTTAATGTTTTGAATTGAAAGGTAATATTGCTTAGGTTGTCTGTGTTTGGTTGGATCTATTCACAGTCGGCATATTGAGTATCAATTGGTAATTTATTTTTAATATTAAATCTCTCCACTCTCTATTTGACATTTTTATCATAAAACCTACTAAGTCAAAACTAATGCACATTTTTTTTCTAATGCACTTTTTTTTTTTCTATTCTACTGTATAAAATAAGTTTAGATAATAAAGGTTTAATATATTATAATGAGAAATAACAAAGATCTCAAAAGGTCTAATATGATATCCATAATAGAATACCACTCACTATTCTAACATAAGATATTAATAAAGTGCCACTTAAATACTTCTCCTTCCTCTCAAATCAAAGATTAACTTAGTTGTAACTAATTATTATTTTATATAATAAATAATAATTAATAATTTAAATAGTAATATAATCAATAGAGTTAATTACTTGACTTTACTATTGTATATTATTTATGGAAGGATGAGTAAAATCAGGCCGTTGATAAAATAAAGTATATAAATGAGGCAAACAAATTTAGATATCCAATAATTAATCTAATTATTTCTCTGAATACCCGTTTATTATTCGGATCACAAATAACCCAATGTTATATTTTTATGCGTATACTTTTCTATTATCCCAATTTTAATATTTACAAAAATTTAAAAGAGAAAGTGGAGTACAAGTTAGGTGTTTTCATGGAAACAATAAAATTGGAGAGTATATTTGGGTTGTGAGTTAAGTTGAAGCTTTTAAACGCTAGCGGTATTTTTGTTAGGTTCTTAAAATTTAATATTGGTGAGGTTTCAGTTTAATGTTTTGAATTGAAAGGTAATATTGCTTAGGTTGTCTGTGTTTGGTTGGATCTATTCACAGTCGGCATATTAAGTATCAATTGGTAAATTTATTTTTAATATTAAATCTCTCCACTCTCTATTTGTCATTTTTATCATAAAACCTACTAAGTCAAAACTAATGCACATTTTTTTCTAATGCACTTTTTTTTTCTATTCTAATGTATAAAATAAGTTTAGATAATAAAGGTTTTATTATATTATAATGAGAAATAACAAAGATCTCAAAAGGTCTAATATAATATCCATAATAGAATACCACTCACGATGAGTAAAATCAAGCCGTTGATAAAATAAAGTATATTTATGAGACAAAAATTTAGATATCCAATAATTAATCTAATTATTTATCTGAATTCCAGTTTATTATTCGGATCACAAATAAACCTAATGTTATATTTTTATGCAATTTTATATTTTATGCGTATACTTTTCTACTATCCCAATTTTAGTATTTACAAAAATTTAAAAGAGAAAGTGGAGTACAAGTTAGGTGTTTTCATGGAAACAATAAAATTGGAGAGTATATTTGGGTTGTGAGTTAAGTTGAAGCTTTTAAACGCTAGCGGTATTTTTGTTAGGTTCTTAAAATTTAATATTGGTGAGGTTTCAGTTTAATGTTTTGAATCTAAAGGTAATATTGCTTAGGTTGTCTGTGTTTGGTTGGATCTATTCACAGTCGGCATATTGAGTATCAATTGGTAAATTTATTTTTAATATTAAATCTCTCCACTCTCTATTTGACATTTTTATCATAAAACCTACTAAGTCAAAGCTAATGCACGTTTTTTTTTCTAATGCACTTATTTTTTTCTATTCTATTGTATAAAATAAGTTTAGATAATAAAGGTTTTATTATATTATAATGAGAAATAACAAATATCTCAAAAGGTCTAATATAATATCCATAATAGAATACCACTCACTATTCTAACATCGAGATATTAATAAAGTACCACTTAAATACTTCTCCTTCCTCTCAAATCAAAGATTAACTTAGTTGTAACTAATTATTATTTATATATAAATAATAATTAATAATTTAAATAGTAATATAATCAATAGAGTTAATTACTTGACTTTACTATTGTATATTATTTATGGAAGGATGAGTAAAATCAGGTCGTTGATAAAATAAAGTATATAAATGAGGCAAACAAATTTAGATATCCAATAATTAATCTAATTATTTCTCTGAATACCCGTTTATTATTCGGATCACAAATAACTCAATGTTATATTTTTATGCGTATACTTTTCTATTATCCCAATTTAATATTTACAAAAATTTAAAAGAGAAAGTGGAGTACAAGTTAGGTGTTTTCATGGAAACATTAAAATTGGAGAGTTTATTTGGGCTGTGAGTTAAGTTGAAGCTTTTAAACGCTAGCGGTATTTTTGTTACGTTCTTAAAATTTAATATTGGTGAGGTTTCAGTTTAATGTTTTGAATTGAAAGGTAATATTGCTTAGGTTGTCTGTGTTTGGTTGGATCTATTCACAGTCGGCATATTGAGTATCAATTGGTAAATTTATTTTTAATATTAAATCTCTCCACTCTCTATTTGACATTTTTATCATAAAACCTACTAAGTCAAAACTAATGCACATTTTTTTCTAATGCACTTTTTTTTTCTATTCTACTGTATAAAATAAGTTTAGATAATAAAGGTTTTAATATATTATAATGAGAAATAACAAAGATCTCAAAAGGTCTAATATGATATCCATAATAGAATACCACTCACTATTCTAACATAAGGATATTAATAAAGTGCCACTTAAATACTTCTCCTTCCTCTCAAATCAAAGATTAACTTAGTTGTAACTAATTATTATTTTATATAATAAATAATAATTAATAATTTAAAAGTAATATAATCAATAGAGTTAATTACTTGACTTTACTATTGTATATTATTTATGGAAGGATGAGTAAAATCAGGCCGTTGATAAAATAAAGTATATAAATGAGGCAAACAAATTTAGATATCCAATAATTAATCTAATTATTTCTCTGAATACCCGTTTATTATTCGGATCACAAATAAACCCAATGTTATATTTTTATGCGTATACTTTTCTATTATCCCAATTTTAATATTTACAAAAATTAAAAGAAAAAGTGGAGTACAAGTTAGGTGTTTTCATGGAAACATTAAAATTGGAGAGTTTATTTGGGCTGTGAGTTAAGTTGAAGCTTTTAAACGCTAGCGGTATTTTGTTACGTTCTTAAAATTTAATATTGGTGAGGTTTCAGTTTAATGTTTTGAATTGAAAGGTAATATTGCTTAGGTTGTCTGTGTTTGGTTGGATCTATTCACAGTCGGCATATTGAGTATCAATTGGTAAATTTATTTTTAATATTAAATCTCTCCACTCTCTATTTGACATTTTTATCATAAAACCTACTAAGTCAAAACTAATGCACATTTTTTTCTAATGCACTTTTTTTTTCTATTCTAATGTATAAAATAAGTTTAGATAATAAAGGTTTTATTATATTATAATGAGAAATAACAAAGATCTCAAAAGGTCTAATATAATATCCATAATAGAATACCACTCACGATGAGTAAAATCAAGCCGTTGATAAAATAAAGTATATTTATGAGACAAAAATTTAGATATCCAATAATTAATCTAATTATTTATCTGAATTCCAGTTTATTATTCGGATCACAAATAAACCTAATGTTATATTTTTATGCAATTTTATATTTTTATGCGTATACTTTTCTACTATCCCAATTTTAGTATTTACAAAAATTTAAAAGAGAAAGTGGAGTACAAGTTAGGTGTTTTCATGGAAACAATAAAATTGGAGAGTATATTTGGGTTGTGAGTTAAGTTGAAGCTTTTAAACGCTAGCGGTATTTTTGTTAGGTTCTTAAAATTTAATATTGGTGAGGTTTCAGTTTAATGTTTTGAATCTAAAGGTAATATTGCTTAGGTTGTCTGTGTTTGGTTGGATCTATTCACAGTCGGCATATTGAGTATCAATTGGTAAATTTATTTTTAATATTAAATCTCTCCACTCTCTATTTGACATTTTTATCATAAAACCTACTAAGTCAAAGCTAATGCACGTTTTTTTTTCTAATGCACTTATTTTTTTCTATTCTATTGTATAAAATAAGTTTAGATAATAAAGGTTTTATTATATTATAATGAGAAATAACAAATATCTCAAAAGGTCTAATATAATATCCATAATAGAATACCACTCACTATTCTAACATCAAGATATTAATAAAGTACCACTTAAATACTTCTCCTTCCTCTCAAATCAAAGATTAACTTAGTTGTAACTAATTATTATTTTTATATAATAAATAATAATTAATAATTTAAAAGTAATATAATCAATAGAGTTAATTACTTGACTTTACTATTGTATATTATTTATGGAAGGATGAGTAAAATCAGGCCGTTGATAAAATAAAGTATATAAATGAGGCAAACAAATTTAGATATCCAATAATTAATCTAATTATTTCTCTGAATACCCGTTTATTATTCGGATCACAAATAACTCAATGTTATATTTTTATGCGTATACTTTTCTATTATCCCAATTTTAATATTTACAAAAATTTAAAAGAGAAAGTGGAGTACAAGTTAGGTGTTTTCATGGAAACATTAAAATTGGAGAGTGTTATTTGGGCTGTGAGTTAAGTTGAAGCTTTTAAACGCTAGCGGTATTTTTGTTACGTTCTTAAAATTTAATATTGGTGAGGTTTCAGTTTAATGTTTTGAATTGAAAGGTAATATTGCTTAGGTTGTCTGTGTTTGGTTGGATCTATTCACAGTCGGCATATTAAGTATCAATTGGTAAATGTATTTTTAATATTAAATCTCTCCACTCTCTATTTGACATTTTTATCATAAAACCTACTAAGTCAAAACTAATGCACATTTTTTTCTAATGCACTTTTTTTTTCTATTCTAATGTATAAAATAAGTTTAGATAATAAATGTTTTATTATATTATAATAAGAAATAACAAAGATCTCAAAAGGTCTAATATAATATCCATTATAGAATACCACTCACGATGAGTAAAATCAAGCCGTTGATAAAATAAAGTATATTTATGAGACAAACAAATTTAGATATTCAATAATTAATCTACTTATTTATCTGAATACCCGTTTATTATTCGGATCACAAATAACCTAATGTTATATTTTTATGCAATTTTATATTTTTATGGGTATACTTTCTACTATCCCAATTTTAATATTTACAAAAATTTAAAAGAGAAAGTGGAGTACAAGTTAGGTGTTTTCATGGAAACATAAAATTGGAGAGTATATTTGGGTTGTGAGTTAAGTTGAAGCTTTAAACGCTAGCGGTATTTTGTTAGGTTCTTAAAATTTAATATTGGTGAGGTTTCAGTTTAATGTTTTGAATTGAAAGGTAATATTGCTTAGGTTGTCTGTGTTTGGTTGGATCTATTCACAGTCGGCATATTGAGTATCAATTGGTAAATTTATTTTTAATATTAAATCTCTCCACTCTCTATTTGACATTTTTATCATAAAACCTACTAAGTCAAAACTAATGCACGTTTTTTTTTCTAATGCACTTTTTTTTTCTATTCTATTGTATAAAATAAGTTTAGATAATAAAGGTTTTATTATATTATAATGAGAAATAACAAATATCTCAAAAGGTCTAATATAATATCCATAATAGAATACCACTCACTATTCTAACATCAAGATATTAATAAAGTACCACTTAAATACTTCTCCTTCCTCTCAAATCAAAGATTAACTTAGTTGTAACTAATTATATTTATATAATAAATAATAATTAATAATTTAAAAAGTAATATAATCAATAGAATTAATTACTTGACTTTACTATTGTATATTATTTATGGAAGGATGAGTAAAATCAGGCCGTTGATAAAATAAAGTATATATATGAGACAAACAAATTTAGATATCCAATAATTAATCTAATTATTTCTCTGAATACCCGTTTATTATTCGGATCACAAATAAACTAATGTTATATTTTATGCGTATACTTTTCTACTATCCCAATTTTAATATTTAAAAAATTTAAAAGAGAAAGTGGAGTAAAAGTTAGGTGTTTTCATGGAAACATTAAAATTGGAGAGTTATTTGGGCTGTGAGTTAAGTTGAAGCTTTTAAACGCTAGCGGTATTTTGTTAGGTTCTTAAAATTTAATATTGGTGAGGTTTCAGTTTAATGTTTTGAATTGAAAGGTAATATTGCTTAGGTTGTCTGTGTTTGGTTGGATCTATTCACAGTCGGCATATTGAGTATCAATTGGTAAATTTATTTTTAATATTAAATCTCTCCACTCTCTATTTGACATTTTTATCATAAAACCTACTAAGTCAAAGCTAATGCACATTTTTTTTTCTAATGCACTTTTTTTTTCTATTCTACTGTATAAAATAAGTTTAGATAATAAAGGTTTTATTATATTATAATGAGAAATAACAAAGATCTCAAAAGGTCTAATATAATATCCATAATAGAATACCACTCACTATTCTAACATCAAGATATTAATAAAGTACCACTTAAATACTTCTCCTTCCTCTCAAATCAAAGATTAACTTAGTTGTAACTAATTATTATTTTTATATAATAAATAATAATTAATAATTAAAAAGTAATATAATCAATAGAATTAATTACTTGACTTTACTATTGTATATTATTTATGGAAGGATGAGTAAAATCAGGCCGTTGATAAAATAAAGTATATATATGAGACAAACAATTTAGATATCCAATAATAATCTAATTATTCTCTGAATACCCGTTTATTATTCGGATCACAAAATAAACCTAATGTTTATTTTTATGCAATTTTATATTTTTATGCGTATACTTTTCTACTATCCCAATTTAATATTTACAAAAATTTAAAAGAGAAAGTGGAGTACAAGTTAGGTGTTTTCATGGAAACATTAAAATTGGAGAGTATATTTGGGTTGTGAGTTAAGTTGAAGCTTTTAAACGCTAGCGGTATTTTTGTTAGGTTCTTAAAATTTAATATTGGTGAGGTTTCAGTTTAATGTTTTGAATTGAAAGGTAATATTGCTTAGGTTGTCTGTGTTTGGTTGGATCTATTCACAGTCGGCATATTGAGTATCAATTGGTAAATTTATTTTTAATATTAAATCTCTCCACTCTCTATTTGACATTTTATCATAAAACCTACTAAGTCAAAACTAATGCACATTTTTTTCTAATGCACTTTTTTTTTCTATTCTACTGTATAAAATAAGTTTAGATAATAAAGGTTTTATTATATTATAATGAGAAATAACAAAGATCTCAAAAGGTCTAATATGATATCCATAATAGAATACCACTCACTATTCTAACATCAAGATATTAATAAAGTGCCACTTAAATACTTCTCCTTCCTCTCAAATCAAACATTACCTTAGTTGTAACTAATTATTAGTTTTATATAATAAATAATAATTAATAACTTAAAAGTAATATAATCAATAGAATTAATTACTTGACTTTACTTGTATATTATTTATGGAAGGATGAGTAAAATCAGGCCGTTGATAAAATAAAGTATATATATGAGACAAACAATTTAGATATCCAATAATTAATCTAATATTTCTCTGAATACCCGTTTATTATTCGGATCAAAATAAACCTAATGTTTATATTTTTATGCGTATACTTTTCTACTATCCCATTTTAATATTTACAAAAATTTAAAAGAGAAAGTGGAGTACAAGTTAGGTGTTTTCATGGAAACATTAAAATTGGAGAGTTTATTGGGTGTGAGTTAAGTTGAAGCTTTTAAACGCTAGCGGTATTTTTGTTAGGTTCTTAAAATTTAATATTGGTGAGGTTTCAGTTTAATGTTTTGAATTGAAAGGTAATATTGCTTAGGTTGTCTGTGTTTGGTTGGATCTATTCACAGTCGGCATATTGAGTATCAATTGGTAAATTTTTTTAATATTAAATCTCTCCACTCTCTATTTGACATTTTTATCATAAAACCTACTAAGTCAAAACTAATGCACATTTTTTTCTAATGCACTTTTTTTTTCTATTCTACTGTATAAATAAGTTTAGATAATAAAGGTTTTATTATATTATAATGAGAAATAACAAAGATCTCAAAAGGTCTAATATAATCCATAATAGAATACCACTCACTATTCTAACATCAAGATATTAATAAAGTGCCACTTAAATACTTCTCCTTCCTCTCAAATCAAACATTACCTTAGTTGTAACTAATTTTAGTTTTATATAATAAATAATAATTAATAACTTAAAAGTAATATAATCAATAGAATAATTACTTGACTTTACTATTGTATATTATTTATGGAAGGATGAGTAAAATCAGCCGTTGATAAAATAAAGTATATATATGAGACAAACAAATTTAGATATCCAATAATTAATCTAATTATTTCTCTGAATACCCGTTTATTATTCGGATCACAAATAAACCTAATGTTATATTTTTATGCGTATACTTTTCTACTATCCCAATTTTAATATTTACAAAAATTTAAAAGAGAAAGTGGAGTACAAGTTAGGTGTTTTCATGGAAACATAAAATTGGAGAGTATATTTGGGTTGTGAGTTAAGTTGAAGCTTTTAAACGCTAGCGGTATTTTTGTTAGGTTCTTAAAATTTAATATTGGTGAGGTTTCAGTTTAATGTTTTGAATTGAAAGGTAATATTGCTTAGGTTGTCTGTGTTTGGTTGGATCTATCCACAGTCGGCATATTGAGTATCAATTGGTAAATTTATTTTAATATTAAATCTCTCCACTCTCTATTTGACATTTTTATCATAAAACCTACTAAGTCAAAACTAATGCACATTTTTTTCTAATGCACTTTTTTTTTCTATTCTACTGTATAAAATAAGTTTAGATAATAAATGTTTTATATATTATAATGAGAAATAACAAAGATCTCAAAAGGTCTAATATGATATCCATAATAGAATACCACTCACTATTCTAACATCAAGATATTAATAAAGTGCCACTTAAATACTTCTCCTTCCTCTCAAATTAAACATTACCTTAGTTGTAACTAATTATTAGTTTATATAATAAATAATAATTAATAATTAAAAAGTAATATAATCAATAGAATTAATTACTTGACTTTACAATTGTATATTATTTATGGAAGGATGAACTACAATGTTAATATTTTTATGCAATTTAGGGTTTATATTTTTATAATTTTCTACTATCCCAATTTAATATTTACAAAAATTTAAAAGAGAAAGTGGAGTACAAGTTAGGTGTTTTCATGGAAACATTAAAATTGGAGAGTTATTTGGGTTGTGAGTTAAGTTGAAGCTTTTAAACGCTAGCGGTATTTTTGTTAGGTTCTTAAAATTTAATATTGGTGAGGTTTCAGTTTAATGTTTTGAATTGAAAGGTAATATTGCTTAGGTTGTCTGTGTTTGGTTGGATCTATTCACAGTCGGCATATTGAGTATCAATTGGTAAATTATTTTTAATATTAAATCTCTCCACTCTCTATTTGACATTTTTATCATAAAACCTACTAAGTCAAAACTAATGCACTTTTTTTCTAATGCACTTTTTTTTTCTATTCTACTGTATAAAATAAGTTTAGATAATAAATGTTTTATATATTATAATGAGAAATAACAAAGATCTCAAAAGGTCTAATATGATATCCATAATAGAATACCACTCACTATTCTAACATCAAGATATTAATAAAGTGCCACTTAAATACTTCTCCTTCCTCTCAAATCAAACATTACTTAGTTGTAACTAATTATTAGTTTTATATAATAAATAATAATTAATAACTTAAAAAGTAATATAATCAATAGAATTAATTACTTGACTTTACTATTGTATATTATTTATGGAAGGATGAGTAAAATCAGGCGTTGATAAAATAAAGTATATATATGAGACAAACAATTTAGATATCCAATATTAATCTAATTATTTCTCTGAATACCGTTATTATTCGGATCAAAAATAAACATAATGTTATATTTTTATGCAATTTTATATTTTATGCGTATACTTTTCTACTATCCCAATTTTAATATTTACAAAAATTAAAAGAGAAAGTGGAATACAAGTTAGGTGTTTTCATGGAAACGTTAAAATTGGAGAGTATATTTGGGTTGTGAGTTAGTTGAAGCTTTTAAACGCTAGCGGTATTTTTGTTAGGTTCTTAAAATTAATATTGGTGAGGTTTCAGTTTAATGTTTGAATTGAAAGGTAATATTGCTTAGGTTGTCTGTGTTTGGTTGGATCTATTCACAGTCGGCATATTGAGTATCAATTGGTAAATTTATTTTAATATTAAATCTCTCCACTCTATTTGACATTTTTATCATAAAACCTACTAAGTCAAAACTAATGCACATTTTTTTTCTAATGCACTTTTTTTTATTCTACTCTATAAATAAGTTTAGATAATAAAGTTTTACTATAACAAAAATATCAAAAGTCTATATGATATCCATAATAGAATACCACTCACTATTCTAACATCAAGATATTAAAAAGTGCACTTAAATACTTCTCCTTCCTCTCAATCAAACATTAACTTAGTTGTAACTAATTATTATTTTTTATAATAAATAATAATAATAATTTAAAAAGTAATATATCAATAGAATTAATTACTTGACTTTACTATTGTATATTATTATGAAGGATGAGTAAAATCAGGTCGTTGATAAAATAAAGTATATATATGAGACAAACAAATTTAGATATCCAATAATTAATCTAATTTTCTCTGAATACCCGTTATTATTCGGATCAAAAATAAACCTAATGTTATATTTTTTGCAATTTTATATTTTTATGCGTATACTTTTCTACTATCCCAATTTTAATATTTACAAAAATTTAAAAGAGAAAGTGGAATACAAGTTAGGTGTTTTCATGGAAACGTTAAAATTGGAGAGTATATTTGGGTTGTGAGTTAAGTTGAAGCTTTTAAACGCTAGCGGTATTTTTGTTAGGTTCTTAAAATTTAATATTGGTGAGGTTCAGTTTAATGTTTTGAATTGAAAGTAATATTGCTTAGGTTGTCTGTGTTTGGTTGGATCTATCCACAGTCGGCATATTGAGTATCAATTGGTAATTTATTTTTAATATTAAATCTCTCCACTCTCTATTTGACATTTTTATCATAAAACCTACTAAGTCAAAACTAATGCACATTTTTTTTCTAATGCACTTTTTTTTTCTATTCTACTGTATAAAATAAGTTTAGATAATAAATGTTTTATTATATTATAATGAGAAATAACAAAGATCTCAAAAGGTCTAATATAATATCCATAATAGAATACCACTCACTATTCTAACATCAAGATATTAATAAAGTGCCACTTAAATACTTCTCCTTCCTCTCAAATTAAACATTACCTTAGTTGTAACTAATTATTAGTTTTATATAATAAATAATTAATAACTTAAAAAGTAATATAATCAATAGAATTAATTACTTGACTTTACTATTGTATATTATTTATGGAAGGATGACTAAAATTAGGCCGTTGATAAAATAAAGTATATATATGAGACACAAATTTAGATATCCAATAATTAATCTAATTATTTCTCTGAATACCCGTTTATTATTCGGATCAAAAATAAACATAATGTTATATTTTTATGCAATTTTATATTTTTATGCGTATACTTTTCTACTATCCCAATTTTAATATTTACAAAAATTTAAAAGAGAAAGTGGAATACAAGTTAGGTGTTTTCATGGAAACGTTAAAATTGGAGAGTATATTTGGGTTGTGAGTTAAGTTGAAGCTTTTAAACGCTAGCGGTATTTTTGTTAGGTTCTTAAAATTTAATATTGGTGAGGTTTCAGTTTAATGTTTTGAATTGAAAGGTAATATTGCTTAGGTTGTCTGTGTTTGGTTGGATCTATCCACAGTCGGCATATTGAGTATCAATTGGTAAATTTATTTTTAATATTAAATCTCTCCACTCTCTATTTGACATTTTTATCATAAAACCTACTAAGTCAAAACTAATGCACATTTTTTTTCTAATGCACTTTTTTTTTCTATTCTACTGTATAAAATAAGTTTAGATAATAAATGTTTTGATATATTATAATGAGAAATAACAAAGATCTCAAAAGGTCTAATAATATCCATAATAGAATACCACTCACTATTCTAACATCAAGATATTAATAAAGTGCCACTTAAATACTTCTCCTTCCTCTCAAATTAAACATTACCTTAGTTGTAACTAATTATTAGTTTTATATAATAAATAATAATTAATAACTTAAAAAGTAATATAATCAATAGAATTAATTACTTGACTTTATTGTATATTATTTATGGAAGGATGACTAAAATCAGGCCGTTGATAAAATAAAGTATATATATGAGACAAACAAATTTAGATATCCAATAATTAATCTAATTATTTCTCTGAATACCCGTTTATTATTCGGATCAAAAATAAACATAATGTTATATTTTTATGCAATTTTATATTTTTATGCGTATACTTTTCTACTATCCCAATTTTAATATTTACAAAAATTTAAAAGAGAAAGTGGAATACAAGTTAGGTGTTTTCATGGAAACGTTAAATTGGAGAGTATATTTGGGTTGTGAGTTAAGTTGAAGCTTTTAAACGCTAGCGGTATTTTTGTTAGGTTCTTAAAATTTAATATTGGTGAGGTTTCAGTTTAATGTTTTGAATTGAAAGGTAATATTGCTTAGGTTGTCTGTGTTTGGTTGGATCTATCCACAGTCGGCATATTGAGTATCAATTGGTAAATTTATTTTTAATATTAAATCTCTCCACTCTCTATTTGACATTTTTATCATAAAACCTACTAAGTCAAAACTAATGCACATTTTTTTTCTAATGCACTTTTTTTTTCTATTCTACTGTATAAAATAAGTTTAGATAGTAAATGTTTTGATATATTATAATGAGAAATAACAAAGATCTCAAAAGGTCTAATATAATATCCATAATAGAATACCACTCACTATTCTAACATCAAGATATTAATAAAGTGCCACTTAAATACTTCTCCTTCCTCTCAAATTAAACATTACCTTAGTTGTAACTAATTATTAGTTTTATATAATAAATAATAATTAATAACTTAAAAAGTAATATAATCAATAGAATTAATTACTTGACTTTACAATTGTATATTATTTATGGAAGGATGACTAAAATTAGGCCGTTGATAAAATAAAGTATATATATGAGACAAACAAATTTAGATATCCAATAATTAATCTAATTATTTCTCTGAATACCCGTTTATTATTCGGATCAAGATATAAAACATAATGTTATATTTTTATGCAATTTTATATTTTTATGCGTATACTTTTCTACTATCCCAATTTTAATATTTACAAAAATTTAAAAGAGAAAGTGGAATACAAGTTAGGTGTTTTGATGGAAACGTTAAAATTGGAGAGTATATTTGGGTTGTGAGTTAAGTTGATGCTTTTAAACGCTAGCGGTATTTTTGTTAGGTTCTTAAAATTTAATATTGGTGAGGTTTCAGTTTAATGTTTTGAATTGAAACGTAATATTGCTTAGGTTGTCTGTGTTTGGTTGGATCTATCCACAGTCGGCATATTGAGTATCAATTGGTAAATTTATTTTTAATATTAAATCTCTCCACTCTCTATTTGACATTTTTATCACAAAACCTACTAAGTCAAAACTAATGCACATTTTTTTCTAATGCACTTTTTTTTTCTATTCTACTGTATAAAATAAGTTTAGATAGTAAATGTTTTGATATATTATAAAGAGAAATAACAAAGATCTCAAAAGGTCTAATATAATATCCATAATAGAATACCACTCACTATTCTAACATCAAGATATTAATAAAGTGCCACTTAAATACTTCTCCTTCCTCTCAAATTAAACATTACCTTAGTTGTAACTAATTATTAGTTTTATATAATAAATAATAATTAATAACTTAAAAAGTAATATAATCAATAGAATTAATTACTTGACTTTACTATTGTATATTATTTATGGAAGGATGAGTAAAATCAGGCCGTTGATAAAATAAAGTATATATATGAGACAAACAAATTTAGATATCCAATAATTAATCTAATTATTTCTCTGAATACCCGTTTATTATTCGGATCAAAAATAAACATAATGTTATATTTTTATGCAATTTTATATTTTTATGCGTATACTTTTCTACTATCCCAATTTTAATATTTACAAAAATTTAAAAGAGAAAGTGGAATACAAGTTAGGTGTTTTCATGGAAACGTTAAAATTGGAGAGTATATTTGGGTTGTGAGTTAAGTTGAAGCTTTTAAACGCTAGCGGTATTTTTGTTAGGTTCTTAAAATTTAATATTGGTGAGGTTCAGTTTAATGTTTTGAATTGAAAGGTAATATTGCTTAGGTTGTCTGTGTTTGGTTGGATCTATCCACAGTCGGCATATTGAGTATCAATTGGTAAATTTATTTTTAATATTAAATCTCTCCACTCTCTATTTGACATTTTTATCATAAAACCTACTAAGTCAAAACTAATGCACATTTTTTTTCTAATGCACTTTTTTTTTCTATTCTACTGTATAAAATAAGTTTAGATAATAAATGTTTTATATATTATAATGAGAAATAACAAAGATCTCAAAAGGTCTAATAATATCCATAATAGAATACCACTCACTATTCTAACATCAAGATATTAATAAAGTGCCACTTAAATACTTCTCCTTCCTCTCAAATTAAACATTACCTTAGTTGTAACTAATTATTAGTTTTATATAATAAATAATAATTAATAACTTAAAAAGTAATATAATCAATAGAATTAATTACTTGACTTTACAATTGTATATTATTTATGGAAGGATGACTAAAATAGGCCGTTGATAAAATAAAGTATATATATGAGACAAACAAATTTAGATATCCAATAATTAATCTAATTATTTCTCTGAATACCCGTTTATTATTCGGATCAAAAATAAACATAATGTTATATTTTTATGCAATTTTATATTTTTATGCGTATACTTTTCTACTATCCCAATTTTAATATTTACAAAAATTTAAAAGAGAAAGTGGAATACAAGTTAGGTGTTTTCATGGAAACGTTAAAATTGGAGAGTATATTTGGGTTGTGAGTTAAGTTGAAGCTTTTAAACGCTAGCGGTATTTTTGTTAGGTTCTTAAAATTTAATATTGGTGAGGTTTCAGTTTAATGTTTTGAATTGAAAGGTAATATTGCTTAGGTTGTCTGTGTTTGGTTGGATCTATCCACAGTCGGCATATTGAGTATCAATTGGTAAATTTATTTTTAATATTAAATCTCTCCACTCTCTATTTGACATTTTTATCATAAAACCTACTAAGTCAAAACTAATGCACATTTTTTTTCTAATGCACTTTTTTTTTCTATTCTACTGTATAAAATAAGTTTAGATAATAAATGTTTTATATATTATAATGAGAAATAACAAAGATCTCAAAAGGTCTAATATAATATCCATAATAGAATACCACTCACTATTCTAACATCAAGATATTAATAAAGTGCCACTTAAATACTTCTCCTTCCTCTCAAATTAAACATTACCTTAGTTGTAACTAATTATTAGTTTTATATAATAAATAATAATTAATAACTTAAAAAGTAATATAATCAATAGAATTAATTACTTGACTTTACTATTGTATATTATTTATGGAAGGATGACTAAAATTAGGCCGTTGATAAAATAAAGTATATATATGAGACAAACAAATTTAGATATCCAATAATTAATCTAATTATTTCTCTGAATACCCGTTTATTATTCGGATCAAAAATAAACATAATGTTATATTTTTATGCAATTTTATATTTTTATGCGTATACTTTTCTACTATCCCAATTTTAATATTTACAAAAATTTAAAAGAGAAAGTGGAATACAAGTTAGGTGTTTTCATGGAAACGTTAAAATTGGAGAGTATATTTGGGTTGTGAGTTAAGTTGAAGCTTTTAAACGCTAGCGGTATTTTTGTTAGGTTCTTAAAATTTAATATTGGTGAGGTTCAGTTTAATGTTTTGAATTGAAAGGTAATATTGCTTAGGTTGTCTGTGTTTGGTTGGATCTATCCACAGTCGGCATATTGAGTATCAATTGGTAAATTTATTTTTAATATTAAATCTCTCCACTCTCTATTTGACATTTTTATCATAAAACCTACTAAGTCAAAACTAATGCACATTTTTTTTCTAATGCACTTTTTTTTTCTATTCTACTGTATAAAATAAGTTTAGATAATAAATGTTTTATATATTATAATGAGAAATAACAAAGATCTCAAAAGGTCTAATATAATATCCATAATAGAATACCACTCACTATTCTAACATCAAGATATTAATAAAGTGCCACTTAAATACTTCTCCTTCCTCTCAAATTAAACATTACCTTAGTTGTAACTAATTATTAGTTTTATATAATAAATAATAATTAATAACTTAAAAAGTAATATAATCAATAGAATTAATTACTTGACTTTACTATTGTATATTATTTATGGAAGGATGAGTAAAATCAGGCCGTTGATAAAATAAAGTATATATATGAGACAAACAAATTTAGATATCCAATAATTAATCTAATTATTTCTCTGAATACCCGTTTATTATTCGGATCAAAAATAAACATAATGTTATATTTTTATGCAATTTTATATTTTTATGCGTATACTTTTCTACTATCCCAATTTTAATATTTACAAAAATTTAAAAGAGAAAGTGGAATACAAGTTAGGTGTTTTCATGGAAACGTTAAAATTGGAGAGTATATTTGGGTTGTGAGTTAAGTTGAAGCTTTTAAACGCTAGCGGTATTTTTGTTAGGTTCTTAAAATTTAATATTGGTGAGGTTTTAATGTTTTGAATTGAAAGGTAATATTGCTTAGGTTGTCTGTGTTTGGTTGGATCTATCCACAGTCGGCATATTGAGTATCAATTGGTAAATTTATTTTTAATATTAAATCTCTCCACTCTCTATTTGACATTTTTATCATAAAACCTACTAAGTCAAAACTAATGCACATTTTTTTTCTAATGCACTTTTTTTTTCTATTCTACTGTATAAAATAAGTTTAGATAATAAATGTTTTATATATTATAATGAGAAATAACAAAGATCTCAAAAGGTCTAATATAATATCCATAATAGAATACCACTCACTATTCTAACATCAAGATATTAATAAAGTGCCACTTAAATACTTCTCCTTCCTCTCAAATTAAACATTACCTTAGTTGTAACTAATTATTAGTTTTATATAATAAATAATAATTAATAACTTAAAAAGTAATATAATCAATAGAATTAATTACTTGACTTTACAATTGTATATTATTTATGGAAGGATGACTAAAATTAGGCCGTTGATAAAATAAAGTATATATATGAGACAAACAAATTTAGATATCCAATAATTAATCTAATTATTTCTCTGAATACCCGTTTATTATTCGGATCAAAAATAAACATAATGTTATATTTTTATGCAATTTTATATTTTTATGCGTATACTTTTCTACTATCCCAATTTTAATATTTACAAAAATTTAAAAGAGAAAGTGGAATACAAGTTAGGTGTTTTCATGGAAACGTTAAAATTGGAGAGTATATTTGGGTTGTGAGTTAAGTTGAAGCTTTTAAACGCTAGCGGTATTTTTGTTAGGTTCTTAAAATTTAATATTGGTGAGGTTTCAGTTTAATGTTTTGAATTGAAAGGTAATATTGCTTAGGTTGTCTGTGTTTGGTTGGATCTATCCACAGTCGGCATATTGAGTATCAATTGGTAAATTTATTTTTAATATTAAATCTCTCCACTCTCTATTTGACATTTTTATCATAAAACCTACTAAGTCAAAACTAATGCACATTTTTTTTCTAATGCACTTTTTTTTTCTATTCTACTGTATAAAATAAGTTTAGATAATAAATGTTTTATATATTATAATGAGAAATAACAAAGATCTCAAAAGGTCTAATATAATATCCATAATAGAATACCACTCACTATTCTAACATCAAGATATTAATAAAGTGCCACTTAAATACTTCTCCTTCCTCTCAAATTAAACATTACCTTAGTTGTAACTAATTATTAGTTTTATATAATAAATAATAATTAATAACTTAAAAAGTAATATAATCAATAGAATTAATTACTTGACTTTACTATTGTATATTATTTATGGAAGGATGACTAAAATCAGGCCGTTGATAAAATAAAGTATATATATGAGACAAACAAATTTAGATATCCAATAATTAATCTAATTATTTCTCTGAATACCCGTTTATTATTCGGATCAAAAATAAACATAATGTTATATTTTTATGCAATTTTATATTTTTATGCGTATACTTTTCTACTATCCCAATTTTAATATTTACAAAAATTTAAAAGAGAAAGTGGAATACAAGTTAGGTGTTTTCATGGAAACGTTAAAATTGGAGAGTATATTTGGGTTGTGAGTTAAGTTGAAGCTTTTAAACGCTAGCGGTATTTTTGTTAGGTTCTTAAAATTTAATATTGGTGAGGTTCAGTTTAATGTTTTGAATTGAAAGGTAATATTGCTTAGGTTGTCTGTGTTTGGTTGGATCTATCCACAGTCGGCATATTGAGTATCAATTGGTAAATTTATTTTTAATATTAAATCTCTCCACTCTCTATTTGACATTTTTATCATAAAACCTACTAAGTCAAAACTAATGCACATTTTTTTTCTAATGCACTTTTTTTTTCTATTCTACTGTATAAAATAAGTTTAGATAATAAATGTTTTATATATTATAATGAGAAATAACAAAGATCTCAAAAGGTCTAATATAATATCCATAATAGAATACCACTCACTATTCTAACATCAAGATATTAATAAAGTGCCACTTAAATACTTCTCCTTCCTCTCAAATTAAACATTACCTTAGTTGTAACTAATTATTAGTTTTATATAATAAATAATAATTAATAACTTAAAAAGTAATATAATCAATAGAATTAATTACTTGACTTTACAATTGTATATTATTTATGGAAGGATGACTAAAATTAGGCCGTTGATAAAATAAAGTATATATATGAGACAAACAAATTTAGATATCCAATAATTAATCTAATTATTTCTCTGAATACCCGTTTATTATTCGGATCAAAAATAAACATAATGTTATATTTTTATGCAATTTTATATTTTTATGCGTATACTTTTCTACTATCCCAATTTTAATATTTACAAAAATTTAAAAGAGAAAGTGGAATACAAGTTAGGTGTTTTCATGGAAACGTTAAAATTGGAGAGTATATTTGGGTTGTGAGTTAAGTTGAAGCTTTTAAACGCTAGCGGTATTTTTGTTAGGTTCTTAAAATTTAATATTGGTGAGGTTTCAGTTTAATGTTTTGAATTGAAAGGTAATATTGCTTAGGTTGTCTGTGTTTGGTTGGATCTATCCACAGTCGGCATATTGAGTATCAATTGGTAAATTTATTTTTAATATTAAATCTCTCCACTCTCTATTTGACATTTTTATCATAAAACCTACTAAGTCAAAACTAATGCACATTTTTTTTCTAATGCACTTTTTTTTTCTATTCTACTGTATAAAATAAGTTTAGATAATAAATGTTTTATATATTATAATGAGAAATAACAAAGATCTCAAAAGGTCTAATATAATATCCATAATAGAATACCACTCACTATTCTAACATCAAGATATTAATAAAGTGCCACTTAAATACTTCTCCTTCCTCTCAAATTAAACATTACCTTAGTTGTAACTAATTATTAGTTTTATATAATAAATAATAATTAATAACTTAAAAAGTAATATAATCAATAGAATTAATTACTTGACTTTACTATTGTATATTATTTATGGAAGGATGACTAAAATTAGGCCGTTGATAAAATAAAGTATATATATGAGACAAACAAATTTAGATATCCAATAATTAATCTAATTATTTCTCTGAATACCCGTTTATTATTCGGATCAAAAATAAACATAATGTTATATTTTTATGCAATTTTATATTTTTATGCGTATACTTTTCTACTATCCCAATTTTAATATTTACAAAAATTTAAAAGAGAAAGTGGAATACAAGTTAGGTGTTTTCATGGAAACGTTAAAATTGGAGAGTATATTTGGGTTGTGAGTTAAGTTGAAGCTTTTAAACGCTAGCGGTATTTTTGTTAGGTTCTTAAAATTTAATATTGGTGAGGTTTCAGTTTAATGTTTTGAATTGAAAGGTAATATTGCTTAGGTTGTCTGTGTTTGGTTGGATCTATCCACAGTCGGCATATTGAGTATCAATTGGTAAATTTATTTTTAATATTAAATCTCTCCACTCTCTATTTGACATTTTTATCATAAAACCTACTAAGTCAAAACTAATGCACATTTTTTTTCTAATGCACTTTTTTTTTCTATTCTACTGTATAAAATAAGTTTAGATAATAAATGTTTTATATATTATAATGAGAAATAACAAAGATCTCAAAAGGTCTAATATAATATCCATAATAGAATACCACTCACTATTCTAACATCAAGATATTAATAAAGTGCCACTTAAATACTTCTCCTTCCTCTCAAATTAAACATTACCTTAGTTGTAACTAATTATTAGTTTTATATAATAAATAATAATTAATAACTTAAAAAGTAATATAATCAATAGAATTAATTACTTGACTTTACAATTGTATATTATTTATGGAAGGATGACTAAAATTAGGCCGTTGATAAAATAAAGTATATATATGAGACAAACAAATTTAGATATCCAATAATTAATCTAATTATTTCTCTGAATACCCGTTTATTATTCGGATCAAAAATAAACATAATGTTATATTTTTATGCAATTTTATATTTTTATGCGTATACTTTTCTACTATCCCAATTTTAATATTTACAAAAATTTAAAAGAGAAAGTGGAATACAAGTTAGGTGTTTTCATGGAAACGTTAAAATTGGAGAGTATATTTGGGTTGTGAGTTAAGTTGAAGCTTTTAAACGCTAGCGGTATTTTTGTTAGGTTCTTAAAATTTAATATTGGTGAGGTTTCAGTTTAATGTTTTGAATTGAAAGGTAATATTGCTTAGGTTGTCTGTGTTTGGTTGGATCTATCCACAGTCGGCATATTGAGTATCAATTGGTAAATTTATTTTTAATATTAAATCTCTCCACTCTCTATTTGACATTTTTATCATAAAACCTACTAAGTCAAAACTAATGCACATTTTTTTTCTAATGCACTTTTTTTTTCTATTCTACTGTATAAAATAAGTTTAGATAATAAATGTTTTATATATTATAATGAGAAATAACAAAGATCTCAAAAGGTCTAATATAATATCCATAATAGAATACCACTCACTATTCTAACATCAAGATATTAATAAAGTGCCACTTAAATACTTCTCCTTCCTCTCAAATTAAACATTACCTTAGTTGTAACTAATTATTAGTTTTATATAATAAATAATAATTAATAACTTAAAAAGTAATATAATCAATAGAATTAATTACTTGACTTTACAATTGTATATTATTTATGGAAGGATGACTAAAATTAGGCCGTTGATAAAATAAAGTATATATATGAGACAAACAAATTTAGATATCCAATAATTAATCTAATTATTTCTCTGAATACCCGTTTATTATTCGGATCAAAAATAAACATAATGTTATATTTTTATGCAATTTTATATTTTTATGCGTATACTTTTCTACTATCCCAATTTTAATATTTACAAAAATTTAAAAGAGAAAGTGGAATACAAGTTAGGTGTTTTCATGGAAACGTTAAAATTGGAGAGTATATTTGGGTTGTGAGTTAAGTTGAAGCTTTTAAACGCTAGCGGTATTTTTGTTAGGTTCTTAAAATTTAATATTGGTGAGGTTCAGTTTAATGTTTTGAATTGAAAGGTAATATTGCTTAGGTTGTCTGTGTTTGGTTGGATCTATCCACAGTCGGCATATTGAGTATCAATTGGTAAATTTATTTTTAATATTAAATCTCTCCACTCTCTATTTGACATTTTTATCATAAAACCTACTAAGTCAAAACTAATGCACATTTTTTTTCTAATGCACTTTTTTTTTCTATTCTACTGTATAAAATAAGTTTAGATAATAAATGTTTTATATATTATAATGAGAAATAACAAAGATCTCAAAAGGTCTAATATAATATCCATAATAGAATACCACTCACTATTCTAACATCAAGATATTAATAAAGTGCCACTTAAATACTTCTCCTTCCTCTCAAATTAAACATTACCTTAGTTGTAACTAATTATTAGTTTTATATAATAAATAATAATTAATAACTTAAAAAGTAATATAATCAATAGAATTAATTACTTGACTTTACAATTGTATATTATTTATGGAAGGATGACTAAAATTAGGCCGTTGATAAAATAAAGTATATATATGAGACAAACAAATTTAGATATCCAATAATTAATCTAATTATTTCTCTGAATACCCGTTTATTATTCGGATCAAAAATAAACATAATGTTATATTTTTATGCAATTTTATATTTTTATGCGTATACTTTTCTACTATCCCAATTTTAATATTTACAAAAATTTAAAAGAGAAAGTGGAATACAAGTTAGGTGTTTTCATGGAAACGTTAAAATTGGAGAGTATATTTGGGTTGTGAGTTAAGTTGAAGCTTTTAAACGCTAGCGGTATTTTTGTTAGGTTCTTAAAATTTAATATTGGTGAGGTTTCAGTTTAATGTTTTGAATTGAAAGGTAATATTGCTTAGGTTGTCTGTGTTTGGTTGGATCTATCCACAGTCGGCATATTGAGTATCAATTGGTAAATTTATTTTTAATATTAAATCTCTCCACTCTCTATTTGACATTTTTATCATAAAACCTACTAAGTCAAAACTAATGCACATTTTTTTTCTAATGCACTTTTTTTTTCTATTCTACTGTATAAAATAAGTTTAGATAATAAATGTTTTATATATTATAATGAGAAATAACAAAGATCTCAAAAGGTCTAATATAATATCCATAATAGAATACCACTCACTATTCTAACATCAAGATATTAATAAAGTGCCACTTAAATACTTCTCCTTCCTCTCAAATTAAACATTACCTTAGTTGTAACTAATTATTAGTTTTATATAATAAATAATAATTAATAACTTAAAAAGTAATATAATCAATAGAATTAATTACTTGACTTTACAATTGTATATTATTTATGGAAGGATGACTAAAATTAGGCCGTTGATAAAATAAAGTATATATATGAGACAAACAAATTTAGATATCCAATAATTAATCTAATTATTTCTCTGAATACCCGTTTATTATTCGGATCAAAAATAAACATAATGTTATATTTTTATGCAATTTTATATTTTTATGCGTATACTTTTCTACTATCCCAATTTTAATATTTACAAAAATTTAAAAGAGAAAGTGGAATACAAGTTAGGTGTTTTCATGGAAACGTTAAAATTGGAGAGTATATTTGGGTTGTGAGTTAAGTTGAAGCTTTTAAACGCTAGCGGTATTTTTGTTAGGTTCTTAAAATTTAATATTGGTGAGTTTCAGTTTAATGTTTTGAATTGAAAGGTAATATTGCTTAGGTTGTCTGTGTTTGGTTGGATCTATCCACAGTCGGCATATTGAGTATCAATTGGTAAATTTATTTTTAATATTAAATCTCTCCACTCTCTATTTGACATTTTTATCATAAAACCTACTAAGTCAAAACTAATGCACATTTTTTTTCTAATGCACTTTTTTTTTCTATTCTACTGTATAAAATAAGTTTAGATAATAAATGTTTTATATATTATAATGAGAAATAACAAAGATCTCAAAAGGTCTAATATAATATCCATAATAGAATACCACTCACTATTCTAACATCAAGATATTAATAAAGTGCCACTTAAATACTTCTCCTTCCTCTCAAATTAAACATTACCTTAGTTGTAACTAATTATTAGTTTTATATAATAAATAATAATTAATAACTTAAAAAGTAATATAATCAATAGAATTAATTACTTGACTTTACAATTGTATATTATTTATGGAAGGATGACTAAAATTAGGCCGTTGATAAAATAAAGTATATATATGAGACAAACAAATTTAGATATCCAATAATTAATCTAATTATTTCTCTGAATACCCGTTTATTATTCGGATCAAAAATAAACATAATGTTATATTTTTATGCAATTTTATATTTTTATGCGTATACTTTTCTACTATCCCAATTTTAATATTTACAAAAATTTAAAAGAGAAAGTGGAATACAAGTTAGGTGTTTTCATGGAAACGTTAAAATTGGAGAGTATATTTGGGTTGTGAGTTAAGTTGAAGCTTTTAAACGCTAGCGGTATTTTTGTTAGGTTCTTAAAATTTAATATTGGTGAGGTTTCAGTTTAATGTTTTGAATTGAAAGGTAATATTGCTTAGGTTGTCTGTGTTTGGTTGGATCTATCCACAGTCGGCATATTGAGTATCAATTGGTAAATTTATTTTTAATATTAAATCTCTCCACTCTCTATTTGACATTTTTATCATAAAACCTACTAAGTCAAAACTAATGCACATTTTTTTTCTAATGCACTTTTTTTTTCTATTCTACTGTATAAAATAAGTTTAGATAATAAATGTTTTATATATTATAATGAGAAATAACAAAGATCTCAAAAGGTCTAATATAATATCCATAATAGAATACCACTCACTATTCTAACATCAAGATATTAATAAAGTGCCACTTAAATACTTCTCCTTCCTCTCAAATTAAACATTACCTTAGTTGTAACTAATTATTAGTTTTATATAATAAATAATAATTAATAACTTAAAAAGTAATATAATCAATAGAATTAATTACTTGACTTTACAATTGTATATTATTTATGGAAGGATGACTAAAATTAGGCCGTTGATAAAATAAAGTATATATATGAGACAAACAAATTTAGATATCCAATAATTAATCTAATTATTTCTCTGAATACCCGTTTATTATTCGGATCAAAAATAAACATAATGTTATATTTTTATGCAATTTTATATTTTTATGCGTATACTTTTCTACTATCCCAATTTTAATATTTACAAAAATTTAAAAGAGAAAGTGGAATACAAGTTAGGTGTTTTCATGGAAACGTTAAAATTGGAGAGTATATTTGGGTTGTGAGTTAAGTTGAAGCTTTTAAACGCTAGCGGTATTTTTGTTAGGTTCTTAAAATTTAATATTGGTGAGGTTTCAGTTTAATGTTTTGAATTGAAAGGTAATATTGCTTAGGTTGTCTGTGTTTGGTTGGATCTATCCACAGTCGGCATATTGAGTATCAATTGGTAAATTTATTTTTAATATTAAATCTCTCCACTCTCTATTTGACATTTTTATCATAAAACCTACTAAGTCAAAACTAATGCACATTTTTTTTCTAATGCACTTTTTTTTCTATTCTACTGTATAAAATAAGTTTAGATAATAAATGTTTTATATATTATAATGAGAAATAACAAAGATCTCAAAAGGTCTAATATAATATCCATAATAGAATACCACTCACTATTCTAACATCAAGATATTAATAAAGTGCCACTTAAATACTTCTCCTTCCTCTCAAATTAAACATTACCTTAGTTGTAACTAATTATTAGTTTTATATAATAAATAATAATTAATAACTTAAAAAGTAATATAATCAATAGAATTAATTACTTGACTTTACAATTGTATATTATTTATGGAAGGATGACTAAAATTAGGCCGTTGATAAAATAAAGTATATATATGAGACAAACAAATTTAGATATCCAATAATTAATCTAATTATTTCTCTGAATACCCGTTTATTATTCGGATCAAAAATAAACATAATGTTATATTTTTATGCAATTTTATATTTTTATGCGTATACTTTTCTACTATCCCAATTTTAATATTTACAAAAATTTAAAAGAGAAAGTGGAATACAAGTTAGGTGTTTTCATGGAAACGTTAAAATTGGAGAGTATATTTGGGTTGTGAGTTAAGTTGAAGCTTTTAAACGCTAGCGGTATTTTTGTTAGGTTCTTAAAATTTAATATTGGTGAGGTTCAGTTTAATGTTTTGAATTGAAAGGTAATATTGCTTAGGTTGTCTGTGTTTGGTTGGATCTATCCACAGTCGGCATATTGAGTATCAATTGGTAAATTTATTTTTAATATTAAATCTCTCCACTCTCTATTTGACATTTTTATCATAAAACCTACTAAGTCAAAACTAATGCACATTTTTTTTCTAATGCACTTTTTTTTTCTATTCTACTGTATAAAATAAGTTTAGATAATAAATGTTTTTATATTATAATGAGAAATAACAAAGATCTCAAAAGGTCTAATATAATATCCATAATAGAATACCACTCACTATTCTAACATCAAGATATTAATAAAGTGCCACTTAAATACTTCTCCTTCCTCTCAAATTAAACATTACCTTAGTTGTAACTAATTATTAGTTTTATATAATAAATAATAATTAATAACTTAAAAAGTAATATAATCAATAGAATTAATTACTTGACTTTACAATTGTATATTATTTATGGAAGGATGACTAAAATTAGGCCGTTGATAAAATAAAGTATATATATGAGACAAACAAATTTAGATATCCAATAATTAATCTAATTATTTCTCTGAATACCCGTTTATTATTCGGATCAAAAATAAACATAATGTTATATTTTTATGCAATTTTATATTTTTATGCGTATACTTTTCTACTATCCCAATTTTAATATTTACAAAAATTTAAAAGAGAAAGTGGAATACAAGTTAGGTGTTTTCATGGAAACGTTAAAATTGGAGAGTATATTTGGGTTGTGAGTTAAGTTGAAGCTTTTAAACGCTAGCGGTATTTTTGTTAGGTTCTTAAAATTTAATATTGGTGAGGTTTCAGTTTAATGTTTTGAATTGAAAGGTAATATTGCTTAGGTTGTCTGTGTTTGGTTGGATCTATCCACAGTCGGCATATTGAGTATCAATTGGTAAATTTATTTTTAATATTAAATCTCTCCACTCTCTATTTGACATTTTTATCATAAAACCTACTAAGTCAAAACTAATGCACATTTTTTTTCTAATGCACTTTTTTTTTCTATTCTACTGTATAAAATAAGTTTAGATAATAAATGTTTTATATATTATAATGAGAAATAACAAAGATCTCAAAAGGTCTAATATAATATCCATAATAGAATACCACTCACTATTCTAACATCAAGATATTAATAAAGTGCCACTTAAATACTTCTCCTTCCTCTCAAATTAAACATTACCTTAGTTGTAACTAATTATTAGTTTTATATAATAAATAATAATTAATAACTTAAAAAGTAATATAATCAATAGAATTAATTACTTGACTTTACTATTGTATATTATTTATGGAAGGATGACTAAAATTAGGCCGTTGATAAAATAAAGTATATATATGAGACAAACAAATTTAGATATCCAATAATTAATCTAATTATTTCTCTGAATACCCGTTTATTATTCGGATCAAAAATAAACATAATGTTATATTTTTATGCAATTTTATATTTTTATGCGTATACTTTTCTACTATCCCAATTTTAATATTTACAAAAATTTAAAAGAGAAAGTGGAATACAAGTTAGGTGTTTTCATGGAAACGTTAAAATTGGAGAGTATATTTGGGTTGTGAGTTAAGTTGAAGCTTTTAAACGCTAGCGGTATTTTTGTTAGGTTCTTAAAATTTAATATTGGTGAGGTTCAGTTTAATGTTTTGAATTGAAAGGTAATATTGCTTAGGTTGTCTGTGTTTGGTTGGATCTATCCACAGTCGGCATATTGAGTATCAATTGGTAAATTTATTTTTAATATTAAATCTCTCCACTCTCTATTTGACATTTTTATCATAAAACCTACTAAGTCAAAACTAATGCACATTTTTTTTCTAATGCACTTTTTTTTTCTATTCTACTGTATAAAATAAGTTTAGATAATAAATGTTTTATTATATTATAATGAGAAATAACAAAGATCTCAAAAGGTCTAATATGATATCCATAATAGAATACCACTCACTATTCTAACATCAAGATATTAATAAAGTGCCACTTAAATACTTCTCCTTCCTCTCAAATTAAACATTACCTTAGTTGTAACTAATTATTAGTTTTATATAATAAATAATAATTAATAACTTAAAAAGTAATATAATCAATAGAATTAATTACTTGACTTTACAATTGTATATTATTTATGGAAGGATGACTAAAATTAGGCCGTTGATAAAATAAAGTATATATATGAGACAAACAAATTTAGATATCCAATAATTAATCTAATTATTTCTCTGAATACCCGTTTATTATTCGGATCAAAAATAAACATAATGTTATATTTTTATGCAATTTTATATTTTTATGCGTATACTTTTCTACTATCCCAATTTTAATATTTACAAAAATTTAAAAGAGAAAGTGGAATACAAGTTAGGTGTTTTCATGGAAACGTTAAAATTGGAGAGTATATTTGGGTTGTGAGTTAAGTTGAAGCTTTTAAACGCTAGCGGTATTTTTGTTAGGTTCTTAAAATTTAATATTGGTGAGGTTTCAGTTTAATGTTTTGAATTGAAAGGTAATATTGCTTAGGTTGTCTGTGTTTGGTTGGATCTATCCACAGTCGGCATATTGAGTATCAATTGGTAAATTTATTTTTAATATTAAATCTCTCCACTCTCTATTTGACATTTTTATCATAAAACCTACTAAGTCAAAACTAATGCACATTTTTTTTCTAATGCACTTTTTTTTTCTATTCTACTGTATAAAATAAGTTTAGATAATAAATGTTTTATTATATTATAATGAGAAATAACAAAGATCTCAAAAGGTCTAATATGATATCCATAATAGAATACCACTCACTATTCTAACATCAAGATATTAATAAAGTGCCACTTAAATACTTCTCCTTCCTCTCAAATTAAACATTACCTTAGTTGTAACTAATTATTAGTTTTATATAATAAATAATAATTAATAACTTAAAAAGTAATATAATCAATAGAATTAATTACTTGACTTTACATTGTATATTATTTATGGAAGGATGACTAAAATTAGGCCGTTGATAAAATAAAGTATATATATGAGACAAACAAATTTAGATATCCAATAATTAATCTAATTATTTCTCTGAATACCCGTTTATTATTCGGATCAAAAATAAACATAATGTTATATTTTTATGCAATTTTATATTTTTATGCGTATACTTTTCTACTATCCCAATTTTAATATTTACAAAAATTTAAAAGAGAAAGTGGAATACAAGTTAGGTGTTTTCATGGAAACGTTAAAATTGGAGAGTATATTTGGGTTGTGAGTTAAGTTGAAGCTTTTAAACGCTAGCGGTATTTTTGTTAGGTTCTTAAAATTTAATATTGGTGAGGTTTCAGTTTAATGTTTTGAATTGAAAGGTAATATTGCTTAGGTTGTCTGTGTTTGGTTGGATCTATCCACAGTCGGCATATTGAGTATCAATTGGTAAATTTATTTTTAATATTAAATCTCTCCACTCTCTATTTGACATTTTTATCATAAAACCTACTAAGTCAAAACTAATGCACATTTTTTTTCTAATGCACTTTTTTTTTCTATTCTACTGTATAAAATAAGTTTAGATAATAAATGTTTTATATATTATAATGAGAAATAACAAAGATCTCAAAAGGTCTAATATAATATCCATAATAGAATACCACTCACTATTCTAACATCAAGATATTAATAAAGTGCCACTTAAATACTTCTCCTTCCTCTCAAATTAAACATTACCTTAGTTGTAACTAATTATTAGTTTTATATAATAAATAATAATTAATAACTTAAAAAGTAATATAATCAATAGAATTAATTACTTGACTTTACAATTGTATATTATTTATGGAAGGATGACTAAAATTAGGCCGTTGATAAAATAAAGTATATATATGAGACAAACAAATTTAGATATCCAATAATTAATCTAATTATTTCTCTGAATACCCGTTTATTATTCGGATCAAAAATAAACATAATGTTATATTTTTATGCAATTTTATATTTTTATGCGTATACTTTTCTACTATCCCAATTTTAATATTTACAAAAATTTAAAAGAGAAAGTGGAATACAAGTTAGGTGTTTTCATGGAAACGTTAAAATTGGAGAGTATATTTGGGTTGTGAGTTAAGTTGAAGCTTTTAAACGCTAGCGGTATTTTTGTTAGGTTCTTAAAATTTAATATTGGTGAGTTTCAGTTTAATGTTTTGAATTGAAAGGTAATATTGCTTAGGTTGTCTGTGTTTGGTTGGATCTATCCACAGTCGGCATATTGAGTATCAATTGGTAAATTTATTTTTAATATTAAATCTCTCCACTCTCTATTTGACATTTTTATCATAAAACCTACTAAGTCAAAACTAATGCACATTTTTTTTCTAATGCACTTTTTTTTTCTATTCTACTGTATAAAATAAGTTTAGATAATAAATGTTTTATTATATTATAATGAGAAATAACAAAGATCTCAAAAGGTCTAATATAATATCCATAATAGAATACCACTCACTATTCTAACATCAAGATATTAATAAAGTGCCACTTAAATACTTCTCCTTCCTCTCAAATTAAACATTACCTTAGTTGTAACTAATTATTAGTTTTATATAATAAATAATAATTAATAACTTAAAAAGTAATATAATCAATAGAATTAATTACTTGACTTTACAATTGTATATTATTTATGGAAGGATGACTAAAATTAGGCCGTTGATAAAATAAAGTATATATATGAGACAAACAAATTTAGATATCCAATAATTAATCTAATTATTTCTCTGAATACCCGTTTATTATTCGGATCAAAAATAAACATAATGTTATATTTTTATGCAATTTTATATTTTTATGCGTATACTTTTCTACTATCCCAATTTTAATATTTACAAAAATTTAAAAGAGAAAGTGGAATACAAGTTAGGTGTTTTCATGGAAACGTTAAAATTGGAGAGTATATTTGGGTTGTGAGTTAAGTTGAAGCTTTTAAACGCTAGCGGTATTTTTGTTAGGTTCTTAAAATTTAATATTGGTGAGGTTTCAGTTTAATTTTTTGAATTGAAAGGTAATATTGCTTAGGTTGTCTGTGTTTGGTTGGATCTATCCACAGTCGGCATATTGAGTATCAATTGGTAAATTTATTTTTAATATTAAATCTCTCCACTCTCTATTTGACATTTTTATCATAAAACCTACTAAGTCAAAACTAATGCACATTCTTTTTCTAATGCACTTTTTTTTCTATTCTACTGTATAAAATAAGTTTAGATAATAAATGTTTTATTATATTATAATGAGAAATAACAAAGATCTCAAAAGGTCTAATATGATATCCATAATAGAATACCACTCACTATTCTAACATCAAGATATTAATAAAGTGCCACTTAAATACTTCTCCTTCCTCTCAAATTAAACATTACCTTAGTTGTAACTAATTATTAGTTTTATATAATAAATAATAATTAATAACTTAAAAAGTAATATAATCAATAGAATTAATTACTTGACTTTACAATTGTATATTATTTATGGAAGGATGACTAAAATTAGGCCGTTGATAAAATAAAGTATATATATGAGACAAACAAATTTAGATATCCAATAATTAATCTAATTATTTCTCTGAATACCCGTTTATTATTCGGATCAAAAATAAACATAATGTTATATTTTTATGCAATTTTATATTTTTATGCGTATACTTTTCTACTATCCCAATTTTAATATTTACAAAAATTTAAAAGAGAAAGTGGAATACAAGTTAGGTGTTTTCATGGAAACGTTAAAATTGGAGAGTATATTTGGGTTGTGAGTTAAGTTGAAGCTTTTAAACGCTAGCGGTATTTTTGTTAGGTTCTTAAAATTTAATATTGGTGAGGTTCAGTTTAATGTTTTGAATTGAAAGGTAATATTGCTTAGGTTGTCTGTGTTTGGTTGGATCTATCCACAGTCGGCATATTGAGTATCAATTGGTAAATTTATTTTTAATATTAAATCTCTCCACTCTCTATTTGACATTTTTATCATAAAACCTACTAAGTCAAAACTAATGCACATTTTTTTTCTAATGCACTTTTTTTTTCTATTCTACTGTATAAAATAAGTTTAGATAATAAATGTTTTATTATATTATAATGAGAAATAACAAAGATCTCAAAAGGTCTAATATGATATCCATAATAGAATACCACTCACTATTCTAACATCAAGATATTAATAAAGTGCCACTTAAATACTTCTCCTTCCTCTCAAATTAAACATTACCTTAGTTGTAACTAATTATTAGTTTTATATAATAAATAATAATTAATAACTTAAAAAGTAATATAATCAATAGAATTAATTACTTGACTTTACAATTGTATATTATTTATGGAAGGATGACTAAAATTAGGCCGTTGATAAAATAAAGTATATATATGAGACAAACAAATTTAGATATCCAATAATTAATCTAATTATTTCTCTGAATACCCGTTTATTATTCGGATCAAAAATAAACATAATGTTATATTTTTATGCAATTTTATATTTTTATGCGTATACTTTTCTACTATCCCAATTTTAATATTTACAAAAATTTAAAAGAGAAAGTGGAATACAAGTTAGGTGTTTTCATGGAAACGTTAAAATTGGAGAGTATATTTGGGTTGTGAGTTAAGTTGAAGCTTTTAAACGCTAGCGGTATTTTTGTTAGGTTCTTAAAATTTAATATTGGTGAGGTTTCAGTTTAATGTTTTGAATTGAAAGGTAATATTGCTTAGGTTGTCTGTGTTTGGTTGGATCTATCCACAGTCGGCATATTGAGTATCAATTGGTAAATTTATTTTTAATATTAAATCTCTCCACTCTCTATTTGACATTTTTATCATAAAACCTACTAAGTCAAAACTAATGCACATTTTTTTTCTAATGCACTTTTTTTTTCTATTCTACTGTATAAAATAAGTTTAGATAATAAAGGTTTTATTATTATAATGAGAAATAACAAAGATCTCAAAAGGTCTAATATAATATCCATAATAGAATACCACTCACTATTCTAACATCAAGATATTAATAAAGTGCCACTTAAATACTTCTCCTTCCTCTCAAATTAAACATTACCTTAGTTGTAACTAATTATTAGTTTTATATAATAAATAATAATTAATAACTTAAAAAGTAATATAATCAATAGAATTAATTACTTGACTTTACTATTGTATATTATTTATGGAAGGATGACTAAAATCAGGCCGTTGATAAAATAAAGTATATATATGAGACAAACAAATTTAGATATCCAATAATTAATCTAATTATTTCTCTGAATACCCGTTTATTATTCGGATCAAAAATAAACATAATGTTATATTTTTATGCAATTTTATATTTTTATGCGTATACTTTTCTACTATCCCAATTTTAATATTTACAAAAATTTAAAAGAGAAAGTGGAATACAAGTTAGGTGTTTTCATGGAAACGTTAAAATTGGAGAGTATATTTGGGTTGTGAGTTAAGTTGAAGCTTTTAAACGCTAGCGGTATTTTTGTTAGGTTCTTAAAATTTAATATTGGTGAGGTTCAGTTTAATGTTTTGAATTGAAAGGTAATATTGCTTAGGTTGTCTGTGTTTGGTTGGATCTATCCACAGTCGGCATATTGAGTATCAATTGGTAAATTTATTTTTAATATTAAATCTCTCCACTCTCTATTTGACATTTTTATCATAAAACCTACTAAGTCAAAACTAATGCACATTTTTTTTCTAATGCACTTTTTTTTCTATTCTACTGTATAAAATAAGTTTAGATAATAAATGTTTTATTATATTATAATGAGAAATAACAAAGATCTCAAAAGGTCTAATATGATATCCATAATAGAATACCACTCACTATTCTAACATCAAGATATTAATAAAGTGCCACTTAAATACTTCTCCTTCCTCTCAAATTAAACATTACCTTAGTTGTAACTAATTATTAGTTTTATATAATAAATAATAATTAATAACTTAAAAAGTAATATAATCAATAGAATTAATTACTTGACTTTACTATTGTATATTATTTATGGAAGGATGACTAAAATTAGGCCGTTGATAAAATAAAGTATATATATGAGACAAACAAATTTAGATATCCAATAATTAATCTAATTATTTCTCTGAATACCCGTTTATTATTCGGATCAAAAATAAACATAATGTTATATTTTTATGCAATTTTATATTTTTATGCGTATACTTTTCTACTATCCCAATTTTAATATTTACAAAAATTTAAAAGAGAAAGTGGAATACAAGTTAGGTGTTTTCATGGAAACGTTAAAATTGGAGAGTATATTTGGGTTGTGAGTTAAGTTGAAGCTTTTAAACGCTAGCGGTATTTTTGTTAGGTTCTTAAAATTTAATATTGGTGAGGTTTCAGTTTAATGTTTTGAATTGAAAGGTAATATTGCTTAGGTTGTCTGTGTTTGGTTGGATCTATCCACAGTCGGCATATTGAGTATCAATTGGTAAATTTATTTTTAATATTAAATCTCTCCACTCTCTATTTGACATTTTTATCATAAAACCTACTAAGTCAAAACTAATGCACATTTTTTTTCTAATGCACTTTTTTTTTCTATTCTACTCTATAAAATAAGTTTAGATAATAAAGGTTTTACTATATTATAATGAGAAATAACAAAGATCTCAAAAGGTCTAATATGATATCCATAATAGAATACCACTCACTATTCTAACATCAAGATATTAATAAAGTGCCACTTAAATACTTCTCCTTCCTCTCAAATCAAACATTACCTTAGTTGTAACTAATTATTATTTTTATATAATAAATAATAATTAATAATTTAAAAAGTAATATAATCAATAGAATTAATTACTTGACTTTACTATTGTATATTATTTATGGAAGGATGAGTAAAATCAGGTCGTTGATAAAATAAAGTATATATATATGTATATATATATATATATATATATATATATATATATATATATATATATATATATATATATATGAAACATATTTAGATACCCAATATTTAATCTAATTATTTCTATGAATACCCGTTATTTATTCGGATCAGAAATAAACCTAATGTTATATTTTTATGCAATTTTATATGTTTATACGTATACTTTTCTACTATCCCAATTTTAATATTTACAAAAATTTAAAAGAGAAAGTGGAATACAAGTTAGGTGTTTTCATGGAAACGTTAAAATTGGAGAGTATATTTGGGTTGTGAGTTAAGTTGAAGCTTTTAAACGCTAGCGGTATTTTTGTTAGGTTCTTAAAATTTAATATTGGTGAGGTTTCAGTTTAATGTTTTGAATTGAAAGGTAATATTGCTTAGGTTGTCTGTGTTTGGTTGGATCTATTCACAGTCGGCATATTGAGTATCAATTGGTAAATTTATTTTTAATATTAAATCTCTCCACTCTCTATTTGACATTTTTATCATAAAACCTACTAAGTCAAAACTAATGCACTTTTTTTTCTAATGCACTTTTTTTTTCTATTCTACTGTATAAAATAAGTTTAGATAATAAATGTTTTATTATATTATAATGAGAAATAACAAAGATCTCAAAAGGTCTAATATAATATCCATAATAGAATACCACTCACTATTCTAACATCAAGATATTAATAAAGTGCCACTTAAATACTTCTCCTTCCTCTCAAATTAAACATTACCTTAGTTGTAACTAATTATTAGTTTTATATAATAAATAATAATTAATAACTTAAAAAGTAATATAATCAATAGAATTAATTACTTGACTTTACTATTGTATATTATTTATGGAAGGATGACTAAAATTAGGCCGTTGATAAAATAAAGTATATATATGAGACAAACAAATTTAGATACCCAATATTTAATCCAATTATTTCTATGAATACCCGTTATTTATTCAGATCAAAAATAAACATAATATTATATTTTTATGCAATTTTATATTTTTATGCGTATACTTTTCTACTATCCCAATTTTAATATTTACAAAAATTTAAAAGAGAAAGTGGAATACAAGTTAGGTGTTTTCATGGAAACGTTAAAATTGGAGAGTATATTTGGGTTGTGAGTTAAGTTGAAGCTTTTAAACGCTAGCGGTATTTTTGTTAGGTTCTTAAAATTTAATATTGGTGAGGTTCAGTTTAATGTTTTGAATTGAAAGGTAATATTGCTTAGGTTGTCTGTGTTTGGTTGGATCTATCCACAGTCGGCATATTGAGTATCAATTGGTAAATTTATTTTTAATATTAAATCTCTCCACTCTCTATTTGACATTTTTATCATAAAACCTACTAAGTCAAAACTAATGCACATTTTTTTTCTAATGCACTTTTTTTTTCTATTCTACTGTATAAAATAAGTTTAGATAATAAATGTTTTATTATATTATAATGAGAAATAACAAAGATCTCAAAAGGTCTAATATAATATCCATAATAGAATACCACTCACTATTCTAACATCAAGATATTAATAAAGTGCCACTTAAATACTTCTCCTTCCTCTCAAATTAAACATTACCTTAGTTGTAACTAATTATTAGTTTTATATAATAAATAATAATTAATAACTTAAAAAGTAATATAATCAATAGAATTAATTACTTGACTTTACTATTGTATATTATTTATGGAAGGATGACTAAAATTAGGCCGTTGATAAAATAAAGTATATATATGAGACAAACAAATTTAGATATCCAATAATTAATCTAATTATTTCTCTGAATACCCGTTTATTATTCGGATCAGAAATAAACCTAATGTTATATTTTTATGCAATTTTATATTTTATGCGTATACTTTTCTACTATCCCAATTTTAATATTTACAAAAATTTAAAAGAGAAAGTGGAATACAAGTTAGGTGTTTTCATGGAAACGTTAAAATTGGAGAGTATATTTGGGTTGTGAGTTAAGTTGAAGCTTTTAAACGCTAGCGGTATTTTTGTTAGGTTCTTAAAATTTAATATTGGTGAGGTTCAGTTTAATGTTTTGAATTGAAAGGTAATATTGCTTAGGTTGTCTGTGTTTGGTTGGATCTATCCACAGTCGGCATATTGAGTATCAATTGGTAAATTTATTTTTAATATTAAATCTCTCCACTCTCTATTTGACATTTTTATCATAAAACCTACTAAGTCAAAACTAATGCACATTTTTTTTCTAATGCACTTTTTTTTTCTATTCTACTGTATAAAATAAGTTTAGATAATAAAGGTTTTATTATATTATAATGAGAAATAACAAAGATCTCAAAAGGTCTAATATAATATCCATAATAGAATACCACTCACTATTCTAACATCAAGATATTAATAAAGTGCCACTTAAATACTTCTCCTTCCTCTCAAATCAAACATTACCTTAGTTGTAACTAATTATTAGTTTTATATAATAAATAATAATTAATAACTTAAAAAGTAATATAATCAATAAAATTAATTACTTGACTTTACTATTGTATATTATTTATGGAAGGATGAGTAAAATCAGGTCGTTGATAAAATAAAGTATATATATGAGACAAACAAATTTAGATATCCAATAATTAATCTAATTATTTCTCTGAATACCCGTTTATTATTCGGATCAAAAATAAACATAATGTTATATTTTTATGCAATTTTATATTTTTATGCGTATACTTTTCTACTATCCCAATTTTAATATTTACAAAAATTTAAAAGAGAAAGTGGAATACAAGTTAGGTGTTTTCATGGAAACGTTAAAATTGGAGAGTATATTTGGGTTGTGAGTTAAGTTGAAGCTTTTAAACGCTAGCGGTATTTTTGTTAGGTTCTTAAAATTCAATATTGGTGAGGTTCAGTTTAATGTTTTGAATTGAAAGGTAATATTGCTTAGGTTGTCTGTGTTTGGTTGGATCTATCCACAGTCGGCATATTGAGTATCAATTGGTAAATTTATTTTTAATATTAAATCTCTCCACTCTCTATTTGACATTTTTATCATAAAACCTACTAAGTCAAAACTAATGCACATTTTTTTTCTAATGCACTTTTTTTTTCTATTCTACTGTATAAAATAAGTTTAGATAATAAATGTTTTATTATATTATAATGAGAAATAACAAAGATCTCAAAAGGTCTAATATAATATCCATAATAGAATACCACTCACTATTCTAACATCAAGATATTAATAAAGTGCCACTTAAATACTTCTCCTTCCTCTCAAATTAAACATTACCTTAGTTGTAACTAATTATTAGTTTTATATAATAAATAATAATTAATAACTTAAAAAGTAATATAATCAATAGAATTAATTACTTGACTTTACTATTGTATATTATTTATGGAAGGATGAGTAAAATCAGGTCGTTGATAAAATAAAGTATATATATATGTGTATATATATATATATATATATATATATATATATATATATATATATATATATATGAGACAAACATATTTAGATACCCAATTTAATCTAATTATTTCTATGAATACCCGTATTTATTCGGATCAAAAAAAACCTAATGTTATATTTTTATGCAATTTTATATGTTTATACGTATACTTTTCTACTATCCCAATTTTAATATTTACAAAAATTTAAAAGAGAAAGTGGACTACAAGTTAGATGTTTTCATGGAAACATTAAAATTGGAGAGTATATTTGGGTGGTGAGTTAAGTTGAATCTTTTAAACGTTAACGGTATTTTTGTTAGGTTCTTAAAGTTTAATATTGGTGAGGTTTCAGTTTAATGTTTTGAATTGAAAGGTAATATTGCTTAGGTTGTCTGTGTTTGGTTGGATCTATTCACAGTCGGCATATTGAGTATCAATTGGTAAATTTATTTTTAATATTAAATCTCTCCACTCTCTATTTGACATTTTTATCATAAAACCTACTAAGTCAAAACTAATGCACTTTTTTTTCTAATGCACTTTTTTTTTCTATTCTACTGTATAAAATAAGTTTAGATAATAAAGGTTTTATTTTATTATAATGAGAAATACAAAGATCTCAAAAGGTCTAATATATATCCATAATAGAATACCACTCACTATTCTAACATCAAGATATTAATAAAGTTCCACTTAAATACTTCTCCTTCCTCTCAAATCAAACATTACCTTAGTTGTAACTAATTAGTTTATATATAATAATAATATTAATAACTTAAAAGTAATATAATCAATAGAATTAATTACTTGACTTTACTATTGTATATTATTTATGGAAGGATGACTAAAATTAGGCCGTTGATAAAATAAAGTATATATATGAGACAAACATATTTAGATACCCAATATTTAATCTAATTATTTCTATGAATACCCGTTTATTATTCGGATCAGAAATAAACCTAATGTTATATTTTTATGCAATTTTATATTTTTATGCGTATACTTTTCTACTATCCCAATTTTAATATTTACAAAAATTTAAAAGAGAAAGTGGAGTACAAGTTAGGTGTTTTCATGGAAACGTTAAAATTGGAGAGTATATTTGGGTTGTGAGTTAAGTTGAAGCTTTTAAACGCTAACGGTATTTTTGTTAGGTTCTTAAATTTTAATATTGGTGAGGTTTCAGTTTAATGTTTTGAATTGAAAGGTAATATTGCTTAGGTTTTCTGTGTTTGGTTGGATCTATTCACAGTCGGCATATTGAGTATCAATTGGTAAATTTATTTTAATATTAAATCTCTCCACTCCCTATTTGACATTTTTATCATAACCTACTAAGTCAAACTAATGCACATTTTTTTTCTAATGCACTTTTTTTTCTATTCTACTGTATAAAATAAGTTTAGATAATAAATGTTTTATTATATTATAATGAGAAATAACAAAGATCTCGAAAGGTCTAATATAATATCCATAATAGAATACCACTCACTATTCTAACATCAAGATATTAATAAAATGCCACTTAAATACTTCTCCTTCCTCTCAAATTAAACATTACCTTAGTTGTAACTAATTATTAGTTTTATATAATAAATAATAATTAATAACTTAAAAAGTAATATAATCAAAAGAATTAATTACTTGACTTTACTATTGTATATTATTTATGGAAGGATGGCTAAAATCAGGCCGTTGATAAATAAAGTATATATATATATATATATATATATATATATATATATATAATATATATATATATATATAGATATATATATATATATATATATATATATATATCTATAAATATATATCTCTATATATATATATAAGACAAACATATTTAGATATCCAAAATTAATCTATATATCTCTGAATACCCGTTAATTATTCGGATCAAAATAAACCTAATGTTTTATTCTTATGCAATTTTATATGTTTATGCGTATACTTTTCTACAATCCCAATTTTAATATTTACAAAAATTTAAAAGAGAAAGTGGAGTACAAGTTAGATGTTTTCATGGAAACATTAAAATTTGAGAGTATATTTGGGTTGTGAGTTAAGTTGATTCTTTTAAACGCTAACGGTATTTTTGTTAGGTTCTTAAATTTTAATATTGGTGAGGTTTCCGTTTAATGTTTTGAATTGAAATGTAATATTGCTAGGTTTTCTGTGTTTGGATGGATCTATTCACAGTCGGCATATTGAGTATCAATTGGTAAATTTATTTTTAATATTAAATCTCTCCACTCCCTATTTGACTTTTTATCATAAACCTACTAAGTCAAAACTAATGCACATTTTTTTTCTAATGCACTTTTTTTTTCTATTCTACTGTAAAAATAAGTTTAGATAATAAATGTTTTATTATATTATAATGAGAAATAACAAAGATCTCAAAGGTCTAATATTATCACTAATAGAATACCATACACTATTCTAACATCAAGATATTAATAAAGTGCCACTTAAATACTTCTCCTTCCTCTCAAATTAAACATTACCTTAGTTGTAACTAATTATTAGTTTTATATAATAATAATAATTAATAATTTAAAAGTAATATAATCAATAGAATTATTACTTGACTTTACTATTGTATATTATTTATGGAAGGATGACTAAATTAGGCCGTTGATAAAATAAAGTATATATATGAGACAAACATATTTAGATACCCAATATTTAATCTAATTATTTCTATGAATACCCGTTTATTATTCGGATCAGAAATAAACCTAATGTTATATTTTTATGCAATTTTATATGTTTATGCCTATACTTTTCTACTATCCCAATTTTAATATTTACAAAAATTTAAAAGAGAAAGTGGAGTACAAGTTAGGTGTTTTCATGGAAACGTTAAAATTGGAGAGTATATTTGGGTTGTGAGTTAAGTTGAAGCTTTTAAACGCTAACGGTATTTTTGTTAGGTTCTTAAATTTTAATATTGGTGAGGTTTCAGTTTAATGTTTTGAATTGAAAGGTAATATTGCTTAGGTTTTCTGTGTTTGGTTGGATCTATTCACAGTCGGCATATTGAGTATCAATTGGTAAATTTATTTTTAATATTAAATCTCTCCACTCCCTATTTGACATTTTTATCATAAAACCTACTTAGTCAAAACTAATGCACATTTTTTTTCTAATGCACTTTTTTTTTCTATTCTACTGTATAAAATAAGTTTAGATAATAAATGTTTTATTATATTATAATGAGAAATAACAAAGATCTCGAAAGGTCTAATATATATCCATAATAGAATACCACTCACTATTCTAACATCAAGATATTAATAAAATGCCACTTAATACTTCTCCTTCCTCTCAATTAACATTACCTTAGTTGTAACTAATTATTAGTTTTATATAATAATAATAATAATAACTTAAAAAGTAATATATCAAAGAATAATTACTTGACTTTACTATTGATATATTTATGGAAGGATGGCTAAAATCAGGCCGTTGATATAAATAAAGTATATATAGATTATATATATATATATATATATATATATATAATATATATATATATATATATATATATATAATATATATATATATATATATATATATATATATTATATTATAATATATAAGACAAACATATTTAGATATCCAAATTAATCTATTATATCTATGAATACCCGTTATTATTCGGATCAGAAATAACCTAATGTTTTATTCTTATGCAATTTTATATGTTTTATGCGTATACTTTTCTACAATCCCAATTTTAATATTTACAAAAATTTAAAAGAGAAAGTGGAGTACAAGTTAGATGTTTTCATGGAAACATTAAAATTTGAGAGTATATTTGGGTTGTGAGTTAAGTTGATTCTTTTAACGCTAACGGTATTTTTGTTAGGTTCTTAAATTTTATATTGGTGAGGTTTCAGTTTAATGTTTTGATTGAAATGTAATATTGCTAGGTTTTCTGTGTTTGATGGATCTATTCACAGTCGGCATATTGAGTATCAATTGGTAAATTTATTTTTTATATAAATCTCTCCACTCCCTATTTGACTTTTATCATAAAACCTACTAAGTCAAACTAATGCACATTTTTTTCTAATGCACTTTTTTTTTCTATTCTACTGTATAAAATAGTTTAGATAATAAATGTTTTATTATATTATAATGAGAAATAACAAAGATCTCAAAAGGTCTAATATAATATCCATAATAGAATACCATACACTATTCTAACATCAAGATATTAATAAAGTGCCACTTAAATACTTCTCCTTCCTCTCAAATTAAACATTACCTTAGTTGTAACTAATTATTAGTTTTATATAATAAATAATATTAATAATTTAAAAGTAATATAATCAATAGAATTAATTACTTGACTTTACTATTGTATATTATTTATGGAAGGATGACTAAAATTAGGCCGTTGATAAAATAAAGTATATATATGAGACAAACATATTTAGATACCCAATATTTAATCTAATTATTTCTATGAATACCCGTTTATTATTCGGATCAGAAATAACCTAATGTTATATTTTTATGCAATTTTATATGTTTATGCCTATACTTTTCTACTATCCCAATTTTAATATTTACAAAAATTTAAAAGAGAAAGTGGAGTACAAGTTAGGTGTTTTCATGGAAACGTTAAAATTGGAGAGTATATTTGGGTTGTGAGTTAAGTTGAAGCTTTTAAACGCTAACGGTATTTTTGTTAGGTTCTTAAATTTTAATATTGGTGAGGTTTCAGTTTAATGTTTTGAATTGAAAGGTAATATTGCTTAGGTTTTCTGTGTTTGGTTGGATCTATTCACAGTCGGCATATTGAGTATCAATTGGTAAATTTATTTTTAATATTAAATCTCTCCACTCCCTATTTGACATTTTTATCATAAAACCTACTTAGTCAAAACTAATGCACATTTTTTTCTAATGCACTTTTTTTTTTATTCTACTGTATAAATAAGTTTAGATAATAAATGTTTTATTATATTATAATGAGAAATAACAAAGATCTCGAAAGGTCTAATATAATATCCATAATAGAATACCATACACTATTCTAACATCAAGATATTAATAAAGTGCCACTTAAATACTTCTCCTTCCTCTCAAATTAAACATTACCTTAGTTGTAACTAATTATTAGTTTATATAATAAATATAATTAATAATTAAAAAGTAATATAATCAATAGAATTAATTACTTGACTTTACTATTGTATATTTTTATGGAAGGATGACTAAAATTAGGCCGTTGATAAAATAAAGTTATATATGAGACAAACATATTTAGATACCCAATATTTAATCTAATTATTTCTATGAATACCCGTTTATTATTCGGATCAGAAATAAACCTAATGTTATATTTTTATGCAATTTTATATGTTTATGCCTATACTTTTCTACTATCCCAATTTTAATATTTACAAAAATTTAAAAGAGAAAGTGGAGTACAAGTTAGGTGTTTTCATGGAAAATTAAAATTGGAGAGTATTTTGGGTTGTGAGTTAAGTTGAAGCTTTTAAACGCTAACGGTATTTTTGTTAGGTTCTTAAATTTTAATATTGGTGAGGTTTCAGTTTAATGTTTTGAATTGAAAGGTAATATTGCTTAGGTTTTCTGTGTTTGGTTGGATCTATTCACAGTCGGCATATTGAGTATCAATTGGTAAATTTATTTTTAATATTAAATCTCTCCACTCCCTATTTGACATTTTTATCATAAAACCTACTTAGTCAAAACTAATGCACATTTTTTTTCTAATGCACTTTTTTTTTCTCTATTCTACTGTATAAAATAAGTTTAGATAATAAATGTTTTATTATATTATAATGAGAAATAACAAAGATCTCGAAAGGTCTAATATAATATCCATAATAGAATACCACTCACTATTCTAACATCAAGATATTAATAAAATGCCACTTAAATACTTCTCCTTCCTCTCAAATTAAACATTACCTTAGTTGTAACTAATTATTAGTTTTATATAATAAATAATAATTAATAACTTAAAAAGTAATATAATCAAAAGAATTAATTACTTGACTTTACTATTGTATATTATTTATGGAAGGATGAGTAAAATCAGGCCATTGATAAAATAAGTATATATATATATATATATATAAAATATATATATATATCTATATATATATATATATGAGACAAACATATTTAGATATCCAAAATTAATCTAATTATATCTATGAATACCCGTTAATTATTCGGATCAGAAATAAACCTAATTTTTATTTTTATGCAATTTTATATGTTTTATGCGTTATACTTTTCTACTATCCCAATTTAATATTTACAAAATTTAAAAGAGAAAGTGGAGTACAAGTTAGATGTTTTCATGGAACATTAAAATAGGAGAGTATATTTGGGTTGTGAGTTAAGTTGAATCTTTTAAACGCTAACGGTATTTTTGTTAGGTTCCGAAATTTTAATATTGGTGAGGTTTCAGTTTAATGTTTTGAATTGAAATTTAATATTGCTAGGTTTTCTGTGTTTGGTTGGATCTATTCACAGTCGGCATATTGAATATCAATTGGTAAATTTATTTTTAATATTAAATCTCTCCACTCCCTATTTGACATTTTTATCATAAAACCTACTAAGTCAAAACTAATGCACTTTTTTTTCTAATGCACTTTTTTTTTCTTCTATTCTACTGTATAAAATAAGTTTAGATAATAAATGTTTTATTATATTATAATGAGAAATAACAAAGATCTCAAAAGGTCTAATATAATATCCATAATAGAATACCACTCACTATTCTAACATCAAGATATTAATAAAGAGCCACTTAAATACTTCTCCTTCCTCTCAAATCAAAGATTAACTTAGTTGTAACTAATTAAGCTCTTCAAAGCATTTTGCTTCTTAACTTGAAAAAACAACTCAAATGTGAGAAGTAAGACCACTAGGACAAGCCTAGGGTCAAAAGGAGATGAAAAATTCAAAACAGCAAGTGAAAATTGATCAAAATCAATATTTAACAAACAAGAATAAATTCCAGTTGGTCCCACATCCAAAACATTCACCAATTGCATTTCACAAGCTAAACATGTCAAACTATGCATTTTGGATCACATTGGAGCAAACAGAATGATCACAATCAAACTAATACCAAAACAGCTCAATAAATTCACAAAATTCCAGCTCAAACAGCACACATTCAATGAGATACATATCAAATTCATGACATTTGGATAAATGGAAGTAGGGGAATTAAATCAGGAAGTCATGGTATGCAAATACAACTCCAAATAAGGCCACAAAGTGTACACCAACTTCAAGCAAATGTAAAACAGTGAAAACAAATGATAAATGGATGGGACCAAGACCAAGATGAAGCTAAACATGTCAAGAAACACTCCACCAAATTTCACCTTCATATGATAAGGGATGAGGATTTCACAAGATAAGTAAGTTGATCACTCAAGAAAAACCCTAAAATGACTAAACAGCCAACAAAAATCCCAATCAAATAGGAAATGGATCAAACAAATCCACAAAAAATCATGGTGAAACTAGACATACATATGAATCACATGCAAACATTCAGAGCCATAGGCATAGCATAGGTATGGAAAATAAAATCATGAACATGGCATAACATAGTGTGACACACATTGTCACACTCATGAAGATCACATCATATCTCTCTAACCAGGCACTCAAAAATAGCAAACTATACATCAAAATCACCAGGAAAGAGTCAAGAACAAGCATGTGAAATTTCAATCATTTTGGATAATGCATCAAGATTTCATGATCAATATGGCAAACATATGTATAATGCATACATGTCAAAGATCACTAGCCAAAACCAAAAATCTACCAGCATAACTTTCATTATCATGCCTAAAAAAACTAGAGGAAATTTGGAGATCAATTCAAAAATCCTCACTCAAATTGGATTAAAATTGAATAATTATGATTTTTAGAAGTTAGGTTATAAAATGAAATAATTATTAACATTTAATTAAATGAATTAAGCGCTGAGTGTCATTTCTGTAATTAATTGAACCAGGGGGCAAAACGCCCCGTTTCACTAAACTCCATGGCATCATGTGATTGGTCCAGGCGCGGCGGGAAACAAGATTTTGAAATGGAAATCCAGGCGGAAGGATCAAACGCGTGTTTTTGCCCAGAAATTCGAAGCTGGACGCGTTCTTCACGTTCTCATGCTGTTCATCATCAACATCACTTTTTTGCCACGAAAACCAGCAAATGATATACCGATCGAAACGTCATGTCATGTAGATCATTATTCTAACAAGCAATTACCTAGATCTAATCATGCTTCACGGATCGATCGAAGAAAGTTTCACACTCAAACGTTCAGATCTACATAACTCATTCAATACTCAACGAAAAATCATGATTCGATTTGCAGTATATTCTATGTCGCAAGATCTATCTAAACCACATGTGGATTTCAAGAATCGGAGCTTTCGAATTTTACCTTGTGATTGTGCAGCTGTGGAAATCGTGTGAGTTTGGTCCCAATTAGCGAAAACAGAATCGTGTATGATGTTGTAGGAGGTGGATGCAAGGTGCAGCTCAGCTCAACAGTGCTTGGATAAATGGAATTTTGCAACTGCCATGGAAGCTCAAGCTTTTCAACAGTGAGAATTTGATCGATTCTTCCACCAATCTTGTTCAACAGATCTCTCAAATTACCTGCAGATGATGATCAAAGCAAAAAGAAGCAAAGGAAATCACGAATTCTTGATGAATGATGAAAAAACTGTGGAGAAAAATTGTGAGAAATTGAGAGAATTTGTGAGATTTTGGATTTTGATCTGAAAAAATGATTGTTGATTCTGAGCATTCTGTTAGGATTAAGCTTTTATACCTCATGTTAATCCATGCCTTAATCATGTTTAGCATAATTTGGATGATTAGCAAAATGAAGCTTGTTATGGAAATTGGCCAATTTGCCCTTTGATAGCTTGAACCAATGGAACAGTGTTTTTTCTTTTGAAGCAAGTCATAAATCACACTTAGAAGCTATTCCAATTGGTTTCATGTGGAAATTCCATGTATTTTGAAATTTGGCCTTTTTTCCCACCAAAAATTAAATGGTCCACTTGAAAAATGACCTTTTTATGTGAAGGTTTTTGATGAAATGTGATGATGGATTTGGATAGTACACATCAATGGGATTTGCTCAAAAAAGAATCATCCAAATTGGCCAAATGGTTTGAAAGATATGCCACTTTGAAATTCCAAATTCTTGAAAATGATTTGATCATAACTTGCCAACCATAAATGAGAAATGAGTGTTCTTGAACTTTTTGGAAAGGCAAGAGCAAGATCTTCAACTTTCATGTTGGGCAAAATTTGATTTGAAGCATTCTTGGATATGTAATTTTGAGGAGAAGAACTTTCCATTTTTGGCAGGTGAGAATTACAGGTCATTTCCATTTTGGGAAACTTTTTATCTGACCTCAAATCCTTCAACCTTGATCTTTGAAATGTTAATTGGGACCTATATAGACATGAATGAGACCTTTCCAACCATCTCACACCTTCCAATTCCTGATTAAATGCACAGTTGACCACAGTTGACTGTTGATTGCTTCAGCTTCCAATACCAAATGACATCACAACTTATATGAATCTCTTATGAATGATCATGGTGCCCAAATTCTTCAAGAATGGCCACCATCTGTTGCTCAATGAATGATTTGACTGTTTGACTGTTGATTGCTTCAGCTGCAAGTAACATGGTTAGATGACAATTTTTTGTACTTTTGGTTAGTAAACAATGAAAAGCAATGATATACAAATGCAATACATGCTTGGTGATCAAGAACCACTCTCACAAGATACCCACCCACTAGGAGGGAAGCAAAGATGCACAATGATCCTTGAGGCAATGATATGATATGATATGATGCCATGAGGGATCTTAGGGCAAAAATTGGGGTCTTATAGGATGGAAAAGTCCGCATGTGTTTTAATTATAGAGATTTGAATAAATCCAGTCCGAAATATGATTTCCCTTTGCCACACATTGATATGTTGGTAGATAACACAACTAAATTCAAAGTCTTTTCGTTTATGGACGGATTTTCCGGATATAATCAGATCAAGATGGCACCCGTGGATATGGAGAAGACCACATTCATTACACCCTAGGGAACATTCTGTTATAGAGTGATGCCTTTCGGTTTAAAGAATGCTGGTGCAACTCACCAGAGGGTAATGACTACTCTTTTTCATGATATGATGCATCAAGAGATCGAAGTCTATGTTAAATCTCTCCACTCCCTATTTGACATTTTTATCATAAAACCTAATAAGTCAAAACTAATGCACATTTTTTTCTAATGCACTTTTTTTTTTCTTTCTACTGTATAAATAAGTTTAGATAATCAATGTTTTATTATATTATAATGAGAAATAACAAAGATCTCAAAACGTCTAGTATATATCCATAATAGAATACCACTCACTATTCTAACATCAATATTTATAAAGTGCCACTTAAATACTTCTCCTTCCTCTCAAATTAACATTACCTTAGTTGTAACTATTATTAGTTTTATTAATAAATAATATTAATAATTTAAAAAGTAATATAATCAATAGAATTAATTACTTGACTTTACTATTGTATATTATTTATGGAAGGATGAGTAAAATCAGGCCATTGATAAAATAAAGTATATATATATATATATATATGAGACAAACAAATTTAGATATCCAATAATTAATCTAATTATTTCTATGAATACCCGTTTATGGTTCGGATCACAAATAACCTAATGTTATATTTTTATGCAATTTATATTTTTATGCGTATACTTTTCTACTAACCCAATTATTTATTTACAAAAATTTAAAAGAGAAAGTGGAGTACAAGTTAGGTGTTTTCATGGAAACATTAAAATTCGAGAGTTTATTTGGGCTGTGAGTTAAGTTGAAGCTTTTAAACGCTAGCGGTATTTTTGTTACGTTTTAAAATTTAATATTGGTGAGGTTTCAGTTTAATGTTTTGAATTGAAAGGTATATTGCTTAGGTTGTCTGTGTTTGGTTGGATCTATTTACAGTCGGCATATTGAGTATCAATTGGTAAATTTTTTTTAATATAAAATCTCTCCACTCTCTATTTGACATTTTTATCATAAAACCTACTAAGTCAAAAAAATGCACATTTTTTTTCTAATGCACTTTTTTTCTTTCTATTCTACTTTATAAAATTAGTTTAGATAATAAGGTTTTATTATATTATGATGATAAATAACAAGATCTCAAAAGGTCTAATATAATATCCATAATAGAATATCACTCACTATTCTAACATCAAGATATTATAAATTGCCACTTAAATACTTCTCCTTCCTCTCAAATCAAACATTACTTAGTTGTAACTAATTATTATTTTTATATAATAAATAATAATTAATAATTTAAAAAGTAATATAATCAATAGAATTAATTACTTGCCTTTACTATTGTTTATTATTTATGGAAGGATGAGTAAAATCAGGTCTTTGATAAAATAAAGTATACACATGAGACAAACAAATTTAGATATCCAATAACTAATCTAATTATTTCTCTAAATACCCGTTTATGGTTCGGATCACAAATAAACCTAATGTTATATTTTTATGCAATTTTATATTTTTATGCGTATACTTTTCTACTATCCCAATTTTAATATTTACAAAAATTTAAAAGAGAAAGTGGAGTACAAGTGAGGTGTTTTCATGGAAACATTAAAATTGGAGAGTTTATATTGGGTTGTGAGTTAAGTTGAAGCTTTTAAACGCTAGCGGTATTTTGGTTACGTTCTTAAAATTTAATATTGGTGAGGTTTCAGTTTAATGTTTGGATTGAAGGTAATTCTGCTTAGGTTGTCTGTGTTTGGTTGGATCTATTCACAGTCGGCATATTGAGTATCAATTGGTAAATTTATTTTTAATATTAAATCTCTCCACTCTCTATTTGACATTTTTATCATAAAACCTACTAAGTTAAAGCTAATGCACGTTTTTTTTTTCTAATGCACTTATTTTTTTCTATTCTATTGTATAAAATAAGTTTAGATAATAAGGTTTTATTATATTATAATGAGAAATAACAAATATCTCAAAAGGTCTAATATATATCCATAATAGAATACCACTCACTATTCTAACATCAAGATATTATTTTAAAGTACCACTTAAATACTTCTCCTTCCTCTCAAATCAAAGATTAACTTTGTTGTAACTAATTATTATTTTTATATAATAAATAATAATTAATAATTTAAAGTAATATAATCAATAGAATTATTACTTGACTTTACTATTGTATATTATTTATGAAAGGATGAGTAAAATCAGGCCGTTGATAAATAAAGTATATATTGAGACAAACAAATTTAGATATCCAATAATTAATCTAATTATTTCTCTGAATACCCGTTTATTGTTCGGATCACAAATAAACCTAATGTTATATTTTTATGCGTATACTTTTCTACTATCCCAATTTTAATATTTAAAAAATTTAAAAAGAAAAGTGGAGTACAAGTTAGGTGTTTTCATGGAAACATTACAATTGGAGAGTTTATTTGGGCTGTGAGTTAAGTTGAAGCTTTTAAACGCTAGCGGTATTTTGGTTACGTTCTTAAAATTTAATATCATTGAGGTTTCAGTTTAATGTTTTGAATTGAAAGGTAATTCTGCTTAGGTTGTCTGTGTTTGGTTGGATCTATTCACAATCGACATATTGAGTATCAACTGGTGAATTTATTTTTAATATTAAATCTCTCCACTCTCTATTTTACATTTTTATCATAAAACCTACTAAGTCAAACAAAACTAATGCACATTTTTTTCTAATGAACTTTTTTTTTCTATTCTACTGTATAAAATAAGTTTAGATAATAATGGTTTTATTATATTATAATGAAAAATAAAAACATCTCAAAAGGTCTAGTATAATATCCATAATAGAATACCACTCACGATGAGTAAAATCAAGCCGTTGATAAAATAAAGTATATTTATGAGACAAACAACTTAGATATCCAATAATTAATCTAATTATTTATCTGAATTCCCATTTATTATTCGGATCACAAATAAACCTAATGTTATATTTTTATGGAATTTTATATTTTATGCGTATACTTTTCTACTATCCCAATTTTAGTATTTACAAAAATTTAAAAGAGAAAGTGGAGTACAAGTTAGGTGTTTTCATGGAAACAATAAAATTGGAGAGTATATTTGGGTTGTGAGTTAAGTTGAAGCTTTTAAACGCTAGCGGTATTTTGTTAGGTTCTTAAAATTTAATATTGGTGAGGTTTCAGTTTAATGTTTTGAATTGAAAGGTAATATTGCTTAGGTTGTCTGTGTTTGGTTGGATCTATTCACAGTCGGCATATTGAGTATCAATTGGTAAATTTATTTTTAATATAAAATCTCTCCACTCTCTATTTGACATTTTTATCATAAAACCTACTAAGTCAAACTAATGCAATTTTTTTTTCTAATGTACTTTTTTTTTTCTTTCTATTCTACTGTATAAAATAAGTTTAGATAATAAAGGTTTTAATATATTATAATGAGAATAACAAAGATCTCAAAGGTCTAATATGATATCCATAATAGAATACCACTCACTATTCTAACATAAGGATATTAATAAAGTGCCACTTAAATACTTCTCCTTCCTCTCAAATCAAAGATTAACTTAGTTGTAACTAATTATTATTTTTATATAATAAATAATAATTAATAATTTAAATAGTAATATAATCAATAGAGTTAATTACTTGACTTTACTATTGTATATTATTTATGGAAGGATGAGTAAAATCAGGCCGTTGATAAATAAAGTATATAAATGAGGCAAACAAATTTAGATATCCAATAATTAATCTAATTATTTCTCTGAATACCCGTTTATTATTCGGATCACAAATAACCCAATGTTATATTTTTATGCGTATACTTTTCTATTATCACAATTTTAATATTTACAAAAATTTAAAAGAAAAAGTGGAGTACAAGTTAGGTGTTTTCATGGAAACATTAAAATTGGAGAGTTTATTTGGGCTGTGAGTTAAGTTGAAGCTTTTAAACGCTAGCGGTATTTTTGTTACGTTCTTAAAATTTAATATTGGTGAGGTTTCAGTTTAATGTTTTGAATTGAAAGGTAATATTGCTTAGGTTGTCTGTGTTTGGTTGGATCTATTCACAGTCGGCATATTAAGTATCAATTGGTAAATGTATTTTTAATATTAAATCTCTCCACTCTCTATTTGACATTTTTATCATAAAACCTACTAAGTCAAAACTAATGCACATTTTTTTTCTAATGTACTTTTTTTTTTCTTTCTATTCTACTGTTAAAATAAGTTTAGATAATAAAGGTTTTAATATATATAATGAGAAATAACAAAGATCTCAAAAGGTCTAATATGATATCCATAATAGAATACCACTCACTATTCTAACATAGGATATTAATAAAGTGCCACTTAAATACTTCTCCTTCCTCTCAAATCAAAGATTAACTTAGTTGTAACTAATTATTATTTTTATATAATAAATAATAATTAATAATTTAAATAGTAATATAATCAATAGATTAATTACTTGACTTTACTATTGTATATTATTTATGGAAGGATGAGTAAAATCAGGCCGTTGATAAAATAAAGTTATATATGAGGCAAACAAATTTAGATATCCAATAATTAATCTAATTATTTCTCTGAATACCCGTTTATTATTCGGATCACAAATAACCCAATTTTATATTTTTATGCGTATACTTTTCTACTATCCCAATTTTAATATTTACAAAAATTTAACAGAAAAAGTGGAGTACAAGTTAGGTGTTTTCATGGAAACATTAAAATTGGAGAGTATATTTGGGTTGTGAGTTAAGTTGAAGCTTTTAAACGCTAGCGGTATTTTTGTTACGTTCTTAAAATTTAATATTGGTGAGGTTTCAGTTTAATGTTTTGAATTGAAAGGTAATATTGCTTAGGTTGTCTGTGTTTGGTTGGATCTATTCACAGTCGGCATATTAAGTATCAATTGGTAATTTATTTTTAATATTAAATCTCTCCACTCTCTATTTGTCATTTTTATCATAAAACCTACTAAGTCAAAACTAATGCACATTTTTTTCTAATGCACTTTTTTTTCTATTCTAATGTATAAAATAAGTTTAGATAATAAAGGTTTATTATATTATAATGAGAAATAACAAAGATCTCAAAGGTCTAATATATATCCATAATAGAATACCACTCACGATGAGTAAAAATCAAGCCGTTGATAAATAAAGTATATTATGAGACAAACAAATTTAGATATCCAATAATTAATCTACTTATTTATCTGAATACCCGTTTTATTATTCGGATCACAAATAAACCTAATGTTATATTTTTATGCAATTTTATATTTTTATGGTATACTTTTCTACTATCCCAATTTTAATATTTACAAAAATTTAAAAGAGAAAGTGGAGTACAAGTTAGGTGTTTTCATGGAAACAATAAAATTGGAGAGTATATTTGGGTTGTGAGTTAAGTTGAAGCTTTTAAACGCTAGCGGTATTTTAGTTAGGTTCTTAAAATTTAATATTGGTGAGGTTTCAGTTTAATGTTTTGAATTAAAGGTAATATTGCTTAGGTTGTCTGTGTTTGGTTGGATCTATTCACAGTCGGCATATTGAGTATCAATTGGTAAATTTATTTTTAATATTAAATCTCTCCACTCTCTATTTGACATTTTTATCATAAAACCTACTAAGTCAAAGCTAATGCACGTTTTTTTTCTAATGCACTTATTTTTTCTATTCTATTGTATAAAATAAGTTTAGATAATAAAGGTTTATTATATTATAATGAGAAATAACAAATCTCAAAAGGTCTAATATAATATCCATAATAGAATACCACTCACTATTCTAACATCAAGATATTAATAAAGTACCACTTAAATACTTCTCCTTCCTCTCAAATCAAAGATTAACTTAGTTGTAACTAATTATATTTTTATATAATAAATAATAATTAATAATTTAAAAGTAATATAATCAATAGAATTAATTACTTGACTTTACTATTGTATATTATTTATGAAAGGATGAGTAAAATCAGGCCGTTGATAAAATAAAGTATATATATGAGACAAACAAATTTAGATATCCAATAATTAATCTAATTATTTCTCTGAATACCCGTTTATGTTCGGATCACAATAACCTAATGTTATATTTTTATGCGTATACTTTTCTACTATCCCAATTTTAATATTTACAAAAATTAAAAGAGAAAGTGGAGTACAAGTTAGGTGTTTTCATGGAAACATTACAATTGGAGAGTTTATTTGGGCTGTGAGTTAAGTTGAAGCTTTTAAACGCTAGCGGTATTTTTGTTACGTTCTTAAAATTTAATATTGTGAGGTTTCAGTTTAAATTTTGAATTGAAAGGTAATATTGCTTAGGTTGTCTGTGTTTGGTTGGATCTATTCACAGTCGGCATATTGAGTATCAATTGGTAAATTTATTTTTAATATTAAATCTCTCCACTCTCTATTTGACATTTTTATCATAAACCTACTAAGTCAAACTAATGCACATTTTTTTTCTAATGCACTTTTTTTTTCTATTCTACTGTATAAAATAAGTTTAGATAATAAAGGTTTTATTATATTATAATGAGAAATAACAAAGATCTCAAAAGGTCTAATAATATCCATAATAGAATACCACTCACTATTCTAACATCAAGATATTAATAAAGTACCACTTAAATACTTCTCCTTCCTCTCAAATCAAAGATTACTTATTTGTAACTAATTATTATTTTTTATATAATAATAATTAATAATTTAAAAGTAATATAATCAATAGAATTAATTACTTGACTTTATTATTGTATATTATTATGGAAGGATGAGTAAAATCAGGCCGTTGATAAAATAAAGTATATATATGAGACAAACAATTTAGATATCCAATAATTAATCTAATTATTTCTATGAATACCCGTTTATTATTCGGATCACAAATAAACCTAATGTTTATTTTTATGCAATTTTATATTTTTATGCGTATACTTTTCTACTATCCCAATTTTAATATTTACAAAAATTAAAAGAGAAAGTGGAGTACAAGTTAGGTGTTTAATGGAAACATAAAATTGGAGAGTATATTTGGGTTGTGAGTTAAGTTGAAGCTTTTAAACGCTAGCGGTATTTTTGTTAGGTTCTTAAAATTTAATATTGGTGAGGTTTCAGTTTAATGTTTTGAATGAAAGGTAATATTGCTTAGGTTGTCTGTGTTTGGTTGGATCTATCACAGTCGGCATATTGAGTATCAATTGGTAAATTTATTTTTAATATTAAATCTCTCCACTCTCTATTTGACATTTTTATCATAAAACCTACTAAGTCAAAACTAATGCACATTTTTTTTCTAATGCACTTTTTTTTTCTATTCTACTCTATAAAATAAGTTTAGATAATAAAGGTTTTACTATATTATAATGAGAAATAACAAAGATCTCAAAAGGTCTAATATGATATCCATAATAGAATACCACTCACTATTCTAACATCAAGATATTAATAAAGTGCCACTTAAATATTTCTCCTTCCTCTCAAATCAAACATTATCTTAGTTGTGACTTAATTATTTTATTTATATAAATAATAATTAATAATTTAAAAAGTAATATAATCAATAGAAATAATTACTTGACTTTACTATTGTATATTATTTATGGAAGGATGAGTAAAATCAGGCGTTGATAAAATAAAGTATATATATGAGACAAACAATTTAGATATCCAATAATTAATCTAATTATTTCTCTGAATACCCGTTTATTATTCGGATCACAAATAAACCTAATGTTATATTTTTATGCGTATACTTTTCTACTATCCCAATTTTAATATTTACAAAATTTAAAAGAGAAAGTGGTGTACAAGTTAGGTGTTTTCATGGAAACATTAAAATTGGAGAGTTTATTGGGTTGTGAGTTAAGTTGAAGCTTTTAAACGCTAGCGGTATTTTTGTTAGGTTCTTAAAATTTAATATTGGTGAGGTTTCAGTTTAATGTTTTGAATTGAAAGGTAATATTGCTTAGGTTGTCTGTGTTTGGTTGGATCTATTCACAGTCGGCATATTGAGTATCAATTGGTAATTTATTTTTAATATTAAATCTCTCCACTCTCTATTTGACATTTTTATCATAAAACCTACTAAGTCAAAACTAATGCACATTTTTTTTCTAATGCACTTTTTTTTCTATTCTACTGTATAAAAAGTTTAGATAATAAAGGTTTTATTATATTATAATGAGAAATAAACAAAGATCTCAAAAGGTCTAATATAATATCCATAATAGAATACCACTCACTATTCTAACATCACATATTAATAAAGTGCCACTTAAATACTTCTCCTTCCTCTCAAATCAAACATTACCTTAGTTGTAACTAATTTTAGTTTTATATAATAAATAATAATTAATAACTTAAAAGTAATATAATCAATAGAATTAATTACTTGACTTTACTTTGTATATTATTTATGGAAGGATGAGTAAAATCAGGCGTTGATAAAATAAAGTATATATATGAGACAAACAATTTAGATATCCAATAATTAATCTAATTATTTCTCTGAACCCGTTTATTATTCGGATCACAAATAAACCTAATGTTTATATTTTTATGCGTATACTTTTCTACTATCCCAATTTTAATATTTACAAAAATTTAAAAGAGAAAGAGTACAAGTTAGGTGTTTTTCATGGAAACATTAAATTGGAGAGTATATTGGGTGTGAGTTAAGTTGAAGCTTTTAAACGCTAGCGGTATTTTTGTTAGGTTCTTAAAATTTAATATTGGTGAGGTTTCAGTTTAATGTTTTGAATTGAAAGGTAATATTGCTTAGGTTGTCTGTGTTTGGTTGGATCTATTCACAGTCGGCATATTGAGTATCAATTGGTAAATTTATTTTTAATATTAAATCTCTCCACTCTCTATTTGACATTTTATCATAAAACCTACTAAGTCAAAACTAATGCACATTTTTTTTCTATTGCTACTCAATAAAATAAGTCAGATAATAAAGGTTTTACTATATTATAATGAGAAATAACAAAGATATCCAAAGGTCTAATATGATATCCATAATAGAATACCACTCACTATTCTAACATCAAGATATTAATAAAGTGCCACTTAAATACTTCTCCTTCCTCTCAAATCAAACATTAACTTAGTTGTAACTAATCATTATTTTTATATAATAATAATAATTAATATTTTAAAAGTAATATAATCAATAGAATTAATTACTTGACTTTACTAATGTATATTATTTATTATAGGATGAGTAAATCAGGTCGTTGATAAAATAAGTATATATATATATATAATAATATATATATATTATATATATATATATATATATATTATATCTATATATATAGATATATGATATATATATATATATATTATAATATCAAACAATTAGATATCCAATATTAATCTAATTATTTCTATGAATATTTTTTATTCGGATCACAATAACCAATGTTTGATTTTTATGCATTTTATATTTTTATGCGTATACTTTTCTACTATCCCAATTTTAATATTTAAAAATTTAAAAGAGAAAGTGTACAAGTTAGGTGTTTTCATGGAAACATTAAAATTGGAGAGTATTTGGGTTGTGAGTTAAGTTGAAGCTTTTAAACGCTAGCGGTATTTTTGTTAGGTTCTTAAAATTTAATATTGGTGAGGTTTCAGTTTAATGTTTTGAATTGAAAGGTAATATTGCTTAGGTTGTCTGTGTTTGGTTGGATCTATTCACAGTCGGCATATTGAGTATCAATTGGTAATTTATTTTTAATATTAAATCTCTCCACTCTCTATTTGACATTTTTATCATAAAACCTACTAAGTCAAAACTAATGCACATTTTTTTTCTAATGCACTTTTTTTTTTCTATTCTACTGTATAAAAGTTTAGATAATAAAGTTTTATTATATTATAATGAGAAATAACAAAGATCTCAAAAGGTCTAATATAATATCCATAATAGAATACCACTCACTATTCTAACATCAAGATATAATAAAGTGCCACTTAAATACTTCTCCTTCCTCTCAAATCAAACATTACCTTAGTTGTAACTAATTATTAGTTTTATATAATAAATAATAATTAATAACTTAAAAGTAATATAATCAATAGAATTAATTACTTGACTTTACTTTGTATATTATTTATGGAAGGATGAGTAAAATCAGGCCGTTGATAAAATAAAGTATATATATGAGACAAACAAATTTAGATATCCAATAATTAATCTAATTATTTCTCTGAATACCCGTTATTATTCGGATCACAAATAAACATAATGTTATATTTTTATGCAATTTATATTTTTATGCGTATACTTTTCTACTATCCCAATTTTAATATTTACAAAAATTTAAAAGAGAAAGTGGAGTACAAGTTAGGTGTTTTCATGGAAACATTAAAATTGGAGAGTATATTTGGGTTGTGAGTTAAGTTGAAGCTTTTAAACGCTAGCGGTATTTTTGTTAGGTTCTTAAATTTAATATTGGTGAGGTTTCAGTTTAATGTTTTGAATTGAAAGGTAATATTGCTTAGGTTGTCTGTGTTTGGTTGGATCTATTCACAGTCGGCATATTGAGTATCAATTGGTAAATTTATTTTTAATATTAAATCTCTCCACTCTCTATTTGACATTTTTATCATAAAACCTACTAAGTCAAAACTAATGCACATTTTTTTTCTATTTTACTCTATAAAATAAGTTTAGATAATAAAGTTTTACTATTATAATGAGAAATAACAAAGATCTCAAAAGGTCTAATATGATATCCATAATAGAATACCACTCACTATTCTAACATCAAGATATTAATAAAGTGCCACTTAAATACTTCTCCTTCCTCTCAAATCAAACATTACTTAGTTGTAACTAATTTATTTTTATATATATAAATAATAATTAATATTTAAAAAGTAATATAATCAATAGAATTAATTACTTGACTTTACTATGTATATTATTTATATAGGATGAGTAAAATCAGGTCGTTGATAAAAGTATATAAATAATAAATATATATATATATAATATATATATATACATCAATATATATATATATATATATATATATAATATCTATATTATATATATCTGGAGACAAACAAATTAAGATATCCAATAATTAATCTAATTATTTCTATGAATACCCGTTTATTATTCGGATCACAAATAAACCTAATGTTTATTTTTATGCAATTTTATATTTTTATGCGTATACTTTTCTACTATCCCAATTTTAATATTTACAAAAATTAAAGAGAAAGTGGAGTACAAGTTAGGTGTTTTCATGGAAACTTAAAATTGGAGAGTATATTTGGGTTGTGAGTTAAGTTGAAGCTTTTAAACGCTAGCGGTATTTTTGTTAGGTTCTTAAAATTTAATATTGGTGAGGTTTCAGTTTAATGTTTTGAATTGAAAGGTAATATTGCTTAGGTTGTCTGTGTTTGGTTGGATCTATTCACAGTCGGCATATTGAGTATCAATTGGTAAATTTATTTTTAATATTAAATCTCTCCACTCTCTATTTGACATTTTTATCATAAAACCTACTAAGTCAAAACTAATGCACATTTTTTTTCTAATGCACTTTTTTTTTTCTATTCTACTCTATAAAATAAGTTTAGATAATAAAGTTTTACTATATTATAATGAGAAATAACAAAGATCTCAAAAGGTCTAATATGATATCCATAATAGAATACCACTCACTATTCTAACATCAAGATATTAATAAAGTGCCACTTAAATACTTCTCCTTCCTCTCAAATCAACATTACCTTAGTTGTAACTAATTATTAGTTTTATATAATAAATAATAATTAATAATTTAAAAAGTAATATAATCAATAGAATTAATTACTTGACTTTACTATTGTATATTATTTATGGAAGGATGAGTTAAATCAAGCCGTTGATAAAATAAAGTATATATATGAGACAAACAAATTTAGATATCCAATAATTAATCTAATTATTTCTCTGAATACCCGTTTATTATTCGGATCAAGATATAAAACATAATGTTATATTTTTATGCAATTTTATATTTTTATGCGTATACTTTTCTACTATCCCAATTTTAATATTTACAAAATTTAAAAGAGAAAGTGGAATACAAGTTAGGTGTTTTCATGGAAACGTTAAAATTGGAGAGTATATTTGGGTTGTGAGTTACGTTGAAGCTTTTAAACGCTAGCGGTATTTTTGTTAGGTTCTTAAAATTTAATATTGGTGAGGTTCAGTTTAATGTTTTGAATTGAAAGGTAATATTGCTTAGGTTGTCTGTGTTTGTTTGGATCTATCCACAGTCGGCATATTGAGTATCAATTGGTAAATTTATTTTTAATATAAATCTCTCCACTCTCTATTTGACATTTTTATCATAAAACCTACTAAGTCAAAACTAATGCACATTTTTTTTCTAATGCACTTTTTTTTCTATTCTACTGTATAAAATAAGTTTAGATAATAAATGTTTTATTATATTATAATGAAAAATAACAAAGATCTCAAAAGGTCTAATATGATATCCATAATAGATTACCACTCACTATTCTAACATCAAGATATTAATAAAGTGCCACTTAAATACTTCTCCTTCCTCTCAAATCAAACATTACCTTAGTTGTAACTAATTATTAGTTTTATATAATAAATAAATTAATAATTAAAAAGTAATATAATCAATAGAAAATTACTTGACTTTACTTTGTATATTATTTATGGAAGGATGAGTAAAATCAGGCCGTTGATAAAATAAAGTATATATATGAGACAAACAATTTAGATATCCAATAATTAATCTAATTATTTCTATGAATACCCGTTTATTATTATTCGGATCACAAATAACCTAATGTTATTTTTTTATGCAATTTATATTTTTATGCGTATACTTTTCTACTATCCCAATTTTAATATTTACAAAAATTAAAAGAGAAAGTGGAGTACAAGTTAGGTGTTTAATGGAAACATTAAAATTGGAGAGTATATTTGGGTTGTGAGTTAAGTTGAAGCTTTTAAACGCTAGCGGTATTTTTTGTTAGGTTCTTAAAATTTAATATTGGTGAGGTTTCAGTTTAATGTTTTGAATTGAAAGGTAATATTGCTTAGGTTGTCTGTGTTTGGTTGGATCTATCCACAGTCGGCATATTGAGTATCAATTGGTAAATTTATTTTTAATATTAAATCTCTCCACTCTCTATTTGACATTTTTATCATAAAACCTACTAAGTCAAAACTAATGCACATTTTTTTTCTAATGCACTTTTTTTTTTCTATTCTACTGTATAAAATAAGTTTAGATAATAAAGTTTTACTATATTATAATGAGAAATAACAAAGATCTCAAAAGGTCTAATATGATATCCATAATAGAATACCACTCACTATTCTAACATCAAGATATTAATAAAGTGCCACTTAAATACTTCTCCTTCCTCTCAAATCAAACATTACCTTAGTTGTAACTAATTATTAGTTTTATATAATAAATAATAATAATAATTAAAAAGTAATATAATCAATAGAATTAATTACTTGACTTTACTATTGTATATTATTTATGGAAGGATGAGTAAAATCAGGTCGTTGATAAAATAAAGTATATATATGAGACAAACAATTTAGATATCCAATATTAATCTAATTATTTCTCTGAATACCCGTTTATTATTCGGATCACAATAAACCTAATGTTATATTTTTATGCGTATACTTTTCTACTATCCCAATTTTAATATTTACAAAAATTTAAAAGAGAAAGTGGTACAAGTTAGGTGTTTTCATGGAAACATTAAATTGGAGAGTTTATTTGGTTGTGAGTTAAGTTGAAGCTTTTAAACGCTAGCGGTATTTTTGTTAGGTTCTTAAAATTTAATATTGGTGAGGTTTCAGTTTAATGTTTTGAATTGAAAGGTAATATTGCTTAGGTTGTCTGTGTTTGGTTGGATCTATTCACAGTCGGCATATTGAGTATCAATTGGTAATTTATTTTTAATATTAAATCTCTCCACTCTCTATTTGACATTTTTATCATAAACCTACTAAGTCAAAACTAATGCACATTTTTTTTTCTAATGCACTTTTTTTTTCTATTCTACTGTATAAAAAAGTTTAGATAATAAAGGTTTTATTATATTATAATGAGAAATAACAAAGATCTCAAAAGGTCTAATATAATATCCATAATAGAATACCACTCACTATTCTAACATCAAGATATTAATAAAGTGCCACTTAAATACTTCTCCTTCCTCTCAAATCAAACATTACCTTAGTTGTAACTAATTTTAGTTTTATATAATAAATAATAATTAATAACTTAAAAGTAATATAATCAATAGAATTAATTACTTGACTTTACTTTTGTATATTATTTATGGAAGGTTGAGTAAAATCAGGCCGTTGATAAAATAAAGTATATATATGAGACAAACAAATTTAGATATCCAATAATTAATCTAATTATTTCTCTGAATACCCGTTTATTATTCGGATCACAATAAACCTAATGTTATATTTTTATGCGTATACTTTTCTACTATCCCAATTTTAATATTTACAAAAATTTAAAAGAGAAAGTGGAGTACAAGTTAGGTGTTTTCATGGAAACATTAAAATTGGAGAGTATATTTGGGTTGTGAGTTAAGTTGAAGCTTTTAAACGCTAGCGGTATTTTTGTTAGGTTCTTAAAATTTAATATTGTTGAGGTTTCAGTTTAATGTTTTGAATTGAAAGGTAATATTGCTTAGGTTGTCTGCGTTTGGTTGGATCTATTCACAGTCGGCATATTGAGTATCAATTGGTAAATTTATTTTTAATATTAAATCTCTCCACTCTCTATTTGACATTTTTATCATAAAACCTACTAAGTCAAAACTAATGCACATTTTTTTTCTATTCTACTCAATAAAATAAGTTCAGATAATAAAGGTTTTACTATATTATAATGAGAAATAACAAAGATATCCAAAGGTCTAATATGATATCCATAATAGAATACCACTCACTATTCTAACATCAAGATATTAATAAAGTGCCACTTAAATACTTCTCCTTCCTCTCAAATCAAACATTAACTTAGTTGTAACTAATCATTATTTTTATATAATAAATAATAATTAATATTTTAAAAAGTAATATAATCAATAGAATTAATTACTTGACTTTACTAATGTATATTATTTATTATAGGATGAGTAAAATCAGGTCGTTGATAAATAAAGTATATATATATTATATAATAATTAATATATATATATATATATATTATATATATATATATATTATATATATATATAATATATATATCTATATATATATATAATATATATATAAGACAAACAAATTAAGATATCCAATAATTAATCTAATTATTTCTATGAATACCCTTTATTATTCGGATCACAAATAAACCTAATGTTTTATTTTTATGCAATTTTATATTTTTATGCGTATACTTTTCTACTATCCCAATTTTAATATTTAAAAAAAATTAAAAGAGAAAGTGGAGTACAAGTTAGGTGTTTTCATGGAAACATTAAAATTGGAGAGTTTATTTGGTTGTGAGTTAAGTTGAAGCTTTTAAACGCTAGCGGTATTTTGTTAGGTTCTTAAATTTAATATTGGTGAGGTTTCAGTTTAATGTTTTGAATTGAAAGGTAATATTGCTTAGGTTGTCTGTGTTTGGTTGGATCTATTCACAGTCGGCATATTGAGTATCAATTGGTAATTTATTTTTAATATTAAATCTCTCCACTCTCTATTTGACATTTTTATCATAAAACCTACTAAGTCAAAACTAATGCACATTTTTTTCTAATGCACTTTTTTTTCTATTCTACTGTAAAAAAAGTTTAGATAATAAAGGTTTTATTATATTATAATGAGAAATAACAAAGATCTCAAAAGGTCTAATATATATCCATAATAGAATACCACTCACTATTCTAACATCAAGATATTAATAAAGTGCCACTTAAATACTTCTCCTTCCTCTCAAATCAACATTACCTTAGTTGTAACTAATTATTAGTTTTATATAATAAATAATAATTAATAACTTAAAAGTAATATAATCAATAGAATTAATTACTTGACTTTACTATTGTATATTATTTATGGAAGGATGAGTAAAATCAGACCGTTGATAAAATAAAGTATATATATGAGACAAACAAATTTAGATATCCAATAATTAATCTAATTATTTCTCTGAATACCCGTTTATTATTCGGATCACAAATAAACATAATGTTATATTTTATGCAATTTTATATTTTTATGCGTATACTTTTCTACTATCCCAATTTTAATATTTACAAAAATTTAAAGAGAAAGTGGAGTACAAGTTAGGTGTTTTCATGGAAACATTAAAATTGGAGAGTATATTTGGGTTGTGAGTTAAGTTGAAGCTTTTAAACGCTAGCGGTATTTTTGTTAGGTTCTTAAATTTAATATTGTTGAGGTTTCAGTTTAATGTTTTGAATTGAAAGGTAATATTGCTTAGGTTGTCTGTGTTTGGTTGGATCTATTCACAGTCGGCATATTGAGTATCAATTGGTAAATTTATTTTTAATATTAAATCTCTCCACTCTCTATTTGACATTTTTATCATAAAACCTACTAAGTCAAAACTAATGCACATTTTTTTCTTCCTATTCTCTAATAAAATAAGTTTAGATAATAAAGGTTTTACTATATTATAATGAGAAATAACAAAGATCTCAAAGGTCTAATATGATATCCATAATAGAATACCACTCACTATTCTAACATCAAGATATTAATAAAGTGCCACTTAAATACTTCTCCTTCCTCTCAAATCAAACATTACCTTAGTTGTAACTAATTATTATTTTTATATAATAATAATAATTAATTTTAAAAAGTATATAATCAATAGAATTAATTACTTGACTTTACTAATGTTATTATTTATTATAGGATGATAAAATCAGGTCGTTGATAAATAAAGTTATATATATAAATTATTAATATATATATATTATATATATATAATATATAGAATCTATATTATATATATCTATATATATATATATATATATATGAGACAACAAATTAAGATATCCATATTAATCTAATATTTCTATGAATACCCGTTTATTATTCGGATCACAAATAACCTAATGTTTATTTTTATGCAATTTTATATTTTTATGCGTATACTTTTCTACTATCCCAATTTTATAATATTTAAAAATTAAAAGAGAAAGTGGAGTACAAGTTAGGTGTTTTCATGGAAACATTAAAATTGGAGAGTATATTTGGGTTGTGAGTTAAGTTGAAGCTTTTAAACGCTAGCGGTATTTTTGTTAGGTTCTTAAAATTTAATATTGGTGAGGTTTCAGTTTAATGTTTTGAATTGAAAGGTAATATTGCTTAGGTTGTCTGTGTTTGGTTGGATCTATTCACAGTCGGCATATTGAGTATCAATTGGTAAATTTATTTTTAATATTAAATCTCTCCACTCTCTATTTGACATTTTTATCATAAAACCTACTAAGTCAAAACTAATGCACATTTTTTTTCTAATGCACTTTTTTTTTCTCTATTCTACTGTATAAAATAAGTTTAGATAATAAAGGTTTTACTATATTATAATGAGAAATAACAAAGATCTCAAAAGGTCTAATATGATATCCATAATAGAATACCACTCACTATTCTAACATCAAGATATTAATAAAGTGCCACTTAAATACTTCTCCTTCCTCTCAAATCAAACATTACCTTAGTTGTAACTAATTATTAGTTTTATATAATAAATAATAATTAATAACTTAAAAAGTAATATAATCAATAGAATTAATTACTTGACTTTACTATTGTATATTATTTATGGAAGGATGAGTTAAATCAGGCCGTTGATAAAATAAAGTATATATATGAGACAAACAAATTTAGATATCCAATAATTAATCTAATTATTTCTCTGAATACCCGTTTATTATTCGGATCAAAAATAAACATAATGTTATATTTTTATGCAATTTTATATTTTTATGCGTATACTTTTCTACTATCCCAATTTTAATATTTACAAAAATTTAAAAGAGAAAGTGGAATACAAGTTAGGTGTTTTCATGGAAACGTTAAAATTGGAGAGTATATTTGGGTTGTGAGTTAAGTTGAAGCTTTTAAACGCTAGCGGTATTTTTGTTAGGTTCTTAAAATTTAATATTGGTGAGGTTCAGTTTAATGTTTTGAATTGAAAGGTAATATTGCTTAGGTTGTCTGTGTTTGGTTGGATCTATCCACAGTCGGCATATTGAGTATCAATTGGTAAATTTATTTTTAATATTAAATCTCTCCACTCTCTATTTGACATTTTTATCATAAAACCTACTAAGTCAAAACTAATGCACATTTTTTTTCTAATGCACTTTTTTTTTTTCTATTCTACTATAAAATAAGTTTAGATAATAAAGGTTTTATTATATTATAATGAGAAATAACAAAGATCTCAAAAGGTCTAATATGATATCCATAATAGAATACCACTCACTATTCTAACATCAAGATATTAATAAAGTGCCACTTAAATACTTCTCCTTCCTCTCAAATCAAACATTACCTTAGTTGTAACTAATTATTAGTTTTATATAATAAATAATAATTAATAACTTAAAAAGTAATATAATCAATAGAATTAATTACTTGACTTTACTATTGTATATTATTTATGGAAGGATGAGTAAAATCAGGCCGTTGATAAATAAAGTATATATATGAGACAAACAAATTAGATATCCAATATTAATCTAATTATTTCTCTGAATACCCGTTATTATTCGGATCAAAAATAAACTAATGTTATATTTTATGCAATTTTATATTTTTATGCGTATACTTTTCTACTATCCCAATTTTAATATTTACAAAAATTTAAAAGAAAGTGGAATACAAGTTAGGTGTTTTCATGGAAACGTTAAAATTGGAGAGTATATTTGGGTTGTGAGTTAAGTTGAAGCTTTTAAACGCTAGCGGTATTTTTGTTAGGTTCTTAAAATTTAATATTGGTGAGGTTTCAGTTTAATGTTTTGAATTGAAAGGTAATATTGCTTAGGTTGTCTGTGTTTGGTTGGATCTATTCACAGTCGGCATATTGAGTATCAATTGGTAAATTTATTTTTAATATTAAATCTCTCCACTCTCTATTTGACATTTTTATCATAAAACCTACTAAGTCAAAACTAATGCACTTTTTTTTCTAATGCACTTTTTTTTAATCTTTTTCATACTTTTTTTCTATTACTGTATAATAAGTTTAGATAATAAATGTTTTATTATATTATAATGAGAAATAACAAAGATCTCAAAAGGTCTAATATAATATCCATAATAGAATACCACTCACTATTCTAACATCAAGATATTAATAAAGTGCCACTTAAATACTTCTCCTTCCTCTCTAATTAAACATTACCTTAGTTGTAACTAATTATTAGTTTTATATAATAAATAATAATTAATAACTTAAAAGTAATATAATCAATAGAATTAATTACTTGACTTTACTATTGTATATTATTTATGGAAGATGAGTAAAATCAGGCCGTTGATAAAATAAAGTATATATATGAGACAAACAAATTTAGATATCCAATAATTAATCTAATTATTTCTCTGAATACCCGTTTATTATTCGGATCAAAAAAACATAATGTTATATTTTTATGCAATTTTATATTTTTATGCGTATACTTTTCTACTATCCCATTTTAATATTTACAAAATTTAAAAGAGAAAGTGGAATACAAGTTAGGTGTTTTCATGGAAACGTTAAATTGGAGAGTATATTTGGGTTGTGAGTTACGTTGAAGCTTTTAAACGCTAGCGGTATTTTTGTTAGGTTCTTAAAATTTAATATTGGTGAGGTTCAGTTTAATGTTTTGAATTGAAAGGTAATATTGCTTAGGTTGTCTGTGTTTGGTTGGATCTATCCACAGTCGGCATATTGAGTATCAATTGGTAAATTTATTTTTAATATTAAATCTCTCCACTCTCTATTTGACATTTTTATCATAAAACCTACTAAGTCAAAACTAATGCACATTTTTTTTCTAATGCACTTTTTTTTTCTATTCTACTGTATAAAATAAGTTTAGATAATAAATGTTTTATATATATAATGAGAGAATAACAAAGATCTCAAAAGGTCTAATATAATATCCATAATAGAATACCACTCACTATTCTAACATCAAGATATTAATAAAGTGCCACTTAAATACTTCTCCTTCCTCTCAAATTAAACATTACCTTAGTTGTAACTAATTATTAGTTTTATATAATAAATAATAATTAATAACTTAAAAAGTAATATAATCAATAGAATTAATTACTTGACTTTACATTGTATATTATTTATGGAAGGATGACTAAAATTAGGCCGTTGATAAAATAAAGTATATATATGAGACAAACAAATTTAGATATCCAATAATTAATCTAATTATTTCTCTGAATACCCGTTTATTATTCGGATCAAAAATAAACATAATGTTATATTTTTATGCAATTTTATATTTTTATGCGTATACTTTTCTACTATCCCAATTTTAATATTTACAAAAATTTAAAAGAGAAAGTGGAATACAAGTTAGGTGTTTTCATGGAAACGTTAAAATTGGAGAGTATATTTGGGTTGTGAGTTAAGTTGAAGCTTTTAAACGCTAGCGGTATTTTTGTTAGGTTCTTAAAATTTAATATTGGTGAGGTTTCAGTTTAATGTTTTGAATTGAAAGGTAATATTGCTTAGGTTGTCTGTGTTTGGTTGGATCTATCCACAGTCGGCATATTGAGTATCAATTGGTAAATTTATTTTTAATATTAAATCTCTCCACTCTCTATTTGACATTTTTATCATAAACCTACTAAGTCAAAACTAATGCACATTTTTTTCTAATGCACTTTTTTTTTATATTCTACTGTATAAATAAGTTTAGATAATAAATGTTTTATATATTATAATGAGAAATAACAAAGATCTCAAAAGGTCTAATATAATATCCATAATAGAATACCACTCACTATTCTAACATCAAGATATTAATAAAGTGCCACTTAAATACTTCTCCTTCCTCTCAAATTAAACATTACTTAGTTGTAACTAATTATTAGTTTTATATAATAAATAATAATTAATAACTTAAAAAGTAATATAATCAATAGAATTAATTACTTGACTTTACTATTGTATATTATTTATGGAAGGATGAGTAAAATCAGGCCGTTGATAAAATAAGAAATATATATGAGACAAACATATTTAGATACCCAATATTTAATCCAATTATTTCTATGAATACCCGTTATTTATTCAGATCAAAAATAAACATAATATTATATTTTTATGCAATTTTATATTTTTATGCGTATACTTTTCTACTATCCCAATTTTAATATTTAAAAAAATTTAAAAGAGAAAGTGGAATACAAGTTAGGTGTTTCCATGGAAACGTTAAAATTGGAGAGTATATTTGGGTTGTGAGTTAAGTTGAAGCTTTTAAACGCTAGCGGTATTTTTGTTAGGTTCTTAAAATTTAATATTGGTGAGGTTTCAGTTTAATGTTTTGAATTGAAAGGTAATATTGCTTAGGTTGTCTGTGTTTGGTTGGATCTATCCACAGTCGGCATATTGAGTATCAATTGGTAAATTTATTTTTAATATTAATCTCTCCACTCTCTATTTGACATTTTTATCATAAAACCTACTAAGTCAAAACTAATGCACATTTTTTTTCTAATGCACTTTTTTTTTCTATTCTACTGTATAAAATAAGTTTAGATAATAAGGTTTTATTATATTATAATGAGAAATAACAAAGATCTCAAAAGTCTAATATGATATCCATAATAGAATACCACTCACTATTCTAACATCAAGATATTAATAAAGTGCCACTTAAATACTTCTCCTTCCTCTCAAATTAAACATTACCTTAGTTGTAACTAATTATTAGTTTTATATAATAAATAATAATTAATAACTTAAAAAGTAATATAATCAATAGAATTAATTACTTGACTTTACTATTGTATATTATTTATGAAAGGATGAGTAAAATCAGGTCGTTGATAAAATAAAGTATATATATGAGACAAACAAATTTAGATATCCAAATTAATCTAATTATTTCTCTGAATACCCGTTATTATTCGGATCAAAAATAAACATAATGTTATATTTTTATGCAATTTTATATTTTTATGCGTATACTTTTCTACTATCCCAATTTAATATTTACAAAAATTTAAAAGAGAAAGTGGAATACAAGTTAGGTGTTTTCATGGAAACGTTAAAATTGGAGAGTATATTTGGGTTGTGAGTTAAGTTGAAGCTTTTAAACGCTAGCGGTATTTTTGTTAGGTTCTTAAATTTAATATTGGTGAGGTTTCAGTTTAATGTTTTGAATTGAAAGGTAATATTGCTTAGGTTGTCTGTGTTTGGTTGGATCTATTCACAGTCGGCATATTGAGTATCAATTGGTAAATTTATTTTTAATATTAAATCTCTCCACTCTCTATTTGACATTTTTATCATAAAACCTACTAAGTCAAAACTAATGCACATGCACTTTTTTTTTCTAATGCACTTTTTTTTCTATTTCTATTCTACTGTATAAAATAAGTTTAGATAATAAATGTTTTATTATATTATAATGAGAAATAACAAAGATCTCAAAAGGTCTAATATAATATCCATAATAGAATACCACTCACTATTCTAACATCAAGATATTAATAAAGTTCCACTTAAATACTTCTCCTTCCTCTCAAATCAAACATTACCTTAGTTGTAACTAATTATTAGTTTTATATAATAAATAATAATTAATAACTTAAAAAGTAATATAATCAATAGAATTAATTACTTGACTTTACTATTGTATATTATTTATGGAAGGATGAGTAAAATCAGGCCGTTGATAAAATAAAGTATATATATGAGACAAACAAATTTAGATATCCAATAATTAATCTAATTATTTCTCTGAATACCCGTTTATTATTCGGATCAAAAATAAACATAATGTTATATTTTTATGCAATTTTATATTTTTATGCGTATACTTTTCTACTATCCCAATTTTAATATTTACAAAAATTTAAAGAGAAAGTGGAATACAAGTTAGGTGTTTTCATGGAAACGTTAAAATTGGAGAGTATATTTGGGTTGTGAGTTACGTTGAAGCTTTTAAACGCTAGCGGTATTTTTGTTAGGTTCTTAAAATTTAATATTGGTGAGGTTCAGTTTAATGTTTTGAATTGAAAGGTAATATTGCTTAGGTTGTCTGTGTTTGGTTGGATCTATCCACAGTCGGCATATTGAGTATCAATTGGTAAATTTATTTTTAATATTAAATCTCTCCACTCTCTATTTGACATTTTTATCATAAACCTACTAAGTCAAAACTAATGCACATTTTTTTTCTAATGCACTTTTTTTTTTCTATTCTACTGTATAAAATAAGTTTAGATAATAAATGTTTTATATATTATAATGAGAAATAACAAAGATCTCAAAAGGTCTAATATAATATCCATAATAGAATACCACTCACTATTCTAACATCAAGATATTAATAAAGTGCCACTTAAATACTTCTCCTTCCTCTCAAATTAAACATTACCTTAGTTGTAACTAATTATTAGTTTTATATAATAAATAATAATTAATAACTTAAAAAGTAATATAATCAATAGAATTAATTACTTGACTTTACTATTGTATATTATTTATGGAAGGATGACTAAAATTAGGCCGTTGATAAAATAAAGTATATATATGAGACAAACAAATTTAGATATCCAATAATTAATCTAATTATTTCTCTGAATACCCGTTTATTATTCGGATCAAAAATAAACATAATGTTATATTTTTATGCAATTTTATATTTTTATGCGTATACTTTTCTACTATCCCAATTTTAATATTTACAAAAATTTAAAAGAGAAAGTGGAATACAAGTTAGGTGTTTTCATGGAAACGTTAAAATTGGAGAGTATATTTGGGTTGTGAGTTAAGTTGAAGCTTTTAAACGCTAGCGGTATTTTTGTTAGGTTCTTAAAATTTAATATTGGTGAGGTTTCAGTTTAATGTTTTGAATTGAAAGGTAATATTGCTTAGGTTGTCTGTGTTTGGTTGGATCTATCCACAGTCGGCATATTGAGTATCAATTGGTAAATTTATTTTTAATATTAAATCTCTCCACTCTCTATTTGACATTTTTATCATAAAACCTACTAAGTCAAAACTAATGCACATTTTTTTTCTAATGCACTTTTTTTTTTCTATTCTACTCTATAAAATAAGTTTAGATAATAAAGGTTTTACTATATTATAATGAGAAATAACAAGATCTCAAAAGGTCTAATATGATATCCATAATAGAATACCACTCACTATTCTAACATCAAGATATAATAAAGTGCCACTTAAATACTTCTCCTTCCTCTCAAATTAACATTACCTTAGTTGTAACTAATTATTAGTTTTTATAATAATAATATAATTAATAATTTAAAAGTAATATAATCAATAGAATTAATTACTTGACTTTACTATTGTATATTATTTATGGAAGGATGAGTAAAATCAGGTCGTTGATAAAATAAAGTATATATATATAATAAATATATATATATATATATACAATATATATATATATATATATATATTATATATATATATAGTTTATATATATATATCAAATATATATATACATATATATTATATTATATTATTTATAAATTTTATATTATTATATTATTTACGTATACTTTTATATTTTTATGCTATATTTTATACCCCCAATTTTAATATTTACAAAAATTTAAAAGAGAAAGTGGATACAAGTTAGGTGTTTTCATGGAAACGTTAAAATTGGAGAGTATATTTGGGTTGTGAGTTAAGTTGAAGCTTTTAAACGCTAGCGGTATTTTTGTTAGGTTCTTAAAATTTAATATTGGTGAGGTTTCAGTTTAATGTTTTGAATTGAAAGGTAATATTGCTTAGGTTGTCTGTGTTTGGTTGGATCTATCCACAGTCGGCATATTGAGTATCAATTGGTAAATTTATTTTTAATATTAAATCTCTCCACTCTCTATTTGACATTTTTATCATAAACCTACTAAGTCAAAACTAATGCACATTTTTTTCTAATGCACTTTTTTTTTCTATTCTACTGTATAAAATAAGTTTAGATAATAAATGTTTTATTATATTATAATGAGAAATAACAAAGATCTCAAAAGGTCTAATATATATCCATAATAGAATACCACTCACTATTCTAACATCAAGATATTAATAAAGTGCCACTTAAATACTTCTCCTTCCTCTCAAATTAAACATTACCTTAGTTGTAACTAATTATTAGTTTTATATAATAAATAATAATTAATAACTTAAAAAGTAATATAATCAATAGAATTAATTACTTGACTTTACTATTGTATATTATTTATGGAAGGATGACTAAAATCAGGCCGTTGATAAAATAAAGTATATATATGAGACAAACAATTTAGATATCCAATAATTAATCTAATTATTTCTCTGAATACCCGTTTATTATTCGGATCAAAAATAAACATAATGTTATATTTTTATGCAATTTTATATTTTTATGCGTATACTTTTCTACTATCCCAATTTTAATATTTACAAAAATTTAAAAGAGAAAGTGGAATACAAGTTAGGTGTTTTCATGGAAACGTTAAAATTGGAGAGTATATTTGGGTTGTGAGTTAAGTTGAAGCTTTTAAACGCTAGCGGTATTTTTGTTAGGTTCTTAAATTTAATATTGGTGAGGTTTCAGTTTAATGTTTTGAATTGAAAGGTAATATTGCTTAGGTTGTCTGTGTTTGGTTGGATCTATCCACAGTCGGCATATTGAGTATCAATTGGTAAATTTATTTTTAATATTAAATCTCTCCACTCTCTATTTGACATTTTTATCATAAAACCTACTAAGTCAAAACTAATGCACATTTTTTTTCTAATGCACTTTTTTTTTTCTATTCTACTGTATAAAATAAGTTTAGATAATAAATGTTTTATTATATTATAATGAGAAATAACAAAGATCTCAAAAGGTCTAATATAATATCCATAATAGAATACCACTCACTATTCTAACATCAAGATATTAATAAAGTGCCACTTAAATACTTCTCCTTCCTCTCAAATTAAACATTACCTTAGTTGTAACTAATTATTAGTTTTATATAATAAATAATAATTAATAACTTAAAAAGTAATATAATCAATAGAATTAATTACTTGACTTTACTATTGTATATTATTTATGGAAGGATGAGTAAAATCAGGCCGTTGATAAAATAAAGTATATATATGAGACAAACAAATTTAGATATCCAATAATTAATCTAATTATTTCTCTGAATACCCGTTATTATTCGGATCAAAAATAAACTAATGTTATATTTTTATGCAATTTTATATTTTTATGCGTATACTTTTCTACTATCCCAATTTTAATATTTACAAAAATTTAAAAGAGAAAGTGAATACAAGTTAGGTGTTTTCATGGAAACGTTAAAATTGGAGAGTATATTTGGGTTGTGAGTTAAGTTGAAGCTTTTAAACGCTAGCGGTATTTTTGTTAGGTTCTTAAAATTTAATATTGGTGAGGTTTCAGTTTAATGTTTTGAATTGAAAGGTAATATTGCTTAGGTTGTCTGTGTTTGGTTGGATCTATCCACAGTCGGCATATTGAGTATCAATTGGTAAATTTATTTTAATATTAAATCTCTCCACTCTCTATTTGACATTTTTATCATAAAACCTACTAAGTCAAAACTAATGCACATTTTTTTTCTAATGCACTTTTTTTTTCTATTCTACTGTATAAAATAAGTTTAGATAATAAAGGTTTTATTATATTATAATGAGAAATAACAAAGATCTCAAAAGGTCTAATATGATATCCATAATAGAATACCACTCACTATTCTAACATCAAGATATTAATAAAGTGCCACTTAAATACTTCTCCTTCCTCTCAAATCAAACATTACTTAGTTGTAACTAATTATTATTTATATAATAAATAATAATTAATATTTAAAAAGTAAATAATCAATAGAATTAATTACTTGACTTTACTATGTATATTATTTATGGAAGGATGAGTAAATCAGGTCGTTGATAAAATAAAGTATATATATATAATATATATATATATATATATATATAATATAATATATATCTAATATATATATATATATGATATACAAATATTAGATACCCAATATTTATCTAATTATTTCTATGAATACCCGTTATTATTCGGATCAGAAATAAACCTAATGTTATATTTTTATGCAATTTTATATGTTTATGCGTATACTTTTCTACTATCCCAATTTTAATATTTACAAAAATTTAAAAGAGAAAGTGGAATACAAGTTAGGTGTTTTCATGGAAACATTAAAATTGGAGAGTATATTTGGGTTGTGAGTTAAGTTGAAGCTTTTAAACGCTAGCGGTATTTTTGTTAGGTTCTTAAAATTTAATATTGGTGAGGTTTCAGTTTAATGTTTTGAATTGAAAGGTAATATTGCTTAGGTTGTCTGTGTTTGGTTGGATCTATTCACAGTCGGCATATTGAGTATCAATTGGTAAATTTATTTTTAATATTAAATCTCTCCACTCTCTATTTGACATTTTTATCATAAAACCTACTAAGTCAAAACTAATGCACATTTTTTTCTAATGCACTTTTTTTTTCTATTCTACTGTATAAAATAAGTTTAGATAATAAAGGTTTTATTATATTATAATGAGAAATAACAAAGATCTCAAAAGGTCTAATATAATATCCATAATAGAATACCACTCACTATTCTAACATCAAGATATTAATAAAGTGCCACTTAAATACTTCTCCTTCCTCTCAAATTAAACATTACCTTAGTTGTAACTAATTATTAGTTTTATATAATAAATAATAATTAATAACTTAAAAAGTAATATAATCAATAGAATTAATTACTTGACTTTACTATTGTATATTATTTATGGAAGGATGAGTAAAATCAGGCCGTTGATAAAATAAAGTATATATATGAGACAAACAATTTAGATATCCAATAATTAATCTAATTATTTCTCTGAATACCCGTTTATTATTCGGATCAAAAATAAACATAATGTTATATTTTTATGCAATTTTATATTTTTATGCGTATACTTTTCTACTATCCCAATTTTAATATTTACAAAAATTTAAAAGAGAAAGTGGAATACAAGTTAGGTGTTTTCATGGAAACGTTAAAATTGGAGAGTATATTTGGGTTGTGAGTTAAGTTGAAGCTTTTAAACGCTAGCGGTATTTTTGTTAGGTTCTTAAAATTTAATATTGGTGAGGTTTCAGTTTAATGTTTTGAATTGAAAGGTAATATTGCTTAGGTTGTCTGTGTTTGGTTGGATCTATCCACAGTCGGCATATTGAGTATCAATTGGTAAATTTATTTTTAATATTAAATCTCTCCACTCTCTATTTGACATTTTTATCATAAAACCTACTAAGTCAAAACTAATGCACATTTTTTTTCTAATGCACTTTTTTTTTCTATTCTACTGTATAAAATAAGTTTAGATAATAAATGTTTATTATATTATAATGAAAAAACAAAGATCTCAAAAGGTCTAATATAATATCCATAATAGAATACCACTCACTATTCTAACATCAAGATATTAATAAAGTGCCACTTAAATACTTCTCCTTCCTCTCAAATAAACATTACCTTAGTTGTAACTAATTATTATTTTTATATAATAAATAATAATTAATATTTAAAAGTAATATAATCAATAGAATTAATTACTTGACTTTACTATTGTATATTATTTATGGAAGGATGAGTAAAATCAGGCCGTTGATAAAATAAAGTATATATATGAGACAAACAAATTTAGATATCCAATAATTAATCTAATTATTTCTCTGAATACCCGTTTATTATTCGGATCACAAATAAACTAATGTTTATTTTTATGCGTATACTTTTCTACTATCCCAATTTTAATATTTACAAAAATTTAAAAGAGAAAGTGGAGTACAAGTTAGGTGTTTTCATGGAAACATTAAAATTGGAGAGTATATTTGGGTTGTGAGTTAAGTTGAAGCTTTTAAACGCTAGCGGTATTTTTGTTAGGTTCTTAAAATTTAATATTGGTGAGGTTTCAGTTTAATGTTTTGAATTGAAAGGTAATATTGCTTAGGTTGTCTGTGTTTGGTTGGATCTATTCACAGTCGGCATATTGAGTATCAATTGGTAAATTATTTTTAATATTAAATCTCTCCACTCTCTATTTGACATTTTTATCATAAAACCTACTAAGTCAAAACTAATGCACATTTTTTTTCTAATGCACTTTTTTTTTTCTATTCTACTGTATAAAATAAGTTTAGATAATAAAGGTTTTATTATATTATAATGAGAAATAACAAAGATCTCAAAAGGTCTAATATAATATCCATAATAGAATACCACTCACTATTCTAACATCAAGATATTAATAAAGTGCCACTTAAATACTTCTCCTTCCTCTCAAATCAAACATTACCTTAGTTGTAACTAATTATTATTTTTATATAATAAATAATAATTAATAACTTAAAAAGTAATATAATCAATAGAATTAATTACTTGACTTTACTATTGTATATTATTTATGGAAGGATGAGTAAAATCAGGCCGTTGATAAAATAAAGTATATATATGAGACAAACAAATTTAGATATCCAATATTAATCTAATTATTTCTCTGAATACCCGTTTATTATTCGGATCAAAAATAAACCAATGTTATATTTTTATGCGTATACTTTTCTATTATCCCAATTTTAATATTTACAAAAATTTAAAAGAAAAGTGGAATACAAGTTAGGTGTTTTCATGGAAACATTAAAATTGGAGAGTATATTTGGGTGTGAGTTAAGTTGAAGCTTTTAAACGCTAGCGGTATTTTTGTTAGGTTCTTAAAATTTAATATTGGTGAGGTTTCAGTTTAATGTTTTGAATTGAAAGGTAATATTGCTTAGGTTGTCTGTGTTTGGTTGGATCTATTCACAGTCGGCATATTGAGTATCAATTGGTAAATTTATTTTTAATATTAAATCTCTCCACTCTCTATTTGACATTTTTATCATAAAACCTACTAAGTCAAAACTAATGCACATTTTTTTCTAATGCACTTTTTTTTCTATTCTACTGTATAAAATAAGTTTAGATAATAAAGGTTTTATTATATTATAATGAGAAATAACAAAGATCTCAAAAGGTCTAATATAATATCCATAATAGAATACCACTCACGATGATTAAAATCAACCGGTTGATAAAATAAAGTATATTTATGAGACAAAAATTTTAGATATCCAATAATTAATCTATTATTTATCTGATTTCCAGTTTATTATTCGGATCACAATAAACCTAATGTTATATTTTTATGCAATTTTATATTTTTATGCGTATACTTTTCTACTATCCAATTTTAATATTTACAAAAATTTAAAAGAGAAAGTGGAGTACAAGTTAGGTGTTTTCATGGAAACATTAAAATTGGAGAGTATATTTGGGTTGTGAGTTAAGTTGAAGCTTTTAAACGCTAGCGGTATTTTTGTTAGGTTCTTAAAATTTAATATTGGTGAGGTTTCAGTTTAATGTTTTGAATTGAAAGGTAATATTGCTTAGGTTGTCTGTGTTTGGTTGGATCTATTCACAGTCGGCATATTGAGTATCAATTGGTAAATTTATTTTTAATATTAAATCTCTCCACTCTCTATTTGACATTTTTATCATAAACCTACTAAGTCAAAACTAATGCACATTTTTTTTCTAATGCACTTTTTTTTTTCTATTCTACTGTATAAAATAAGTTTAGATAATAAATGTTTTATTATATTATAATGAGAAATAACAAAGATCTCAAAAGGTCTAATATAATATCCATAATAGAATACCACTCACTATTCTAACATCAAGATATTAATAAAGTGCCACTTAAATACTTCTCCTTCCTCTCAAATCAAACATTACCTTAGTTGTAACTAATTATTATTTTTATATATAATAATAATTAATAACTTTAAAAGTAATATAATCAATAGAATTAATTACTTGACTTTACTATTGTATATTATTTATGGAAGGATGAGTAAAATCAGGCCGTTGATAAAATAAAGTATATATATGAGACAAACAAATTTAGATATCCAATAATTAATCTAATTATTTCTCTGAATACCCGTTTATTATTCGGATCAAAATAAACTAATGTTATATTTTTATGCAATTATATTTTTCTATTATCCCAATTTTAATATATTTACAAAAATTTAAAAGAGAAAGTGGAGTACAAGTTAGGTGTTTTCATGGAAACATTAAATTGGAGAGTATATTTGGGTTGTGAGTTAAGTTGAAGCTTTTAAACGCTAGCGGTATTTTTGTTAGGTTCTTAAAATTTAATATTGGTGAGGTTTCAGTTTAATGTTTTGAATTGAAAGGTAATATTGCTTAGGTTGTCTGTGTTTGGTTGGATCTATTCACAGTCGGCATATTGAGTATCAATTGGTAAATTTATTTTTAATATTAAATCTCTCCACTCTCTATTTGACATTTTTATCATAAAACCTACTAAGTCAAAACTAATGCACATTTTTTTTCTAATGCACTTTTTTTTTCTATTCTACTGTATAAATAAGTTTAGATAATAAAGTTTTTTATATATTATAATGAGAAATAACAATGATCTCAAAAGGTCTAATATAATATCCATAATAGAATACCACTCACTATTCTAACATCAAGATATTAATAAAGTGCCACTTAAATACTTCTCCTTCCTCTCAAATCAAACATTACCTTAGTTGTAACTAATTATTATTTTTATATAATAAATAATAATTAATAATTTAAAAAGTAATATAATCAATAGAATTAATTACTTGACTTTACTATTGTATATTATTATGGAAGGATGAGTAAAATATAGGCCGTTGATAAAATAAAGTATATATATGAGACAAACAATTTAGATATCCAATAATTAATCTAATTATTTCTCTGAATACCCGTTTATTATTCGATCACAAAATAAACATAATGTTTATTTTTATGCAATTTTATATTTTTATGCGTATACTTTTCTACTATCCCAATTTTAATATTTACAAAAATTAAAAGAGAAAGTGGAGTACAAGTTAGGTGTTTTCATGGAAACATTAAAATTGGAGAGTATATTTGGGTTGTGAGTTAAGTTGAAGCTTTTAAACGCTAGCGGTATTTTTGTTAGGTTCTTAAAATTTAATATTGGTGAGGTTTCAGTTTAATGTTTTGAATTGAAAGGTAATATTGCTTAGGTTGTCTGTGTTTGGTTGGATCTATCACAGTCGGCATATTGAGTATCAATTGGTAAATTTATTTTAATATTAAATCTCTCCACTCTCTATTTGACATTTTTATCATAAAACCTACTAAGTCAAAACTAATGCACATTTTTTTTCTAATGCACTTTTTTTTTTCTATTCTACTGTATAAAATAAGTTTAGATAATAAATGTTTTATTATATTATAATGAGAAATAACAAAGATCTCAAAAGGTCTAATATAATATCCATAATAGAATACCACTCACTATTCTAACATCAAGATATTAATAAAGTGCCACTTAAATACTTCTCCTTCCTCTCAAATTAAACATTACCTTAGTTGTAACTAATTATTAGTTTTATATAATAAATAATAATTAATAACTTAAAAAGTAATATAATCAATAGAATTAATTACTTGACTTTACAATTGTATATTATTTATGGAAGGATGACTTTACAATTGTATATTATTTTTATGCAATTTTATATGTTTATACGTATACTTTTCTACTATCCCAATTTTAATATTTACAAAAATTTAAAAGAGAAAGTGGTGTACAAGTTAGGTGTTTTCATGGAAACATTAAAATTGGAGAGTTTATTGGGGTTGTGAGTTAAGTTGAAGCTTTTAAACGCTAGCGGTATTTTTGTTAGGTTCTTAAAATTTAATATTGGTGAGGTTTCAGTTTAATGTTTTGAATTGAAAGGTAATATTGCTTAGGTTGTCTGTGTTTGGTTGGATCTATTCACAGTCGGCATATTGAGTATCAATTCGTAATTTATTTTTAATATTAAATCTCTCCACTCTCTATTTGACATTTTTATCATAAAACCTACTAAGTCAAAACTAATGCACATTTTTTTTCTAATGCACTTTTTTTTTCTATTCTACTGTATAAAGTTTAGATAATAAAGTTTTATATATTATAATGAGAAATAACAAAGATCTCAAAAGGTCTAATATAATATCCATAATAGAATACCACTCACTATTCTAACATCAAGATATTAATAAAGTGCCACTTAAATACTTCTCCTTCCTCTCAAATCAAACATTACCTTAGTTGTAACTAATTATTAGTTTTATATAATAAATAATAATTAATAACTTAAAAGTAATATAATCAATAGAATTAATTACTACTTTACTTTACTTTGTATATTATTTATGGAAGGATGATAAAATCAGCCGTTGATAAAATAAAGTATATATATGAGACAAACAAATTTAGATATCCAATAATTAATCTAATTATTTCTCTGAATACCCGTTTATTATTCGGATCACAATAAACATAATGTTATATTTTTATGCAATTTTATATTTTATGCGTATACTTTCTACTATCCCAATTTTAATATTTACAAAAATTTAAAAGAGAAAGTGGAGTACAAGTTAGGTGTTTTCATGGAAACATTAAAATTGGAGAGTATATTTGGGTTGTGAGTTAAGTTGAAGCTTTTAAACGCTAGCGGTATTTTTGTTAGGTTCTTAAAATTTAATATTGGTGAGGTTTCAGTTTAATGTTTTGAATTGAAAGGTAATATTGCTTAGGTTGTCTGTGTTTGGTTGGATCTATCCACAGTCGGCATATTGAGTATCAATTGGTAAATTTATTTTAATATTAAATCTCTCCACTCTCTATTTGACATTTTTATCATAAAACCTACTAAGTCAAAACTAATGCACATTTTTTTTCTAATGCACTTTTTTTTTTCTATTCTACTGTATAAAATAAGTTTAGATAATAAAGGTTTTACTATATTATAATGAGAAATAACAAGATCTCAAAAGGTCTAATATGATATCCATAATAGAATACCACTCACTATTCTAACATCAAGATATTAATAAAGTGCCACTTAAATACTTCTCCTTCCTCTCAAATCAAACATTACTTAGTTGTAACTAATTATTATTTTTATATAATAAATAATAATTAATAATTTAAAAAGTAATATAATCAATAGAATTAATTACTTGACTTTACTATTGTATATTATTTTTATGATGAGTAAAATCAGGCGTTGATAAAATATATATATATATATACAAACAAATAAGATATCCAATAATTAATCTAATTATTTCTGAATACCCGTTATTATTCGGATCAAAATAAACATAATGTTATTTTTATGCAATTTTATATTTTTATGCGTATACTTTTCTACTATCCCAATTTTAATATTTAAAAAATTAAAAGAGAAAGTGGAGTACAAGTTAGGTGTTTTCATGGAAACATTAAAATTGGAGAGTATATTTGGGTTGTGAGTTAAGTTGAAGCTTTTAAACGCTAGCGGTATTTTTGTTAGGTTCTTAAAATTTAATATTGGTGAGGTTTCAGTTTAATGTTTTGAATTGAAAGGTAATATTGCTTAGGTTGTCTGTGTTTGGTTGGATCTATTCACAGTCGGCATATTGAGTATCAATTGGTAAATTTATTTTTAATATTAAATCTCTCCACTCTCTATTTGACATTTTTATCATAAAACCTACTAAGTCAAAAATAATGCACATTTTTTTTCTAATGCACTTTTTTTTTCTATTCTACTGTATAAATAAGTTTAGATAATAAAGGTTTTATATATTATAATGAGAAATAACAAAGATCTCAAAAGGTCTAATATGATATCCATAATAGAATACCACTCACTATTCTAACATCAAGATATTAATAAAGTGCCACTTAAATACTTCTCCTTCCTCTCAACAAACATTACCTTAGTTGTAACTAATTATTAGTTTTATATAATAAATAATAATAATAACTTAAAAGTAATATAATCAATAGAATTAATTACTTGACTTTACTATTGTATATTATTTATGGAAGGATGACTAAAATCAGGCCGTTGATAAAATAAAGTATATATATGAGACAAACAAATTTAGATATCCAATAATTAATCTAATTATTTCTCTGAATACCCGTTTATTATTCGGATCAAAATATACAAAAATGTTATATTTTTATGCAATTTTATATTTTTATGCGTATACTTTTCTACTATCCCAATTTTAATATTTACAAAAATTAAAAGAGAAAGTGGAATACAAGTTAGGTGTTTTCATGGAAACATTAAAATTGGAGAGTATATTTGGGTTGTGAGTTAAGTTGAAGCTTTTAAACGCTAGCGGTATTTTTGTTAGGTTCTTAAAATTTAATATTGGTGAGGTTTCAGTTTAATGTTTTGAATTGAAAGGTAATATTGCTTAGGTTGTCTGTGTTTGGTTGGATCTATCCACAGTCGGCATATTGAGTATCAATTGGTAAATTTATTTTTAATATTAAATCTCTCCACTCTCTATTTGACATTTTTATCATAAAACCTACTAAGTCAAAACTAATGCACATTTTTTTTCTAATGCACTTTTTTTTTCTATTCTACTGTATAAAATAAGTTTAGATAATAAATGTTTTTATTTATTATAATGAGAAATAACAAAGATCTCAAAAGGTCTAATATAATCCATAATAGAATACCACTCACTATTCTAACATCAAGATATTAATAAAGTGCCACTTAAATACTTCTCCTTCCTCTCAAATTAAACATTACCTTAGTTGTAACTAATTATTAGTTTTATATAATAAATAATAATTAATAATTTAAAAGTAATATAATCAATAGAATTAATTACTTGACTTTACTATTGTATATTATTTATGGAAGGATGAGTAAAATCAGGCCGTTGATAAAATAAAGTATATATATGAGACAAACAAATTTAGATATCCAATAATTAATCTAATTATTTCTCTGAATACCCGTTTATTATTCGGATCAAAAATAAACATAATGTTATATTTTTATGCAATTTTATATTTTATGCGTATACTTTTCTACTATCCCAATTTTAATATTTACAAAATTAAAAGAGAAAGTGGAATACAGTTAGGTGTTTTCATGGAAACGTTAAAATTGGAGAGTATATTGGGTTGTGAGGTTAAGTTGAATGCTTTTAAACGCTAGCGGTATTTTGTTAGGTTCTTAAAATTTAATATTGGTGAGGTTTCAGTTTAATGTTTTGAATTGAAAGGTAATATTGCTTAGGTTGTCTGTGTTTGGTTGGATCTATCCACAGTCGGCATATTGAGTATCAATTGGTAAATTTATTTTTAATATTAAATCTCTCCACTCTCTATTTGACATTTTTATCACAAAACCTACTAAGTCAAAACTAATGCACATTTTTTTTCTAATGCACTTTTTTTTTCTATTCTACTGTATAAATAAGTTTAGATAGTAAATGTTTGATATATTATAAGAGAAATAACAAAGATCTCAAAAGGTCTAATATAATATCCATAATAGAATACCACTCACTATTCTAACATCAAGATATTAAAAGTGCCACTTAAATACTTCTCCTTCCTCTCAAATTAAACATTACCTTAGTTGTAACTAATTATTAGTTTTATATAATAATAATAATTAATAACTTAAAAAGTAATATAATCAATAGAATTAATTACTTGACTTTACTATTGTATATTATTTATGAAAGGATGAGTAAAATCAGGTCGTTGATAAAATAAAGTATATATATGAGACAAACAAATTTAGATATCCAATAATTAATCTAATTATTTCTCTGAATACCCGTTTATTATTCGGATCAAAAATACCAAATGTTATATTTTTTATGCAATTTTATATTTTTATGCGTATACTTTTCTACTATCCCAATTTTAATATTTACAAAAATTTAAAAGAGAAAGTGGAATACAAGTTAGGTGTTTTCATGGAAACGTTAAAATTGGAGAGTATATTTGGGTTGTGAGTTACGTTGAAGCTTTTAAACGCTAGCGGTATTTTTGTTAGGTTCTTAAAATTCAATATTGGTGAGGTTCAGTTTAATGTTTTGAATTGAAAGGTAATATTGCTTAGGTTGTCTGTGTTTGGTTGGATCTATCCACAGTCGGCATATTGAGTATCAATTGGTAAATTTATTTTTAATATTAAATCTCTCCACTCTCTATTTGACATTTTTATCATAAACCTACTAAGTCAAAACTAATGCACATTTTTTTTCTAATGCACTTTTTTTTTCTATTCTACTGTATAAAATAAGTTTAGATAATAAATGTTTTATTATATTATAATGAGAAATAACAAAGATCTCAAAAGGTCTAATATGATATCCATAATAGAATACCACTCACTATTCTAACATCAAGATATTAATAAAGTGCCACTTAAATACTTCTCCTTCCTCTCAAATTAAACATTACCTTAGTTGTAACTAATTATTAGTTTTATATAATAAATAATAATTAATAACTTAAAAATTAATATAATCAATAGAATTAATTACTTGACTTTACAATTGTATATTATTTATGGAAGGATGACTAAAATTAGGCCGTTGATAAAATAAAGTATATATATGAGACAAACATATTTAGATACCCAATATTTAATCTAATTATTTCTATGAATACCCGTTATTTATTCGGATCAAAAAAACCAATGTTATATTTTTATGCAATTTTATATGTTTATACGTATACTTTTCTACTATCCCAATTTTAATATTTACAAAAATTTAAAAGAGAAAGTGGACTACAAGTTAGATGTTTTCATGGAAACATTAAAATTGGAGAGTATATTTGGGTGGTGAGTTAAGTTGAATCTTTTAAACATTAACGGTATTTTTGTTAGGTTCTTAAAGTTTAATATTGGTGAGGTTTCAGTTTAATGTTTTGAATTGAAAGTAATATTGCTTAGGTTGTCTGTGTTTGGTTGGATCTATTCACAGTCGGCATATTGAGTATCAATTGGTAAATTTATTTTTAATATTAAATCTCTCCACTCTCTATTTGACATTTTTATCATAAAACCTACTAAGTCAAAACTAATGCAACTTTTTTTTCTAATGCACTTTTTTTTTCTATTCTACTGTATAAATAAGTTTAGATAATAAAGTTTTATTTTATTATAATGAGAAATAACAATGATCTCAAAAGGTCTAATATATATCCATAATAGAATACCACTCACTATTCTAACATCAAGATATTAATAAAGTGCCACTTAAATACTTCTCCTTCCTCTCAAATCAAACATTACCTTAGTTGTAACTAATTATTAGTTTTATATAATAAATAATAATTAATAACTTAAAAAGTAATATAATCAATAGAATTAATTACTTGACTTTACTATTGTATATTATTTATGAAAGGATGAGTAAAATCAGGTCGTTGATAAAATAAAGTATATATATGAGACAAACAAATTTAGATATCCAATAATTAATCTAATTATTTCTCTGAATACCCGTTTATGATTCGGATCAAAAATAAACATAATGTTATATTTTTATGCAATTTTATATTTTTATGCGTATACTTTTCTACTATCCCAATTTTAATATTTACAAAAATTTAAAAGAGAAAGTGGAATACAAGTTAGGTGTTTTCATGGAAACGTTAAAATTGGAGAGTATATTTGGGTTGTGAGTTACGTTGAAGCTTTTAAACGCTAGCGGTATTTTTGTTAGGTTCTTAAAATTCATATTGGTGAGGTTCAGTTTAATGTTTTGAATTGAAGGTAATATTGCTTAGGTTGTCTGTGTTTGGTTGGATCTATCCACAGTCGGCATATTGAGTATCAATTGGTAAATTTATTTTTAATATTAAATCTCTCCACTCTATTTGACATTTTATCATAAAACCTACTAAGTCAAAACTAATGCACATTTTTTTTCTAATGCACTTTTTTTTCTATTCTACTACTGTATAAATAAGTTTAGATAATAAATGTTTTATTATATTATAATGAGAAATAACAAAGATCTCAAAAGGTCTAATATGATATCCATAATAGAATACCACTCACTATTCTAACATCAAGATATTAATAAAGTGCCACTTAAATACTTCTCCTTCCTCTCAAATTAAACATTACCTTAGTTGTAACTAATTATTAGTTGTATATAATAAAAATAATTATAACTTAAAAAGTAATATAATCAATAGATTAATTACTTGACTTTACAATTGTATATTATTTATGGAAGGATGACTAAAATTAGGCCGTTGATAAAATAAAGATATATATGAGACAAACAATTTAGATATCCAATAATTAATCTAATTATTTCTCTGAATACCCGTTTATTATTCGGATCAAAAATAAACATAATGTTATATTTTTATGCAATTTTATATTTTTATGCGTATACTTTTCTACTATCCCAGTTTTAATATTTACAAAAATTTAAAAGAGAAAGTGGAATACAAGTTAGGTGTTTTCATGGAAACGTTAAAATTGGAGAGTATATTTGGGTTGTGAGTTAAGTTGAAGCTTTTAAACGCTAGCGGTATTTTTGTTAGGTTCTTAAAATTTAATATTGGTGAGGTTTCAGTTTAATTTTTTGAATTGAAAGGTAATATTGCTTAGGTTGTCTGTGTTTGGTTGGATCTATCCACAGTCGGCATATTGAGTATCAATTGGTAAATTTATTTTTAATATTAAATCTCTCTACTCTCTATTTGACATTCTTATCATTAAACCTACTAAGTCAAAACTAATGCACATTCTTTTTCTAATGCACTTTTTTTTCTATTCTACTGTATAAAATAAGTTTAGATAATAAATGTTTTATTATATTATAATGAGAAATAACAAAGATCTCAAAAGGTCTAATATGATATCCATAATAGAATACCACTCACTATTCTAACATCAAGATATTAATAAAGTGCCACTTAAATACTTCTCCTTCCTCTCAAATTAAACATTACCTTAGTTGTAACTAATTATTAGTTTTATATAATAAATAATAATTAATAACTTAAAAAGTAATATAATCAATAGAATTAATTACTTGACTTTAAAATTGTATATTATTTATGGAAGGATGACTAAAATTAGGCCGTTGATAAAATAAAGTATATATATGAGACAAACATATTTAGATACCCAATATTTAATCTAATTATTTCTATGAATACCCGTTATTTATTCGGATCAGAAATAAACCTAATGTTATATTTTTATGCAATTTTATATGTTTAGACGTATACTTTTCTACTATCCCAATTTTAATATTTACAAAAATTTAAAAGAGAAAGTGGACTACAAGTTAGATGTTTTCATGGAAACATTAAAATTGGAGAGTATATTTGGGTGGTGAGTTAAGTTGAATCTTTTAAACATTAACGGTATTTTTGTTAGGTTCTTAAAGTTTAATATTGGTGAGGTTTCAGTTTAATGTTTTGAATTGAAAAATAATATTTCTTAGGTTGTCTGTGTTTGGTTGGATCTATTCACAGTCGGCATATTGAGTATCAATTGGTAAATTTATTTTTAATATTAAATCTCTCCACTCTCTATTTGACATTTTTATCATAAAACCTACTAAGTCAAAACTAATGCACTTTTTTTTCTAATGCACTTTTTTTTCTATTCTACTGTATAAAATAAGTTTAGATAATAAAGGTTTTATTTTATTATAATGAGAAATAACAATGATCTCAAAAGGTCTAATATAATATCCATAATAGAATACCACTCACTATTCTAACATCAAGATATTAATAAAGTTCCACTTAAATACTTCTCCTTCCTCTCAAATCAAACATTACCTTAGTTGTAACTAATTATTAGTTTTATATAATAAATAATAATTAATAACTTAAAAAGTAATATAATCATAAAATTAATTACTTGACTTTACTATTGTATATTATTTATGGAAGGATGAGTAAAATCAGGCCGTTGATAAAATAAAGTATATATATGAGACAAACAAATTTAGATATCCAATAATTAATCTAATTATTTCTCTGAATACCCGTTTATTATTCGGATCAAAAATAAACATAATGTTATATTTTTATGCAATTTTATATTTTTATGCGTATACTTTTCTACTATCCCAATTTTAATATTTACAAAAATTTAAAAGAGAAAGTGGAATACAAGTTAGGTGTTTTCATGGAAACGTTAAATTGGAGAGTATATTTGGGTTGTGAGTTAGTTTGAAGCTTTTAAACGCTAGCGGTATTTTTGTTAGGTTCTTAAAATTTAATATTGGTGAGGTTCAGTTTAATGTTTTGAATTGAAACGTAATATTGCTTAGGTTGTCTGTGTTTGGTTGGATCTATCCACAGTCGGCATATTGAGTATCAATTGGTAAATTTATTTTTAATATTAAATCTCTCCACTCTCTATTTGACATTTTTATCATAAAACCTACTAAGTCAAAACTATTCACATTTTTTTTCTAATGCACTTTTTTTTTCTATTCTACTGTATAAAAAGTTTAGATAATAAATGTTATATATTATATGAGAAATAACAAAGATCTCAAAAGGTCTAATATAATATCCATAATAGAATACCACTCACTATTCTAACATCAAGATATTAATAAAGTTCCACTTAAATACTTCTCCTTCCTCTCAAATCAAACATTACCTTAGTTGTAACTAATTATTAGTTTTATATAATAAATAATAATTAATAACTTAAAAAGTAATATAATCAATAAAATTAATTACTTGACTTTACTATTGTATATTATTTATGGAAGGATGAGTAAAATCAGGCCGTTGATAAAATAAAGTATATATAGACAAACAAATTTAGATATCCAATAATTAATCTAATTATTTCTCTGAATACCCGTTATTATTCGGATCAAATAAACATAATGTTATATTTTTATGCAATTTTATATTTTTATGCGTATACTTTTCTACTATCCCAATTTTAATATTTACAAAAATTTAAAAGAGAAAGTGGAATACAAGTTAGGTGTTTTCATGGAAACGTTAAAATTGGAGAGTATATTTGGGTTGTGAGTTAAGTTGAAGCTTTTAAACGCTAGCGGTATTTTTGTTAGGTTCTTAAAATTTAATATTGGTGAGGTTTCAGTTTAATGTTTTGAATTGAAAGGTAATATTGCTTAGGTTGTCTGTGTTTGGTTGGATCTATCCACAGTCGGCATATTGAGTATCAATTGGTAAATTTATTTTTAATATTAAATCTCTCCACTCTCTATTTGACATTTTTATCATTAAACCTACTAAGTCAAAACTAATGCACATTTTTTTTCTAATGCACTTTTTTTTTTTATATTCTACTCTATAAAATAAGTTTAGATAATAAAGGTTTTACTATATTATAATGAGAAATAACAAAGATCTCAAAAGGTCTAATATGATATCCATAATAGAATACCACTCACTATTCTAACATCAAGATATTAATAAAGTGCCACTTAAATACTTCTCCTTCCTCTCAAATCAAACATTACTTAGTTGTAACTAATTATTATTTTTATATAATAAATATAATTAATAATTTAAAAGTATATAATCAATAGAATTAGTTACTTGACTTTACTATTGTATATTATTTATGGAAGGATGAGTAAATCAGTCGTTGATAAAATAAAGAAATATATATTAATATATATATATATATATTATATATATATATATATATTATCAAACATATTTAGATACCCAATGTTTAATCTAATTATTTCTATGAATACCCGTTATTTATTCGGATCAGAAATAAACCTAATGTTATATTTTTATGCAATTTTATATGTTTATACGTATACTTTTCTACCATCCCAATTTTAATATTTACAAAAATTTAAAAGAGAAAGTGGACTACAAGTTAGATGTTTTCATGGAAACATTAAAATTGGAGAGTATATTTGGGTGGTGAGTTAAGTTGAATCTTTTAAACGTTAACGGTATTTTTGTTAGGTTCTTAAAGTTTAATATTGGTGAGGTTTCAGTTTAATGTTTTGAATTGAAAGGTAATATTTTCTTAGGTTGTCTGTGTTTGGTTGGATCTATTCACAGTCGGCATATTGAGTATCAATTGGTAAATTTATTTTTAATATTAAATCTCTCCACTCTCTATTTGACATTTTTATCATCAAACCTACTAAGTCAAAACTAATGCACTTTTTTTTCTAATGCACTTTTTTTTTTCTATTCTACTGTATAAAATAAGTTTAGATAATAAATGTTTTATTATATTATAATGAGAAATAACAAAGATCTCAAAAGGTCTAATATACTATCCATAATAGAATACCACTCACTATTCTAACATCAAGATATTAATAAAGAGCCACTTAAATACTTCTCCTTCCTCTCAAATCAAAGATTAAACTTAGTTGTAACTAATTAAGCTCTTCAAAGCATTTTGCTTCTTAACTTGAAAAAACAACTCAAATGTGAGAAGTAAGACCACTAGGACAAGCCTAGGGTCAAAAGGAGATGAAAAATTCAAAACAGCAAGTGAAAATTGATCAAAATCAATATTTAACAAACAAGAATAAATTCCAGTTGGTCCCACATCCAAAACATTCACCAATTGCATTTCACAAGCTAAACATGTCAAACTATGCATTTTGGAATCACATTGGAGCAAACAGAATGATCACAATCAAACTAATACCAAAACAGCTCAATAATTCCACAAAAATTCCAGCTCAAACAGCACACATTCAATGAGCTACATATCAAATTTCATGACATTTGGATAAATGGAAGTAGGGGAATTAAATCAGGAAGTCATGGTATGCAAATACAACTCCAAATAAGGCCACAAAGTGTACACCAACTTCAAGCAAATGTAAAACAGTGAAAACAAATGATAAATGGATGGGACCAAAGCCAAGATGAAGCTAAACATGTCAAGAAACACTCCACCAAATTTCACCTTCATATGATAAGGGATGAGGATTTCACAAGATAAGTAAGTTTATCACTCAAGAAAACCCTAAAATGACTAAACAGCCAACAAAAATCCCAATCAAATAGGAAATGGATCAAACAAATCCACAAAAAATCATGGTGAAACTAGACATACATATGAATCACATGCAAACATTTAGAGCCATAGGCATAGCATAGGTATGGAAAATAAAATCATGAACATGGCATAACATAGTGTGACACACATTGTCACACTCATGAAGATCACATCATATCTCTCTAACCAGGGACTCAAAAATAGCAAACTATACATCAAAATCACCAGGAAAGAGTCAAGAACAAGCATGTGAAATTTCAATCATTTTGGATAATGCATCAAGATTTCATGATCAATATGGCAAAACATATGTATAATGCATACATGTCAAAGATCACTAGCCAAAACCAAAAATCTACCAGGCATAACTTTCATTATCATGCCTAAAAAAACTAGAGGAAATTTGGAGATCAATGCAAAAATCCTCACTAAATTGGATTAAATTGAATTAATTATGATTTTTAGAAGTTAGGTTATAAAATGAAATAATTATTAACATTTAATTAAATGAATTAAGCGCTGAGTGTCATTTCTGTAATTAATTGAACCAGGGGGCAAAACGCCCCGTTTCACTAAACTCCATGGCATCATGTGATTGGTCCAGGCGCGGCGGGAAACAAGATTTTGAAATGGAAATCCAGGCGGAAGGATCAAACGCGTGTTTTTGCCCAGAAATTCGAAGCTGGACGCGTTCTTCACGTTCTCATGCTGTTCATCATCAACATCACTTTTTTGCCACGAAAACCAGCAAATGATATACCGATCGAAACGACATGTCATGTAGATCATTATTCTAACAAGCAATTAACCTAGATCTAATCATGCTTCACGGATCGATCGAAGAAAGTTTCACACTCAAACGTTCAGATCTACATAACTCATTCAATACTCAACGAAAAATCATGATTCGATTTGCAGTATATTCTATGTCGCAAGATCTATCTAAACCACATGTGGATTTCAAGAATCAGAGCTTTCGAAATTTTACCTTGTGATTGTGCAGCTGTGGAAATCGTGTGAGTTTGGTCCCAATTAGCGAAAACAGAATCGTGTATGATGTTGTAGGAGGTGGATGCAAGGTGCAGCTCAGCTCAACAGTGCTTGGATCAATGGATTTTGCAACTGCCATGGAAGCTCAAGCTTTGCAACAGTGAGAATTTGATCGATTCTTCCACCAATCTTGTTCAACAGATCTCAAAATTACCTGCAGATGATGATCAAAGCAAAAAGAAGCAAAGGAAATCACGAATTCTTGATGAATGATGAAAAAAGTGTGGAGAAAAATTGTGAGAAATTGAGAGAATTTGTGAGATTTTGATTTTGATCTGAAAAAATGATTGTTGATTCTGAGCATTCTGTTAGGATTAAGCTTTTATACCTCATGTTAATCCATGCCTTAATCATGTTTAGCATAATTTGGATGATTAGCAAAATGAAGCTTGTTATGGAAATTGGCCAATTTGCCCTTTGATAGCTTGAACCAATGGAACAGTTTTTTTCTTTTGAAGCAAGTCATAAATCACACTTAGAAGCTATTCCAATTGGTTTCATGTGGAAATTCCATGTATTTTGAAATTTGGCCTTTTTTCCCCCAAAAATTAAATGGTCCACTTGAAAAATGACCTTTTTATGTGAAGGTTTTTGATGAAATGTGATGATGGATTTGGATAGTACACATCAAATGGGATTTGCTCAAAAAAGAATCATCCAAATTGGCCAAATGGTTTGAAAGATATGCCACTTTGAAATTCCAAAATTCTTGAAAATGATTTGATCATAACTTGCCAACCATAAATGAGAAATGAGTGTTCTTGAACTTTTTGGAAAGGCAAGAGCAAGATCTTCAACTTTCATGTTGGCAAAATTTGATTTCAAGCATTCTTGGATATGTAATTTTGAGGAGAAGAACTTTCCATTTTTGGCAGGTGAGAATTACAGGTCATTTCCATTTTGGGAAACTTTTTATCTGACCTCAAATCCTTCAACCTTGATCTTGGAAATGTTAATTGGGACCTATATAGACATGAATGAGACCTTTCCAACCATCTCACACCTTCCAATTCCTGATTAAATGCACAGTTGACCACAGTTGACTGTTGATTGCTTCAGCTTCCAATACCAAATGACATCACAACTTATATGAATCTCTTATGAATGATCATGGTGCCCAAATTCTTCAAGAATGGCCACCATCTGTTGCTCAATGAATGATTTGACTGTTTGACTGTTGATTGCTTCAGCTGCAAGTAACATGGTTAGATGACAATATTTTTGTACTTTTGGTTAGTAAACAAATGAAAAGCAATGATATACAAATGCAATACATGCTTGGTGATCAAGAACCACTCTCACAAGATACCCACCCACTAGGAGGGAAGCAAAGATGCACAATGATCCTTGAGGCAATGATATGATATGATATGATGCCATGAGGGATCTTAGGGCAAAAATTGGGGTCTTACAGGATGGAAAAGTCCGCATGTGTTTTAATTATAGAGATTTGAATAAATCCAGTCCGAAATATGATTTCCATTTGCCACACATTGATATGTTGGTAGATAACACAACTAAATTCAAAGTCTTTTCGTTTATGGACGGATTTTCCGGATATAATCAGATCAAGATGGCACCCGTGGATATGGAGAAGACCACATTCATTACACCCTAGGGAACATTCTGTTATAGAGTGATGCCTTTCGGTTTAAAGAATGCTGGTGCAACTCACCAGAGGGTAATGACTACTCTTTTTCATGATATGATGCATAAAGAGATCGAAGTCTATGTTAAATCTCTCCACTCCCTATTTGACATTTTTATCATAAAACCTAATAAGTCAAAACTAATGCACATTTTTTTTCTAATGCACTTTTTTTTTCTATTCTACTGTATAAAATAAGTTTAGATAATCAATGTTTTATTATATTATAATGAGAAATAACAAAGATCTCAAAAGGTCTAGTATAATATCCATAATAGAATACCACTCACTATTCTAACATCAAGATATTAATAAAGTGCCACTTAAATACTTCTCCTTCCTCTCAAATTAAACATTACCTTAGTTGTAACTAATTATTAGTTTTTATATAAAAATAATAATTATAATTTAAAAAGTAATATAATCAATAGAATTAATTACTTGACTTTACTATTGTATATTATTTATGGAAGGATGAGTAAAATCAGGCCATTTATAAAATAAAGTATATATATATATATATATGAGACAAACAAATTTAGATATCCAATAATTAATCTAATTATTTCTATGAATACCCGTTTATGGTTCGGATCACAAATAAACCTAATGTTATATTTTTATGCAATTTTATATTTTTATGCGTATACTTTTCTACTAACCCAATTTTATTATTTACAAAAATTTAAAAGAGAAAGTGGAGTACAAGTTAGGTGTTTTCATGGAAACATTAAAATTCGAGAGTTTATTTGGGCTGTGAGTTAAGTTGAAGCTTTTAAACGCTAGCGGTATTTTGGTTACGTTCTTAAAATTTAATATTGGTGAGGTTTCAGTTTAATGTTTTGGATTGAAAGGTAATTCTGCTTAGGTTGTATGTGTTTGGTTGGATCTATTCACAGTCGGCATATTGAGTATCAATTGGTAAATTTATTTTTAATATTAAATCTCTCCACTCTCTATTTGACATTTTTATCATAAAACCTACTAAGTTAAAGCTAATGCACGTTTTTTTTTTCTAATGCACTTATTTTTTTCTATTCTATTGTATAAAATAAGTTTAGATAATAAAGGTTTTATTATATTATAATGAGAAATAACAAATATCTCAAAAGGTCTAATATAATATCCATAATAGAATACCACTCACTATTCTAACATCAAGATATTATTTAAAGTACCACTTAAATACTTCTCCTTCCTCTCAAATCAAAGATTAACTTTGTTGTAACTAATTATTATTTTTATATAATAAATAATAATTAATAATTTAAAAAGTAATATAATCAATAGAATTAATTACTTGACTTTACTATTGTATATTATTTATGAAAGGATGAGTAAAATCAGGCCGTTGATAAAATAAAGTATATATATGAGACAAACAAATTTAGATATCCAATAATTAATCTAATTATTTCTCTGAATACCCGTTTATTGTTCGGATCACAAATAAATCTATTGTTATATTTTTATGCGTATACTTTTCTACTATCCCAATTTTAATATTTAAAAAAATTTAAAAGAGAAAGTGGAGTACAAGTTAGGTGTTTTCATGGAAACATTACAATTGGAGAGTTTATTTGGGCTGTGAGTTAAGTTGAAGCTTTTAAACGCTAGCGGTATTTTGGTTACGTTCTTAAAATTTAATATCATTGAGGTTTCAGTTTAATGTTTTGAATTGAAAGGTAATTCTGCTTAGGTTGTCTGTGTTTGGTTGGATCTATTCACAATCGACATATTGAGTATCAACTGGTGAATTTATTTTTAATATTAAATCTCTCCACTCTCTATTTTACATTTTTATCATAAAACCTACTAAGTCAAAACTAATGCACATTTTTTTCTAATGAACTTTTTTTTTCTATTCTACTGTATAAAATAAGTTTAGATAATAATGGTTTTATTATATTATAATGAGAAATAAAAAACATCTCAAAAGGTCTAGTATAATATCCATAATAGAATACCACTCACGATGAGTAAAATCAAGTCGTTGATAAAATAAAGTATATTTATGAGACAAACAAACTTAGATATCCAATAATTAATCTAATTATTTATCTGAATTCCCATTTATTATTCGGATCACAAATAAACCTAATGTTATATTTTTATGGAATTTTATATTTTTATGCGTATACTTTTCTACTATCCCAATTTTAGTATTTACAAAAATTAAAAGAGAAAGTGGAGTACAAGTTAGGTGTTTTCATGGAAACAATAAAATTGGAGAGTATATTTGGGTTGTGAGTTAAGTTGAAGCTTTTAAACGCTAGCGGTATTTTTGTTAGGTTCTTAAAATTTAATATTGGTGAGGTTTCAGTTTAATGTTTTGAATTGAAAGGTAATATTGCTTAGGTTGTCTGTGTTTGGTTGGATCTATTCACAGTCGGCATATTGAGTATCAATTGGTAAATTTATTTTTAATATAAAATCTCTCCACTCTCTATTTGACATTTTTATCATAAAACCTACTAAGTCAAAACTAATGCAATTTTTTTTCTAATGTACTTTTTTTTTTCTTTCTATTCTACTGTATAAAATAAGTTTAGATAAGAAAGGTTTTAATATATTATAATGAGAAATAACAAAGATCTCAAAGGTCTAATATGATATCCATAATAGAATACCACTCACTATTCTAACATAAGGATATTAATAAAGTGCCACTTAAATACTTCTCCTTCCTCTCAAATCAAAGATTAACTTAGTTGTAACTAATTATTATTTTTATATAATAAATAATAATTAATAATTTAAATAGTAATATAATCAATAGAGTTAATTACTTGACTTTACTATTGTATATTATTTATGGAAGGATGAGTAAAATCAGGCCGTTGATAAAATAAAGTATATAATGAGGCAAACAAATTTAGATATCCAATAATTAATCTAATTATTTCTCTGAATACCCGTTTATTATTCGGATCACAAATAACCCAATGTTATATTTTTATGCGTATACTTTTCTATTATCCCAATTTTAATATTTACAAAAATTAAAAGAAAAAGTGGAGTACAAGTTAGGTGTTTTCATGGAAACATTAAAATTGGAGAGTTTATTTGGGCTGTGAGTTAAGTTGAAGCTTTTAAACGCTAGCGGTATTTTGTTACGTTCTTAAATTTAATATTGGTGAGGTTTCAGTTTAATGTTTTGAATTGAAAGGTAATATTGCTTAGGTTGTCTGTGTTTGGTTGGATCTATTCACAGTCGGCATATTAAGTATCAATTGGTAATTTATTTTTAATATTAAATCTCTCCACTCTCTATTTGTCATTTTTATCATAAAACCTACTAAGTCAAAACTAATGCACATTTTTTTCTAATGCACTTTTTTTTTTCTATTCTAATGTATAAAATAAGTTTAGATAATAAAGGTTTTATTATATTATAATGAGAAATAACAAAGATCTCAAAAGGTCTAATATAATATCCATAATAGAATACCACTCACGATGAGTAAAATCAAGCCGTTGATAAAATAAAGTATATTATGAGACAAACAAATTTAGATATCCAATAATTAATCTACTTATTTATCTGAATACCCGTTTATTATTCGGATCACAAATAACCTAATGTTAATTTTTTATGCAATTTTATATTTTTATGGGTATACTTTTCTACTATCCCATTTTAATATTTACAAAATTTAAAAGAGAAAGTGGAGTACAAGTTAGGTGTTTTCATGGAAACAATAAATTGGAGAGTATATTTGGGTTGTGAGTTAAGTTGAAGCTTTTAAACGCTAGCGGTATTTTAGTTAGGTTCTTAAAATTTAATATTGGTGAGGTTTCAGTTTAATGTTTTGAATTAAAGGTAATATTGCTTAGGTTGTCTGTGTTTGGTTGGATCTATTCACAGTCGGCATATTGAGTATCAATTGGTAAATTTATTTTTAATATTAAATCTCTCCACTCTCTATTTGACATTTTTATCATAAAACCTACTAAGTCAAAGCTAATGCACGTTTTTTTTCTAATGCACTTATTTTTTCTATTCTATTGTATAAAATAAGTTTAGATAATAAAGGTTTTATTATATTATAATGAGAAATAACAAATATCTCAAAAGGTCTAATATAATATCCATAATAGAATACCACTCACTATTCTAACATCAAGATATTAATAAAGTACCACTTAAATACTTCTCCTTCCTCTCAAATCAAAGATTAACTTAGTTGTGTAATTATTATTATTATTTTATATAGTAAATAATAATTAATAATTTAAAAAGTAATATAATCAATAGAATTAATTACTTGACTTTACTATTGTATATTATTTATGAAAGGATGAGTAAAATCAGGCCGTTGATAAAATAAGTATATATATGAGACAAACAAATTTAGATATCCAATAATAATCTAATTATTTCTCTGAATACCCGTTATTATTCGGATCACAAATAAACCTAATGTTATATTTTTATGCGTATACTTTTCTACTATCCCAATTTTAATATTTAAAAAATTTAAAAGAGAAAGTGGAGTAAAAGTTAGGTGTTTTCATGGAAACATTAAAATTGGAGAGTTTATTTGGGCTGTGAGTTAAGTTGAAGCTTTTAAACGCTAGCGGTATTTTTGTTACGTTCTTAAAATTTAATATTGGTGAGGTTTCAGTTTAATGTTTTGAATTGAAAGGTAATATTGCTTAGGTTGTCTGTGTTTGGTTGGATCTATTCACAGTCGGCATATTAGTATCAATTGGTAAATGTATTTTTAATATTAAATCTCTCCACTCTCTATTTGACATTTTTATCATAAAACCTACTAAGTCAAAACTAATGCACATTTTTTTTCTAATGTACTTTTTTTTCTTTCTATTCTACTGTATAAAATAAGTTTAGATAATAAAGGTTTAATATATTATAATGAGAAATAACAAAGATCTCAAAAGGTCTAATATGATATCCATAATAGAATACCACTCACTATTCTAACATAAGGATATTAATAAAGTGCCACTTAAATACTTCTCCTTCCTCTCAAATCAAAGATTAACTTAGTTGTAACTAATTATTATTTTATATAATAAATAATAATAATAATTTAAATAGTAATATAATCAATAGAGTTAATTACTTGACTTTACTATTGTATATTATTTATGGAAGGATGAGTAAAATCAGGCCGTTGATAAAATAAAGTATATAAATGAGGCAAACAAATTTAGATATCCAATAATTAATCTAATTATTTCTCTGAATACCCGTTTATTATTCGGATCACAAATACCCAATGTTATATTTTTATGCGTATACTTTTCTATTATCCCAATTTTAATATTTACAAAAATTTAAAAGAAAAGTGGAGTACAAGTTAGGTGTTTTCATGGAAACATTAAAATTGGAGAGTTTATTTGGGTGTGAGTTAAGTTGAAGCTTTTAAACGCTAGCGGTATTTTTGTTACGTTCTTAAAATTTAATATTGGTGAGGTTTCAGTTTAATGTTTTGAATTGAAAGGTAATATTGCTTAGGTTGTCTGTGTTTGGTTGGATCTATTCACAGTCGGCATATTAAGTATCAATTGGTAAATTTATTTTTAATATTAAATCTCTCCACTCTCTATTTGTCATTTTTATCATAAAACCTACTAAGTCAAAACTAATGCACATTTTTTTCTAATGCACTTTTTTTTTCTATTCTAATGTATAAAATAAGTTTAGATAATAAAGGTTTTATATATTATAATGAGAAATAACAAAGATCTCAAAAGGTCTAATATAATATCCATAATAGAATACCACTCACGATGAGTAAAATCAAGCCGTTGATAAAATAAAGTATATTTATGAGACAAACAATTTAGATATCCAATAATTAATCTACTTATTTATCTGAATACCCGTTTATTATTCGGATCACAAATAAACCTAATGTAATTTTTATGCAATTTTATATTTTTATGGGTATACTTTTCTACTATCCCAATTTTAATATTTACAAAATTTAAAAGAGAAAGTGGAGTACAAGTTAGGTGTTTTCATGGAAACAATAAAATTGGAGAGTATATTTGGGTTGTGAGTTAAGTTGAAGCTTTTAAACGCTAGCGGTATTTTTGTTAGGTTCTTAAAATTTAATATTGGTGAGGTTTCAGTTTAATGTTTTGAATCTAAGGTAATATTGCTTAGGTTGTCTGTGTTTGGTTGGATCTATTCACAGTCGGCATATTGAGTATCAATTGGTAATTTATTTTTAATATTAAATCTCTCCACTCTCTATTTGACATTTTTATCATAAAACCTACTAAGTCAAAGCTAATGCACGTTTTTTTTTCTAATGCACTTATTTTTTCTATTCTATTGTATAAAATAAGTTTAGATAATAAAGGTTTATTATATTATAATGAGAAATAACAATATCTCAAAAGGTCTAATATAATATCCATAATAGAATACCACTCACTATTCTAACATCAAGATATTAATAAAGTACCACTTAAATACTTCTCCTTCCTCTCAAATCAAAGATTAACTTAGTTGTAACTAATTATTATTTTTATATAATAAATAATATTAATAATTTAAAAAGTAATATAATCAATAGAATTAATTACTTGACTTTACTATTGTATATTATTTATGAAGGATGAGTAAAATCAGGCCGTTGATAAAATAAAGTATATATATGAGACAAACAAATTTAGATATCCAATAATTAATCTAATTATTTCTCTGAATACCCGTTTATTATTCGGATCACAAATAAACCTAATGTTATTTTTTTATGCGTATACTTTTCTACTATCCCAATTTTAATATTTAAAAAAATTTAAAGAGAAAGTGGATTAAAAGTTAGGTGTTTTCATGGAAACATTAAAATTGGAGAGTTATTTGGGTGTGAGTTAAGTTGAAGCTTTTAAACGCTAGCGGTATTTTGTTACGTTCTTAAAATTTAATATTGGTGAGGTTTCAGTTTAATGTTTTGAATTGAAAGGTAATATTGCTTAGGTTGTCTGTGTTTGGTTGGATCTATTCACAGTCGGCATATTGAGTATCAATTGGTAAATTTATTTTTAATATTAAATCTCTCCACTCTCTATTTGACATTTTTATCATAAAACCTACTAAGTCAAAACTATGCACATTTTTTTTTCTAATGCACTTTTTTTTCTATTCTACTGTATAAAATAAGTTTAGATAATAAAGGTTTTATTATATTATAATGAGAAATAACAAAGATCTCAAAAGGTCTAATATAATATCCATAATAGAATACCACTCACTATTCTAACATCAAGATATTAATAAAGTGCCACTTAAATATTTCTCCTTCCTCTCAAATCAAACATTATCTTAGTTGTGACGAATTATTAGTTTTATATAATAAATAATAATTAATAATTTAAAAAGTAATATAATCAATAGAAATAATTACTTGACTTTACTATTGTATATTATTTATGGAAGGATGAGTAAAATCAGGTCGTTGATAAAATAAAGTATATATATGAGACAAACAAATTTAGATATCCAATAATTAATCTAATTATTTCTCTGAATACCCGTTTATTATTCGGATCACAAATAAACCTAATGTTATATTTTTATGCAATTTTATATTTTTATGCGTATACTTTTCTACTATCCCAATTTTAATATTTACAAAAATTTAAAAGAGAAAGTGGAGTACAAGTTAGGTGTTTTCATGGAAACATTAAAATTGGAGAGTATATTTGGGTTGTGAGTTAAGTTGAAGCTTTTAAACGCTAGCGGTATTTTTGTTAGGTTCTTAAAATTTAATATTGGTGAGGTTCAGTTTAATGTTTTGAATTGAAAGGTAATATTGCTTAGGTTGTCTGTGTTTGGTTGGATCTATCCACAGTCGGCATATTGAGTATCAATTGGTAAATTTATTTTAATATTAAATCTCTCCACTCTCTATTTGACATTTTTATCATAAAACCTACTAAGTCAAAACTAATGCACATTTTTTTTCTAATGCACTTTTTTTTTCTATTCTACTGTATAAAATAATTTTAGATAATAAATGTTTTACTATATTATAATGAGAAATAACAAAGATCTCAAAAGGTCTAATATGATATCCATAATAGAATACCACTCACTATTCTAACATCAAGATATTAATAAAGTGCCACTTAAATACTTCTCCTTCCTCTCAAATCAAACATTATCTTAGTTGTAACTAATTATTAGTTTTATATAATAATAATAAATAATTTAAAAAGTAATATAATCAATAGAAATTTTACTTGACTTTACTATTGTATATTATTTATGGAAGGATGAGTAAAATCAGGTCGTTGATAAAATAAAGTATATATATGAGACAAACAAATTTAGATATCCAATAATTAATCTAATTATTTCTCTGAATACCCGTTTATTATTCGGATCACAAATAAACCTAATGTTATATTTTTATGCGTATACTTTTCTACTATCCCAATTTTAATATTTACAAAAATTTAAAAGAGAAAGTGGAGTACAAGTTAGGTGTTTTCATGGAAACATTAAAATTGGAGAGTTTATTGGGTTGTGAGTTAAGTTGAAGCTTTTAAACGCTAGCGGTATTTTTGTTAGGTTCTTAAAATTTATATTGGTGAGGTTTCAGTTTAATGTTTTGAATTGAAAGGTAATATTGCTTAGGTTGTCTGTGTTTGGTTGGATCTATTCACAGTCGGCATATTGAGTATCAATTGGTAATTTATTTTTAATATTAAATCTCTCCACTCTCTATTTGACATTTTTATCATAAAACCTACTAAGTCAAAACTAATGCACATTTTTTTCTAATGCACTTTTTTTTCTATTCTACTGTATAAAAAAGTTTAGATAATAAAGGTTTTATTATATTATAATGAGAAATAACAAAGATCTCAAAAGGTCTAATATAATATCCATAATAGAATACCACTCACTATTCTAACATCAAGATATTAATAAAGTGCCACTTAAATACTTCTCCTTCCTCTCAAATCAAACATTACTTAGTTGTAACTAATTTTTAGTTTTATATAATAAATAATAATTAATAACTTAAAAGTAATATAATCAATAGAATTAATTACTTGACTTTACTTTGTATATTATTTATGGAAGGATGAGTAAAATCAGACCATTGATAAAATAAAGTATATATATGAGACAAACAAATTTAGATATCCAATAATTAATCTAATTATTTCTCTGAATACCCGTTTATTATTCGGATCACAAATAAACATAATGTTATAATTTTATGCAATTTTATATTTTTATGCGTATACTTTTCTACTATCCCAATTTTAATATTTACAAAAATTTAAAAGAGAAAGTGGAGTACAAGTTAGGTGTTTTCATGGAAACATTAAAATTGGAGAGTATATTTGGGTTGTGAGTTAAGTTGAAGCTTTTAAACGCTAGCGGTATTTTTGTTAGGTTCTTAAAATTTAATATTGGTGAGGTTTCAGTTTAATGTTTTGAATTGAAAGGTAATATTGCTTAGGTTGTCTGCGTTTGGTTGGATCTATTCACAGTCGGCATATTGAGTGTCAATTGGTAAATTTATTTTTAATATTAAATCTCTCCACTCTCTATTTGACATTTTTATCATAAAACCTACTAAGTCAAAACTAATGCACATTTTTTTTCTAATGCACTTTTTTTTTTCTATTCTACTCAATAAAATAAGTTCAGATAATAAAGGTTTTACTATATTATAATGAGAAATAACAAAGATATCCAAAGGTCTAATATGATATCCATAATAGAATACCACTCACTATTCTAACATCAAGATATTAATAAAGTGCCACTTAAATACTTCTCCTTCCTCTCAAATCAAACATTAACTTAGTTGTAACTAATCATTATTTTTATATAATAAATAATAATTAATATTTTAAAAAGTAATATAATCAATAGAATTAATTACTTGACTTTACTAATGTATATTATTTATTATGAGTAAAATCAGGTCGTTGATAAAATAAAGTATATATATATATATATATATATATATATATATATATATATGTATATATATATATATATATATATATATATATATATATATATATATATATATATATATCTATATATATATATATATATATATATATCAAACAATTAAGATATCCATAATCTAATTATTTCTCTATGAATACCCGTTTATTATTCGGATCACAAATAAACCTAATGTTTATTTTTATGCAATTTTATATTTTTATGCGTATACTTTTCTACTATCCCATTTTAATATTTACAAAAATTAAAAGAGAAAGTGGAGTACAAGTTAGGTGTTTTCATGGAAACATTAAATTGGAGAGTATATTTGGGTTGTGAGTTAAGTTGAAGCTTTTAAACGCTAGCGGTATTTTTGTTAGGTTCTTAAAATTTAATATGGTGAGGTTTCAGTTTAATGTTTTGAATTGAAAGGTAATATTGCTTAGGTTGTCTGTGTTTGGTTGGATCTATTCACAGTCGGCATATTGAGTATCAATTGGTAAATTTATTTTTAATATTAAATCTCTCCACTCTCTATTTGACATTTTTATCATAAAACCTACTAAGTCAAAACTAATGCACATTTTTTTTCTAATGCACTTTTTTTTCTATTCTACTGTATAAAATAAGTTTAGATAATAAAGGTTTTATTATATTATAATGAGAAATAACAAAGATCTCAAAAGGTCTAATATGATATCCATAATAGAATACCACTCACTATTCTAACATCAAGATATTAATAAAGTGCCACTTAAATACTTCTCCTTCCTCTCAAATCAAACATTACCTTAGTTGTAACTAATTATTAGTTTTATATAATAAATAATAATTAATAACTTAAAAGTAATATAATCAATAGAATTAATTACTTGACTTTACTTTGTATATTATTTATGGAAGGATGAGTAAAATCAGGCCGTTGATAAAATAAAGTATATATATGAGACAAACAAATTAGATATCCAATAATTAATCTAATTATTTCTCTGAATACCCGTTTATTATTCGGATCAAAATAAACATAATGTTATATTTTTATGCATTTTATATTTTTATGCGTATACTTTTCTACTATCCCAATTTTAATATTTACAAAATTTAAAGAGAAAGTGGAGTACAAGTTAGGTGTTTTCATGGAAACATTAAAATTGGAGAGTATATTTGGGTTGTGAGTTAAGTTGAAGCTTTTAAACGCTAGCGGTATTTTTGTTAGGTTCTTAAAATTAATATTGGTGAGGTTCAGTTTAATGTTTTGAATTGAAAGGTAATATTGCTTAGGTTGTCTGTGTTTGGTTGGATCTATTCACAGTCGGCATATTGAGTATCAATTGGTAAATTTATTTTTAATATTAAATCTCTCCACTCTCTATTTGACATTTTTATCATAAAACCTACTAAGTCAAAACTAATGCACATTTTTTTTCTAATGCACTTTTTTTTTCTATTCTACTGTATAAAATAAGTTTAGATAATAAAGTTTTATATATTATAATGAGAAATAACAAAGATCTCAAAAGGTCTAATATGATATCCATAATAGAATACCACTCACTATTCTAACATCAAGATATTAATAAAGTGCCACTTAAATACTTCTCCTTCCTCTCAAATCAAACATTACCTTAGTTGTAACTAATTATTAGTTTTATATAATAAATAATAATTAATAATTTAAAAGTAATATAATCAATAGAATTAATTACTTGACTTTACTATTGTATATTATTTATGGAAGGATGAGTAAAATCAGGCCGTTGATAAAATAAAGTATATATATGAGACAAACAAATTTAGATATCCAATAATTAATCTAATTATTTCTCTGAATACCCGTTTATTATTCGGATCACAAATAACCTAATGTTATATTTTTATGCGTATACTTTTCTACTATCCCAATTTTAATATTTACAAAAATTTAAAAGAGAAAGTGGTGTACAAGTTAGGTGTTTTCATGGAAACATTAAAATTGGAGAGTTTATTGGGGTTGTGAGTTAAGTTGAAGCTTTTAAACGCTAGCGGTATTTTTGTTAGGTTCTTAAAATTTAATATTGGTGAGGTTTCAGTTTAATGTTTTGAATTGAAAGGTAATATTGCTTAGGTTGTCTGTGTTTGGTTGGATCTATTCACAGTCGGCATATTGAGTATCAATTGTAAATTTATTTTTAATATTAAATCTCTCCACTCTCTATTTGACATTTTTATCATAAAACCTACTAAGTCAAAACTAATGCACATTTTTTTTCTAATGCACTTTTTTTTTTCTATTCTACTGTATAAAATTTAGATAATAAAGTTTTATTATATTATAATGAGAAATAACAAAGATCTCAAAAGGTCTAATATAATATCCATAATAGAATACCACTCACTATTCTAACATCAAGATATTAATAAAGTGCCACTTAAATACTTCTCCTTCCTCTCAAATCAAACATTACTTAGTTGTAACTAATTATTAGTTTTATATAATAAATAATAATTAATAACTTAAAAGTAATATAATCAATAGAATTAATTACTTGACTTTACTATTGTATATTATTTATGGAAGGATGAGTAAAATCAGCCGTTGATAAAATAAAGTATATATATGAGACAAACAAATTTAGATATCCAATAATTAATCTAATTATTTCTCTGAATACCCGTTTATTATTCGGATCACAAATAACCTAATGTTATTTTTATACGTATACTTTTCTACTATCCCAATTTTAATATTTACAAAAATTTAAAAGAGAAAGTGGAGTACAAGTTAGGTGTTTTCATGGAAACATTAAAATTGGAGAGTTATTTGGGTTGTGAGTTAAGTTGAAGCTTTAAAACGCTAGCGGTATTTTTGTTAGGTTCTTAAATTTAATATTGGTGAGGTTTCAGTTTAATGTTTTGAATTGAAAGGTAATATTGCTTAGGTTGTCTGTGTTTGGTTGGATCTATTCACAGTCGGCATATTGAGTATCAATTGGTAAATTTATTTTTAATATTAAATCTCTCCACTCTCTATTTGACATTTTTATCATAAAACCTACTAAGTCAAAACTAATGCACATTTTTTTTTCTAATGCACTTTTTTTTTTCTATTCTACTGTATAAAATAAGTTTAGATAATAAAGGTTTTATTATTATAATGAGAAATAACAAAGATCTCAAAAGGTCTAATATAATATCCATAATAGAATACCACTCACTATTCTAACATCAAGATATTAATAAAGTGCCACTTAAATACTTCTCCTTCCTCTCAAATCAAAGATTACTTAGTTGTAACTAATTATTATTTTTATATAATAAATAATAATTAATAATTTAAAAAGTAATATAATCAATAGATTAATTACTTGACTTTACTATTGTATATTATTTATGGAAGGATGAGTAAAATCAGGCCGTTGATAAAATAAAGTATATATATGAGACAAACAATTTAGATATCCAATAATTAATCTAATTATTTCTATGAATACCCGTTTATTATTCGGATCACAAATAAACCTAATGTTTATTTTTATGCAATTTTATATTTTTATGCGTATACTTTTCTACTATCCCAATTTTAATATTTACAAAAATTAAAAGAGAAAGTGGAGTACAAGTTAGGTGTTTTAATGGAAACATTAAAATTGGAGAGTATATTTGGGTTGTGAGTTAAGTTGAAGCTTTTAAACGCTAGCGGTATTTTTGTTAGGTTCTTAAAATTTAATATTGGTGAGGTTTCAGTTTAATGTTTTGAATTGAAAGGTAATATTGCTTAGGTTGTCTGTGTTTGGTTGGATCTATTCACAGTCGGCATATTGAGTATCAATTGGTAAATTTATTTTTAATATTAAATCTCTCCACTCTCTATTTGACATTTTTATCATAAAACCTACTAAGTCAAAACTAATGCACATTTTTTTTCTAATGCACTTTTTTTTTCTATTCTACTCTATAAAATAAGTTTAGATAAGTTAATAATAAGGTTTTACTATATTATAATGAGAAATAACAAAGATCTCAAAAGGTCTAATATGATATCCATAATAGAATACCACTCACTATTCTAACATCAAGATATTAATAAAGTGCCACTTAAATTTTCTCCTTCCTCTCAAATCAAACATTATCTTAGTTGTAACTAATTATTAGTTTTATATAATAAATAATAATAAATTTAAAAAGTAATATAATCAATAGAATTAATTACTTGACTTTACTATTGTATATATTTATGGAAGGATGAGTAAAATCAGGTCGTTGATAAAATAAAGTATATATATGAGACAAACAAATTTAGATATCCAATAATTAATCTAATTATTTCTCTGAATACCCGTTATTATTCGGATCACAAATAAACCTAATGTTATATTTTATGCGTATACTTTTCTACTATCCCAATTTTAATATTTACGAAAAATTTAAAAGAGAAAGTGGTGTACAAGTTAGGTGTTTTCATGGAAACATTAAAATTGGAGAGTTTATTGGGGTTGTGAGTTAAGTTGAAGCTTTTAAACGCTAGCGGTATTTTTGTTAGGTTCTTAAAATTTAATATTGGTGAGGTTTCAGTTTAATGTTTTGAATTGAAAGGTAATATTGCTTAGGTTGTCTGTGTTTGGTTGGATCTATTCACAGTCGGCATATTGAGTATCAATTCGTAATTTATTTTTAATATTAAATCTCTCCACTCTCTATTTGACATTTTTATCATAAAACCTACTAAGTCAAAACTAATGTACATTTTTTTTCTAATGCACTTTTTTTTTCTATTCTACTGTATAAAAAGTTTAGATAATAAAGTTTTATTATATTATAATGAGAAATAACAAAGATCTCAAAAGGTCTAATATGATATCCATAATAGAATACCACTCACTATTCTAACATCAAGATATTAATAAAGTGCCACTGAAATACTTCTCCTTCCTCTCAAATCAAACATTACCTTAGTTGTAACTAATTTTTAGTTTTATATAATCAATAATAATTAATAACTTAAAAGTAATATAATCAATAGAATTAATTACTTGACTTTACTTTAGTATATTATTTATGGAAGGTTGAGTAAAATCAGACCATTGATAAAATAAAGTATATATATGAGACAAACAAATTTAGATATCCAATAATTAATCTAATTATTTCTCTGAATACCCGTTTATTATTCGGATCACAAATAAACATAATGTTATAATTTTATGCAATTTTATATTTTTATGCGTATACTTTTCTACTATCCCAATTTTAATATTTACAAAAATTTAAAGAGAAAGTGGAGTACAAGTTAGGTGTTTTCATGGAAACATTAAATTGGAGAGTATATTTGGGTTGTGAGTTAAGTTGAAGCTTTTAAACGCTAGCGGTATTTTTGTTAGGTTCTTAAATTTAATATTGGTGAGGTTTCAGTTTAATGTTTTGAATTGAAAGGTAATATTGCTTAGGTTGTCTGCGTTTGGTTGGATCTATTCACAGTCGGCATATTGAGTATCAATTGGTAAATTTATTTTTATATTAAATCTCTCCACTCTCTATTTGACATTTTTATCATAAACCTACTAAGTCAAAACTAATGCACATTTTTTTTCTAATGCACTTTTTTTTTCTTCTATCTACTCAATAAAATAAGTTCAGATAATAAAGGTTTTACTATATTATAATGAGAAATAACAAAGATATCCAAAGGTCTAATATGATATCCATAATAGAATACCACTCACTATTCTAACATCAAGATATTAATAAAGTGCCACTTAAATACTTCTCCTTCCTCTCAAATCAAACATTAACTTAGTTGTAACTAATCATTATTTTTATATAATAAATAATAATTAATATTTTAAAAAGTAATATAATCAATAGAATTAATTACTTGACTTTACTAATGTATATTATTTATTATAGGATGAGTAAAATCAGGTCGTTGATAAAATAAAGTATATATATATATCATATATAATATATATATATATATATATATAATATATATAGATATATATATCAAACAATTAATATCCAATAATTAATCTAATTATTTCTATGAATACCCGTTATTATTCGGATCACAAATAAACCTAATGTTTGATTTTTATGCAATTTTATATTTTTATGCGTATACTTTTCTACTATCCCAATTTTAATAAATATGAAAAAATTAAAAGAGAAAGTGGAGTACAAGTTAGGTGTTTTAATGGAAACATTAAAATTGGAGAGTATATTTGGGTTGTGAGTTAAGTTGAAGCTTTTAAACGCTAGCGGTTTTTTGTTAGGTTCTTAAAATTTAAAATTGGTGAGGTTTCAAGTTTAATGTTTTGAATTGAAAGGTAATATTGCTTAGGTTGTCTGGGTTTGGTGTTGGATCTATTCACAGTCGGCATATTGAGTATCAATTGGTAAATTTATTTTTAATATTAAATCTCTCCACTCTCTATTTGACATTTTTATCATAAAACCTACTAAGTCAAAACTAATGCACATTTTTTTTCTAATGCACTTTTTTTTTCTATTCTACTGTATAAAAGTTTAGATAATAAAGTTTTACTATATTATAATGAGAAATAACAAAGATCTCAAAAGGTCTAATATAATATCCATAATAGAATACCACTCACTATTCTAACATCAAGATATTAATAAAGTGCCACTTAAATACTTCTCCTTCCTCTCAAATCAAACATTACCTTAGTTGTAACTAATTATTAGTTTTATATAATAAATAATAATTAATAACTTAAAAAGTAATATAATCAATAGAATTAATTACTTGACTTTACTTTTGTATATTATTTATGGAAGGATGAGTAAAATCAGACCGTTGATAAAATAAAGTAATATATATGAGACAAACAAATTTAGATATCCAATAATTAATCTAATTATTTCTCTGAATACCCGTTATTATTCGGATCACAAATAAATAAAACTAATGTTATATTTTTATGCAATTTTATATTTTATGCGTATACTTTTCTACTATCCCATTTTAATATTTACAAAAATTTAAAAGAGAAAGTGGAGTACAAGTTAGGTGTTTTCATGGAAACATTAAAATTGGAGAGTATATTTGGGTTGTGAGTTAAGTTGAAGCTTTTAAACGCTAGCGGTATTTTTGTTAGTTAGGTTTTTAAATTATATGGTGAGGTTTCAGTTTAATGTTTTGAATTGAAAGGTAATATTGCTTAGGTTGTCTGTGTTTGGTGGATCTATCCACAGTCGGCATATTGAGTATCAATTGGTAAATTTATTTTTAATATTAAATCTCTCCACTCTCTATTTGACATTTTTATCATAAAACCTACTAAGTCAAAACTAATGCACATTTTTTTTCTAATGCACTTTTTTTCTATTCTACTGTATAAAATAAGTTTAGATAATAAATGTTTTATTATATTATAATGAGAAATAACAAAGATCTCAAAAGGTCTAATATGATATCCATAATAGAATACCACTCACTATTCTAACATCAAGATATTAATAAAGTGCCACTTAAATACTTCTCCTTCCTCTCAAATCAAACATTATCTTAGTTGTAACTAATTATTAGTTTTTATAATAAATAATAATTAATAATTTAAAAAGTAATATAATCAATAGAATTAATTACTTGACTTTACTATTGTATATTATTTATGGAAGGATGAGTAAAATCAGGTCGTTGATAAAATAAAGTATATATATGAGACAAACAAATTTAGATATCCAATAATTAATCTAATTATTTCTCTGAATACCCGTTTATTATTCGGATCACAAATAACCTAATGTTATATTTTTATGCGTATACTTTTCTACTATCCCAATTTTAATATTTACAAAAATTTAAAAGAGAAAGTGGAGTACAAGTTAGGTGTTTTCATGGAAACATTAAAATTGGAGAGTATATTTGGGTGTGAGTTAAGTTGAAGCTTTTAAACGCTAGCGGTATTTTGTTAGGTTCTTAAAATTTAATATTGGTGAGGTTTCAGTTTAATGTTTTGAATTGAAAGGTAATATTGCTTAGGTTGTCTGTGTTTGGTTGGATCTATTCACAGTCGGCATATTGAGTATCAATTGGTAATTTATTTTTAATATTAAATCTCTCCACTCTCTATTTGACATTTTTATCATAAACCTACTAAGTCAAAACTAATGCACTTTTTTTCTAATGCACTTTTTTTTTTCTATTCTACTGTATAAAATAAGTTTAGATAATAAAGGTTTTATTATATTATAATGAGAAATAACAAAGATCTCAAAAGGTCTAATATAATATCCATAATAGAATACCACTCACTATTCTAACATCAAGATATTAATAAAGTGCCACTTAAATACTTCTCCTTCCTCTCAAATCAAACATTACCTTAGTTGTAACTAATTATTAGTTTTATATAATAAATAATAATTAATAACTTAAAAAGTAATATAATCAATAGAATTAATTACTTGACTTTACTATTGTATATTATTTATGGAAGGATGAGTAAAATCAGGCCGTTGATAAAATAAAGTATATATATGAGACAAACAAATTTAGATATCCAATAATTAATCTAATAATTTCTCTGAATACCCATTTATTATTCGGATGACAAATAAACCAAATGTTATTTACAAAAATTTAAAAGAGAAAGTGGAGTACAAGTTAGGTGTTTTCATGGAAACATTAAAATTGGAGAGTTTATTGGGGTTGTGAGTTAAGTTGAAGCTTTAAAACTCTAGCGGTATTTTTGTTAGGTTCTTAAAATTTAATATTGGTGAGGTTTCAGTTTAATGTTTTGAATTGAAAGGTAATATTGCTTAGGTTGTCTGTGTTTGGTTGGATTTATTCACAGTCGGCATATTGAGTATCAATTGGTAAATTTATTTTTAATATTAAATCGCTGCACTCTCTATTTGACATTTTTATCATAAAACCTACTAAGTCAAAACTAATGCACATTTTTTTTCTAATGCACTTTTTTTTTCTATTCTACTGTATAAAATAAGTTTAGATAATAAAGGTTTTATTATATTATAATGAGAAATAACAAAGATCTCAAAAGGTCTAATATAATATCCATAATAGAATACCACTCACTATTCTAACATCAAGATATTAATAAAGTGCCTTAAATACTTCTCCTTCCTCTCAAATCAAAGATAACTTAGTTGTAACTAATTATTATTTTTATAATAATAATAATTAATATTAAAAAGTAATATAATCAATAGAATTAATTACTTGACTTTACTATTGTATATTATTTATGGAAGGATGAGTAAAATCAGGCCGTTGATAAAATAAAGTATATATATGAGACAAACAAATTTAGATATCCAATAATTAATCTAATTATTTCTATGAATACCCGTTTATTATTCGGATCACAAATAAACCTAATGTTTTATATTTTTGCATTTTATATTTTTATGCGTATACTTTTCTACTATCCCAATTTTAATATTTACAAAAATTTAAAAGAGAAAGTGGAGTACAAGTTAGGTGTTTTCTGGAAACATTAAAATTGGAGAGTATATTTGGGTTGTGAGTTAAGTTGAAGCTTTTAAACGCTAGCGGTATTTTTGTTAGGTTCTTAAAATTTAATATTGGTGAGGTTTCAGTTTAATGTTTTGAATGAAAGGTAATATTGCTTAGGTTGTCTGTGTTTGGTTGGATCTATTCACAGTCGGCATATTGAGTATCAATTGGTAAATTTATTTTTAATATTAAATCTCTCCACTCTCTATTTGACATTTTTATCATAAAACCTACTAAGTCAAAACTAATGCACATTTTTTTCTAATGCACTTTTTTTTTCTATTCTACTGTATAAAATAAGTTTAGATAATAAAGGTTTTATTATATTATAATGAGAAATAACAAAGATCTCAAAAGGTCTAATATGATATCCATAATAGAATACCACTCACTATTCTAACATCAAGATATTAATAAAGTGCCACTTAAATACTTCTCCTTCCTCTCAAATCAAACATTACCTTAGTTGTAACTAATTATTTTTATATATAAAATAATAATAAATTTAAAAAGTAATATAATCAATAGAAATAATTACTTGACTTTACTATTGTATATTATTTATGGAAGGATGAGTAAAATCAGGCCGTTGATAAAATAAAGTATATATATGAGACAAACAAATTAGATATCCAATAATTAATCTAATTATTTCTCTGAATACCCGTTTATTATTCGGATCACAAATAACCTAATGTTATATTTTTATGCGTATACTTTTCTACTATCCCAATTTAATATTTACAAAAATTTAAAAGAGAAAGTGGAGTACAAGTTAGGTGTTTTCATGGAAACATTAAAATTGGAGAGTTTATTTGGGTTGTGAGTTAAGTTGAAGCTTTTAAACGCTAGCGGTATTTTTGTTAGGTTCTTAAAATTTAATATTGGTGAGGTTTCAGTTTAATGTTTTGAATTGAAAGGTAATATTGCTTAGGTTGTCTGTGTTTGGTTGGATCTATTCACAGTCGGCATATTGAGTATCAATGGTAAATTATTTTTAATATTAAATCTCTCCACTCTCTATTTGACATTTTATCATAAAACCTACTAAGTCAAAACTAATGCACATTTTTTTTCTAATGCACTTTTTTTTTCTATTCTACTGTATAAAAGTTTAGATAATAAAGGTTTTAATATATATATAATGAGAAATAACAAAGATCTCAAAAGGTCTAATATATATATCCATAATAGAATACCACTCACTATTCTAACATCAAGATATAATAAAGTGCCACTTAAATACTTCTCCTTCCTCTCAAATCAAACATTACCTTAGTTGTAACTAATTATTAGTTTTATATAATAAATAATAATTAATAACTTAAAAAGTAATATAATCAATAGAATTAATTACTTGACTTTACTTATGTATATTATTTATGGAAGGATGAGTAAAATCAGACCGTTGATAAAATAAAGTATATATATGAGACAAACAAATTTAGATATCCAATAATTATCTAATTATTTCTCTGAATACCCGTTATTATTCGGATCACAAATAAACATAATGTTATATTTTATGCAATTTTATATTTTTATGCGTATACTTTTCTACTATCCCAATTTTAATATTTACAAAAATTTAAAGAGAAAGTGGAGTACAAGTTAGGTGTTTTCATGGAAACATTAAAATTGGAGAGTATATTTGGGTTGTGAGTTAAGTTGAAGCTTTTAAACGCTAGCGGTATTTTTGTTAGGTTCTTAAAATTTAATATTGGTGAGGTTTCAGTTTAATGTTTTGAATTGAAAGGTAATATTGCTTAGGTTGTCTGTGTTTGGTTGGATCTATTCACAGTCGGCATATTGAGTATCAATTGGTAAATTTATTTTAATATTAAATCTCTCCACTCTCTATTTGACATTTTTATCATAAAACCTACTAAGTCAAACTAATGCACATTTTTTTTCTAATGCACTTTTTTTCTATTCTACTCTATAAAATAAGTTTAGATAATAAAGGTTTTATTATATTATAATGAGAAATAACAAAGATCTCAAAAGGTCTAATATGATATCCATAATAGAATACCACTCACTATTCTAACATCAAGATATTAATAAAGTGCCACTTAAATACTTCTCCTTCCTCTCAAATCAAACATTACTTAGTTGTAACTAATTATTATTTTATATAATAAATAATAATTAATAATTAAAAAGTAATATAATCAATAGAATTAATTACTTGACTTTACTATTGTATATTATTTATGGAAGGATGAGTAAAATCAGGCCGTTGATAAAATAAAGTATATATGAGACAAACAAATTTAGATATCCAATAATTAATCTAATTATTTCTCTGAATACCCGTTTATTATTCGGATCACAAATAAACCTAATGTTATATTTTTATGCGTATCTTTTCTACTATCCCAATTTTAATATTTACAAAATTTAAAAGAGAAAGTGGAGTACAAGTTAGGTGTTTTCATGGAAACATTAAAATTGGAGAGTTATTTGGGTTGTGAGTTAAGTTGAAGCTTTTAAACGCTAGCGGTTATTTTGTTGTTGTTCTTAAAATTTAATATTGGTGAGGTTTCAGTTTAATGTTTTGAATTGAAAGGTAATATTGCTTAGGTTGTCTGTGTTTGGTTGGATCTATTCACAGTCGGCATATTGAGTATCAATTGGTAAATTTATTTTTAATATTAAATCTCTCCACTCTCTATTTGACATTTTTATCATAAAACCTACTAAGTCAAAACTAATGCACATTTTTTTTTCAATGCACTTTTTTTTTTATCTACTGTATAAAATAAGTTTAGATAATAAAGGTTTTATTATATTATAATGAGAAATAACAAAGATCTCAAAGGTCTAATATAATATCCATAATAGAATACCACTCACTATTCTAACATCAAGATATTAATAAAGTGCCACTTAAATACTTCTCCTTCCTCTCAAATCAACATTACCTTAGTTGTAACTAATTATTAGTTTTATATAATAAATAATAATAATAACTTAAAAAGTAATATAATCAATAGAATTAATTACTTGACTTTACTATTGTATATTATTTATGGAAGGATGACTAAAATTAGGCCGTTGATAAAATAAAGTATATATATGAGACAAACAAATTTAGATATCCAATAATTAATCTAATTATTTCTATGAATACCCGTTAATTATTCGGATCAGAAATAAACCTAATGTTAAATTTTTATGCAATTTTATATGTTTATGCGTATACTTTTCTACTATCCCAATTTTAATATTTACAAAATTTAAAAGAGAAAGTGGAGTACAAGTTAGATGTTTTCATGGAAACATTAAAATTGGAGAGTATATTTGGGTTGTGAGTTAAGTTGAAGCTTTTAAACGCTAGCGGTATTTTGTTAGGTTCTTAAATTTAATATTGGTGAGGTTTCAGTTTAATGTTTTGAATTGAAAGGTAATATTGCTTAGGTTGTCTGTGTTTTGTTGGATCTATTCACAGTCGGCATATTGAGTATCAATTGGTAAATTTATTTTAATATTAAATCTCTCCACTCTCTATTTGACATTTATCATAAAACCTACTAAGTCAAAACTAATGCACATTTTTTTTCTAATGCACTTTTTTTTATTCTACTGTATAAAATAAGTTTAGATAATATGTTTTTTATTATATATAATGAGAAATAACAAAGATCTCAAAAGGTCTAATATATATCCATAATAGAATACCACTCACTATTCTAACATCAAGATATTATAAAGTGCCACTTAAATACTTCTCCTTCCTCTCAATTAAACATTACCTTAGTTGTAACTAATTATTAGTTTTATATAATAAATAATAATTAATAATTTAAAAAGTAATATAATCAATAGAATTAATTACTTGACTTTACTATTGTATATTATTTATGGAAGGATGGAAATCAGGCCGTTGATAAAATAAAGTATATATATATATATATATATATATATATATATATATATATATATATATATAGATATATATATATATATATATATATATATATATATATATATAATATATATATATATATATATATGAGACAAACATTTAGATATCCAAAAATTAATCTAATTATTTCTATGAATACCCGTTAATTATTCGGATCAGAAATAAACCTAATGTTTTATTTTTATGCAATTTTATATGTTTATGCGTATACTTTTCTACTATCCCAATTTTAATATTTACAAAAATTTAAAAGAGAAAGTGGAGTACAAGTTAGATGTTTTCATGGAAACATTAAAATTGGAGAGTATATTTGGGTTGTGAGTTAAGTTGAATCTTTTAAACGCTACGGTATTTTTGTTAGGTTCTTAAATTTTATTGGTGAGGTTTCAGTTTAATGTTTTGAATTGAAAGGTAATATTGCTTAGGTTTTCTGTGTGTTGGTTGGATCTATTCACAGTCGGCATATTGAGTATCAATTGGTAAATTTATTTTTAATATTAAATCTCTCCACTCCCTATTTGACATTTTATCATAAACCTACTAAGTCAAAACTAATGCACATTTTTTTTCTAATGCACTTTTTTTTTTCTATTCTACTGTATAAAATAAGTTTAGATAATAATGTTTTATTATATTATAATGAGAAATACAAAAGATCTCAAAAGGTCTAATATAATATCCATAATAGAATACCACTCACTATTCTAACATCAAGATATTAATAAAGTGCCACTTAAATACTTCTCCTTCCTCTCAAATTAAACATTACCTTAGTTGTAACTAATTATTAGTTTTATATATAATATAATTAATAATTTAAAAAGTAATATAATCAATAGAATTAATTACTTGACTTTACTATTGTATATTATTTATGGAAGGATGAGTAAAATCAGGCCGTTGATAAAATAAAGTATATATATATATATATATAATATAATATAATATATAATATATATATATATGAGACAACATTTTAATATCCAATTAATCTAATTATATCTATGAATACCCGTTATTATTCGGATCAGAAATAAACCTAATGTTTATTTTTATGCAATTTTATATGTTTATGCGTATACTTTTCTACTATCCCAATTTTAATATTTACAAAAATTTAAAAGAGAAAGTGGAGTACAAGTTAGATGTTTTCATGGAAACATTAAAATTGGAGAGTATATTTGGGTTGTGAGTTAAGTTGAAGCTTTTAAACGCTACGGTATTTTTGTTAGGTTCTTAAATTTTAATATTGGTGAGGTTTCAGTTTAATGTTTTGAATTGAAAGGTAATATTGCTAGGTTTCTGTGTTTGGTTGGATCTATTCACAGTCGGCATATTGAGTATCAATTGGTAAATTTATTTTTAATATTAAATCTCTCCACTCTCTATTTGACATTTTTATCATAAAACTACTAAGTCAAAACTAATGACATTTTTTTTTCTAATGCACTTTTTTTTTCTATTCTACTGTATAAAATAAGTTTAGATAATAAATGTTTTATTATATATAATGAGAAATAACAAAGATCTCAAAAGGTCTAATATAATATCCATAATAGAATACCACTCACTATTCTAACATCAAGATATTAATAAAGTGCCACTTAAATACTTCTCCTTCCTCTCAAATTAAACATTACCTTAGTTGTAACTAATTATTAGTTTTATATAATAAATAATAATTAATACTTAAAAAGTAATATAATCAATAGAATTAATTACTTGACTTTACTATTGTATATTATTTATGGAAGGATGAGTAAAATCAGGCCATTGATAAATAAAGTATATATATATTATATATAGATATGAGACAATCATTTTATATCCAATAAATTAATCTAATGATATCTATGAATACCCGTTAATTATTCGGATCAAAATAAACCTAATTTGTTATTCTTATGCAATTTTATATGTTTTGCGTATACTTTTCTACTATCCCAATTTTAATATTTACAAAAATTTAAAAGAGAAAGTGGAGTACAAGTTAGATGTTTTCATGGAAACATTAAAATTTGAGAGTATATTTGGGTTGTGAGTTAAGTTGAATCTTTTAAACGCTAACGGTATTTTTGTTAGGTTCTTAAATTTTTATATTGGTGAGGTTTCAGTTTAATGTTTTGAATTGAAATGTAATATGCTAGGTTTTCTGTGTTTGGTTGGATCTATTCACAGTCGGCATATTGAGTATCAATTGGTAAATTTATTTTTAATATTAAATCTCTCCACTCCTATTTGACTTTTTATCATAAAACCTACTAAGTCAAAACTAATGCACATTTTTTTTCTAATGCACTTTTTTTTTCTATTCTACTGTATAAAATAAGTTTAGATAATAAATTTTTATATATTATAATGAGAAATAACAAAGATCTCAAAAGGTCTAATATAATATCCATAATAGAATACCATACACTATTCTAACATCAAGATATTAATAAAGTGCCACTTAAATACTTCTCCTTCCTCTCAAATTAAACATTACCTTAGTTGTAACTAATTATTAGTTTTATATAATAAATAATAATTAATAATTTAAAAAGTAATATAATCAATAGAATTAATACTTGACTTTACTATTGTATATTATTTATGGAAGGATGAGTAAAATCAGGCCGTTGATAAATAAAGTAAATATATATATATAATTATATATAGATACTAATATATATAATATATATATATATATTATATAATATATATATATGAGACAAACATATTTAGATATCCAAAAATTAATCTAATTTATCTATGAATACCCGTTATTATTCGGATCAGAAATAAACCTAATATGTTTATTTTTATGCAATTTTATATGTTTATGCGTATACTTTTCTACTATCCCAATTTTAATATTTACAAAAATTTAAAAGAGAAAGTGGAGTACAAGTTAGATGTTTTCATGGAAACATTAAAATTGAGAGTATATTTGGGTTGTGAGTTAAGTTGAATCTTTTAAACGCTTACGGTATTTTTGTTAGGTTCTTAAATTTTAATATTGGTGAGGTTTCAGTTTAATGTTTTGAATTGAAAGGTAATATTGCTAGGTTTTCTGTGTTTGGTTGGATCTATTCACAGTCGGCATATTGAGTATCAATTGGTAAATTTATTTTTAATATTAAATCTCTCCACTCCCTATTGACTTTTTATCATAAAACCTACTAAGTCAAAAAATGCACATTTTTTTTCTAATGCTTTTTTTTTCTATTCTACTGTATAAAATAAGTTTAGATAATAAATGTTTATTATATTATAATGAGAAATAACAAAGATCTCAAAAGGTCTAATATAATATCCATAATAGAATACCACTCACTATTCTAACATCAAGATATTAATAAAGTGCCACTTAAATACTTCTCCTTCCTCTCAAATTAAACATTACCTTAGTTGTAACTAATTATTAGTTTATATAATAAATAATAATTAATAATTTAAAAAGTAATATAATCAATAGAATTAATTACTTGACTTTACTATTGTATATTATTTATGGAAGGATGAGTAAAATCAGGCCGTTGATAAAATAAAGTATATATATATATATATATATATAATATATATATATTAATATATACAATATTATATATATATATATATATATATATATTATATATATATATATATATATATATATATATGAGACAAACATATTTAGATATCAAAAATTAATCTAATTATATCTATGAATACCCGTTAATTATTCGGATCAGAAATAAACCTAATGTTTTATTTTATGCAATTTTATGTTTATGCGTATACTTTTCTACTATCCCAATTTTAATATTTACAAAAATTTAAAAGAGAAAGTGGAGTACAAGTTAGATGTTTTCATGGAAACATTAAAATAGGAGAGTATATTTGGGTTGTGAGTTAAGTTGAATCTTTTAAACGCTTACGGTATTTTTGTTAGGTTCTTAATTTTAATATTGGTGAGGTTTCAGTTTAATGTTTTGAATTGAAAGGTAATATTGCTAGGTTTTCTGTGTTTGGTTGGATCTATTCACAGTCGGCATATTGAGTATCAATTGGTAATTTATTTTTAATATTAAATCTCTCCACTCCCTATTTGACATTTTTATCATAAAACCTACTAAGTCAAAACTAATGCACATTTTTTTTCTAATGCACTTTTTTTTTTCTATTCTACTGTATAAAATAAGTTTAGATATAATATGTTTTTATTATATTATAATGAGAAATAACAAAGATCTCAAAAGGTCTAATATAATATCCATAATAGAATACCATCACTATTCTAACATCAAGATATTAATAAAGTGCCACTTAAATACTTCTCCTTCCTCTCAAATTAAACATTACCTTAGTTGTAACTAATTATTAGTTTTATATAATAAATAATAATTAATAATTTAAAAAGTAATATAATCAATAGAATTATTACTTGACTTTACTATTGTATATTATTTATGGAAGGATGAGTAAAATCAGGCCGTTATAAATAAAGTATATATATATATATATATATATATATATATATATATATAATATACTAATATATATATATATATATATGAGACAAACATATTTAGATATCCAAAAATTAATCTAATTATATCTATGAATACCCGTTAATTATTCGGATCAGAAATAAACCTAATGTTTTATTTTTATGCAATTTTATATGTTTATGCGTATACTTTTCTACTATCCCAATTTTAATATTTACAAAAATTTAAAAGAGAAAGTGGAGTACAAGTTAGATGTTTTCATGGAAACATTAAAAGGAGAGTATATTTGGGTTGTGAGTTAAGTTGAATCTTTTAAACGCTTACGGTATTTTTTGTTAGGTTCTTAATTTTTAATATTGGTGAGGTTTCAGTTTAATGTTTTGAATTGAAAGTAATATTGCTAGGTTTTCTGTGTTTGGTTGGATCTATTCACAGTCGGCATATTGAGTATCAATTGGTAAATTTATTTTTAATATTAAATCTCTCCACTCCCTATTTGACTTTTTATCATAAAACCTACTAAGTCAAAACTAATGCACATTTTTTTTCTAATGCACTTTTTTTTTTTCTATTCTACTGTATAAAATAAGTTTAGATAATAAATGTTTTATTATATTATAATGAGAAATAACAAAGATCTCAAAAGGTCTAATATAATATCCATAATAGAATACCATACCACTATTCTAACATCAAGATATTAATAAAGTGCCACTTAAATACTTCTCCTTCCTCTCAAATTAAACATTACCTTAGTTGTAACTAATTAGTTTTTTATATATAAATAATAATTAATAATTTAAAAAGTAATATAATCAATAGAATTAATTACTTGACTTTACTATTGTATATTATTTATGGAGGATGAGTAAAATCAGGCGTTGATAAAATAAAGTATATATATTATATAATATATATATATATATAATATATATATATAGATAATATATATAATATTATATCTATATATCTATATATATTATATATATATATATATATTAGAAAACATATTTAGATATCCAAAAATTAATCTAATTATATCTATGAATACCCGTTAATTATTCGGATCAGAAATAAACCTAATATTTTATTTTTATGCAATTTTATATGTTTATGCGTATACTTTCTACTATCCCAATTTTAATATTTACAAAAATTTAAAAGAGAAAGTGGAGTACAAGTTAGATGTTTTCATGGAAACATTAAAATTGGAGAGTATATTTGGGTTGTGAGTTAAGTTGAATCTTTTAAACGCTTACGGTATTTTTGTTAGGTTCTTAAATTTTAATATTGGTGAGGTTTCAGTTTAATGTTTTGAATTGAAAGGTAATATTGCTAGGTTTTCTGTGTTTGGTTGGATCTATTCACAGTCGGCATATTGAGTATCAATTGGTAAATTTATTTTTAATATTAAATCTCTCCACTCCCTATTTGACTTTTTATCATAAAACCTACTAAGTCAAAACTAATGCACATTTTTTTTCTAATGCACTTTTTTTTTTCTATTCTACTGTATAAAATAAGTTTAGATAATAAATTTTTATTATATTATAATGAGAAATAACAAAGATCTCAAAAGGTCATATAATATCCATAATAGAATACCACTCACTATTCTAACATCAAGATATTAATAAAGTGCCACTTAAATACTTCTCCTTCCTCTCAAATTAAACATTACCTTAGTTGTAACTAATTATTAGTTTTATATAATAAATAATAATTAATAATTTAAAAAGTAATATAATCAATAGAATTAATTACTTGACTTTACTATTGTATATTATTTATGGAAGGATGAGTAAAATCAGGCCATTGATAAAATAAAGTATATATATATATATATATATATATATATATATTGAGACAAACATATTTAGATATCCAAAATTAATCTAATTATATCTATGAATACCCGTTAATTATTCGGATCAGAAATAAACCTAATGTTTATTTTATGCAATTTTATATGTTTATGCGTATACTTTTCTACTATCCCAATTTTAATATTTACAAAAATTTAAAAGAGAAAGTGGAGTACAAGTTAGATGTTTTCATGGAAACATTAAAATTGGAGAGTATATTTGGGTTGTGAGTTAAGTTGAATCTTTTAAACGCTTACGGTATTTTGTTAGGTTCTTAATTTTATATTGGTGAGGTTTCAGTTTAATGTTTTGAATTGAAAGGTAATATTGCTAGGTTTTCTGTGTTTGGTTGGATCTATTCACAGTCGGCATATTGAGTATCAATTGGTAAATTTATTTTTAATATTAAATCTCTCCACTCTCTATTTGACATTTTTATCATAAAACTACTAAGTCAAATAATGCACATTTTTTTTCTAATGCACTTTTTTTTCTATTCTACTGTATAAAATAAGTTTATAATAAATGTTTTATTATATTATAATGAGAAATAACAAAGATCTCAAAAGGTCTAATATAATATCCATAATAGAATACCACTCACTATTCTAACATCAAGATATTAATAAAGTGCCACTTAAATACTTCTCCTTCCTCTCAAATTAAACATTACCTTAGTTGTAACTAATTATTAGTTTTATATAATAAATAATATTAATAATTTAAAAGTAATATAATCAATAGAATTAATTACTTGACTTTACTATGTATATTATTTATGGAAGGATGAGTAAAATCAGGCCGTTGATAAAATAAAGTATATATATATATATATATTATATTATTCTTATATATATAATATATAATATATATAATATATATTATATATATATATATCGCTATATATATATATATATATATTATATATATGAGACAATCATTTTAGATATCCAAAATTAATCTAATTATATCTATGAATACCCTTTAATTATTCGGATCAGAAATAAACCTAATGTTTTATTTTTATGCAATTTTAATTGTTTATGCGTATACTTTTCTACTATCCCAATTTTAATATTACAAAAATTTAAAAGAGAAAGTGGAGTACAAGTTAGATGTTTTCATGGAAACATTAAAATTTGAGAGTATATTTGGGTTGTGAGTTAAGTTGAATCTTTTAAACGCTAACGGTATTTTTGTTAGGTTCTTAAATTTTAATATTGGTGAGGTTTCAGTTTAATGTTTTGAATTGAAAGGTAATATTGCTAGGTTTTCGTGTTTGGTTGGATCTATTCACAGTCGGCATATTGAGTATCAATTGGTAAATTTATTTTTAATATTAAATCTCTCCACTCCCTATTTGACTTTTATCATAAAACCTACTAAGTCAAAACTAATGCACATTTTTTTTCTAATGCACTTTTTTTTTCTATTCTACTGTATAAAATAAGTTTAGATAATAAATGTTTTATTATATTATAATGAGAAATAACAAAGATCTCAAAAG